>NC_080648.1:19139325-19498492 GCF_027579445.1 Ammospiza nelsoni
TTCCCTACAGCATTGCTATAGGTATTATTTTTTGGGATCCTTTTACTTAGGAATAAAACCTGTGGGTAACCCATTTGTATCTAAAACAATGATGTTAAAATACTTTAATTTGTACTGAGGACCCTTTCTCATACAGTATTGAAATAGATTGAAAAGTGACAGGAGGAAAACGACAAAGAGACTCCCTGACTGAGCTGTGGGTGCCCTGGGCTGGGCGCTGCCCACCCTGCAGCCTGGCAGCTGCTCTGGTGCCGGCGGGCTGTCACCCTGTCACACCCGAACTAAAGGGGAACACCGGCTGTGGGTGCCCTGGGCTGGGCGCTGCCCACCCTGCAGCCTGGCAGCTGCTGCTGGTGCCGGCGGGCTGTCACCCTGTCACACCCGAACTAAAGGGGAACACCAGCCTGGGCAGCCCCAGGCTCTGAGGGTGCAGTGTCCCCGCCGGTGTCCCAGAGCTGCTGTCCTGGGGTGCCAGCAGCAGCTTCCTGCCGCTTCTCAGGCTAATGGCTGTCTCTCCTTCTCTGCTTTGCTCCCCAGGGATATCAAGCCCGACAACATTTTACTGGATGAGCGGGGTAAGTGCCGCGTGCTCCGTGGTCATGCCGGCATTCAGCAGCAGCCAGGAGACTGTATGTTTATATAAATGTACAGCAGGAGACAAGCTGCGCTCTCGGTGCTTGCTGCTGCCGTCCTTTGGTGCGGGGCTCTCCTGCTCAGCCCAGCTGGGAGCAGGATCCTCCCATCCCTTTGTGCTCGCTCGCTGTCTCTTGCTTTTTGAGCAGCAGTGTCCTGCACCTTCAGGGCACCGGGCAGCCTGAGATGCTGCGGTGTTTCTGGGGCTGCCCTGGTGTTTTAGCCAACACCTCCTTTGGCTCACTGACTTGATGGTGTCCCTACAAGACACTGGGAGACCATATGTTTGGTGCTGCTTGGGATCAGGAGCCCAGCACACCTGATTTTAACATTTTCTTGGTTCTTGTTTAAAACTTACTCAAAATGCGTCATTTGAAGGGCAATGCTTGTGTCACTGCAGGGTTTGTGCACAACAGAATTAATTATGGTGCAATGGATAAGCCTTGGTCACGTATTTAATTTTTCCTTGAGCATTTGGCATGGGGAGGGAGCAATGAAGAGGATTAGGGGCTAGGTATAAGCATTGCTATCAGATTTTCTATAGTTTTTCATAGGCAAAACTCTTGACTATATTCTTGCATGGCTCTTCAGTCACATTTCTTCCCAGCAAAGATCTCACAGTGAAGAGTTGTCTCATATTTTTAGTTTGTAAAGAGAAACATTTTGTTAGATCATATTTTTTTTAAAATCCAGGTAACTGTATTGTTGTGAGAAATCCTCATTAGCAGCTAGAGCAAGGTGCTTGAACAGTTGGTGCAGGGAGGAGGCACAGCTGCTTTGTCATGGCTTGAGAGGCTGTGTCAGAGATGCTGAGCTGCCAGGGCGGCCCTGCCTGGCTCTGTGACAGGGTCTGTGTCCCCAGGGTTGCCTGGCAGCGCCGAGCCAGACTCGATCCGTTTGCACATGGCCTCCAATTTCAGAGCAGGGGCTGATGATTTATTTAGGAGCTGGCAGCAAAGTGGCTTTGCCTCCAGGTGCTGGGGCCCCTGTCCTGCCCTGCTCCGTCCTTCTTGCCCTGCACAGACCCTGCAGAGCCCCGTCCTGCCTGGGGCCTGGCACTGCCCATCCCACACGGGGCTGCTTTGGGCCGCTCCTCACTGCTGGGTGCTTTGTGCCCCATTGTCCCAAACCCTGTGCCGCTCAGACTGGGGTGACACAGCTTCCTGAGAGGAGCCGGGGTCACCGTGGCTGTGGGAATGCAGGTCAGCACTCCCTGGAGAGGGAAAACAAAGAGGAAAAGGCTCTGTTAGTCTCTGCAGCTGCATTCAGCCCAGGAAGACACAACCTACTAACTTTTGTAATGATGCTACAATTTGGGATGAATTTTGAGTCTATTCTCTGCTCACTGTGATTTTTTTAACTCTCTCTTGCAGAGGTTTTAGAGTGTTTTTTCTGGGGATATACTCTTGGCTCCAGTGTCCTTTTGACTGTGACTTGTAGTATTCTTTTTCTTCATCCATGACAGCAAAGGTTTGTCTTCTAACAAACTTCGAAAAGCTAAGAAAGCTTTGGACAGACACAGAGTTCATTTTCTTTCCCAGACTGATCCCGAAATATAGGAAGACTCAAAACAATCACCGCTAAATTACTTTTTGGAGGACTCTTGTATTTTCTGGTTCCCCAAAGGGAAAATAAGGGGATATTTTAAACAAGAGACATCTGCAAGCAGCCCGCAAGCTGAAATATTTTCTATCAGTTCTCCCACCAGACTTTTTTACCTGGAAACTCCTTTCTATTGAGTATTTTACTTTATGTTTCTGATTCAGAGCTATTTCTTGTGTGAAATTAAAGCCAAGCCTGTTACACGTTGGCCTCTGTCTTTCAGGACACGTGCACGTCACTGATTTCAATATTGCCACCATGCTGACCAAGGAGAGCCCTGTCACCACCATCGCTGGCACCAAGCCCTACATGGGTGAGAACCGAAGGCAGTTCCCTGTTCTGGAATCTCCATTTGAGGGCTTGGGGGCAGTGCTGTGGTGGGACACAGGCGGAGACAGCTTTGGTTAGAGCTGGGATCTTTTCTTCCTGATCCACATCAAAACACGCAGAGGGTGAAGTGAGGAGCCCCCTGGGAGGGGACGCAGGCTGGGGACAGGGGTCCCCCCCAGAAATGCCTCAGTGCACTGGGGATTGTGTGCCCTCCTTCACAGGGGGGTGAGGAGACACTGGGGCCACCTCATGCCTGGGCTGAGTGAAAGTGTTCCTTCTGGAGCGCATTGACTGTGAATGCAGGCAGCTCCCGTGTCAGCAAAAGGAATTTGCTCTTCCTGGGCTTGGGGCAGAGAAGCACAGAGAGTTTCATGTGGAGAGGGCTGAGGGCTGCTGTGGCCCCGGTGCAGGATTGTGGCAGCACGGGCAGGGCAGGGCTCAGGGTTCTCTGTTGCTCAATTCCACTGGGGATTGCAGCAAGGCAATTTCCCCCCCTGTTTTCACAGCGCCTGAAATGTTCAGCTCCACAAAACCCACGAGCTACTCCTTTGCCGTGGACTGGTGGTCGCTGGGAGTCACTGCCTACGAGCTGCTCAGGACCCGGGTACGTGTGGGGCTCATGGCTTGCTCTGCCCTTGGACACGCTCTGGGGAGCGGTAACGCTTTACAGCAGAGGTGAGGTGAGATGGCCAAGCTGAATTCAAGGCTTTAGGACTTGTCACAGCAGAGGAATCAGAGATCACATCTTCACCAGGGTTATTCTGATCATGGCTAAGAGCTCAGAGAAGCTGCTGCAATACAGAACAACGTCTTGTAGCAGTTCCCTGTGAGGCCCTCTGGGTTGATATAAGGGGGCAAGGCAAACAAGCAACAGCTTGTTTTTCACTGGCATTGTCCCCAGCATGGGTGAAAAACGTTTTACAGGGAGTATCAGGAGTGGTCTAACCACACCATTATTTGTCACAGCCTTTTAAGATAAAAACAATGAAAAGTCCAAGCAAATTCCCACTGGCTGATAACCCTGACTTCTGGGGTTTGCTCCTGCCTGTCCTGCTGTTAAATGTCCAGTTATTAGTGTAGTTCTTGCTGACATTCTGTTTTTCCGACTGAGCCATGGCACAAGGGAGAGATGTCCCACAGGAGGCTGGGGACTGCACAGTGAGACTGTATGAAGCTTCTGTGCTCTAACCAGATTCCTCAAGAAGTCTGAAAAGCAGACAAATTCACGCTTGTCTTGTGGTGTTTCCCACAGAGGCCGTACCACATTCGGTCCAACGCTTCCCCGGGTGACATCGCTCGCGTGCTCAGGACGGCGGCGGTGGCGTTCCCGGCGGCGTGGAGCCCGGGCATGGTGGGGCTCATCAGGAAGGTGAGGGGCTGGCGGTGCCAGGTGCCTGCGCCTGCAATGGCCAGGCCGGGTCAGGCACCTGCAGAGCGCGGAGTGACAAACAAACGTCAGCTGCACCAGGGCCGCGCAGCGAGCTGCGCTGCTCCGGGCGGGACGCGGGGACAGCTGCTGCAGCCTTGGCTTCCAGAGCTGTGCCCTCTGGAATTAACTCACTTAGAAGCAGATATTGATACGTGTGTCAATAAATTTACTCCAAGAATCACATTTTTTTTAATCCTCAAGAAACATTTTTTCCAGCAATGGAAATATTTGCAAGAAGTGCTGACGCTGTCGTAATATTTTGATGCCGTGTGGTTTATGCACCATTGCAATTTTTTTTCAATAAAGCTGTTACAAAAATTGCTTCAAAATCATTACTGGAATAATTTTGAAGCTGAAATCCCATTTGAAATGAAGCCATAGCTTCAATAAACAAGACTTGGGCTTAACAGTGGCAGCAAAGCTGAGAACTTGCACCCTGCATAGCAGCACTGGCAGCAAATTTTAAGGAAGTATGTAAATAGTTTTTTAATCTCAAATAAGTGTGGGCAATGAAGTAGTACTTCATGTAGATTTCAACTGTTTTTTGTTCCAAATAATATATATATATGTATTTTATAATTTCTAATGAAATAGATTATCAAACATTTTAACAAAAAGAGACTGTCAATTCTTTGCTGGGACAGAATCATGGTGTATTTTCCAGAAAGACAATTGCAGAATATCTCCATTTGTTGAAAATTCAATGAAGCCAGTATTTCATTAAGCTTAACAGTAATACAGGAATATTTGCTGCAGATGTCCTGTGTGTTGCTATGCTGGCTGTGTGTTTCCTGCTGGTTTTCCAGCAGGAAAACCTGGACCACAGCAGGCCGCAAGTCATGGAGGCTCCCATGTGAATAAATAATACAGTGTCGCAGTTATTTAAATGTCCCAGCACTCCTTTGCATCTGGTTTAGCAGCCATATGCATTGTACATGACGCCAGCTGTGGCTCCGTCCCGGCTCAGCCATCGCTGTGCATTTCTGTGTTTGTGCTGCGGAGCCGCAGCGCTGGCTGGGCTGCCCAGGGCTCTGCAGAGGCAGCCGGGCTCTGGGGACACGGCTGGTGCCTGGCTGCACGCCAGGGCAGGGCTCTGCACGTCACCTTGCCTGTAAATTCCCCAAAGCCTTTGGATCCTCTGCTTTTCCTGCTGAGTTTTAGGAGGGCCAGGTATCGGGAGTTTATGCAATGTGTAACCCTTGAACAGAGACCACCTCAACCCTTTCCTTCCACACAAGTAATCCCTACAGCAATGTTAAAAAATTATGAAAATGAGCAGTGTGAAGGCACACTTTCACACTGGAATAGAGTATTACTTTAGTAGAGTGAGAAAAGAGGATGTTTTACTGATCCAGTACTAAAAGCACAAACACCTGAGTGGAACTTCCTATTCCAAACAAATGCTTGTTTTTAACATTGGACAAATTGTTTAATGCCACTGTACTGTCTCATTGCCTGCTTGTACAATGGGGATAAAAGTAATTTGTAAAAATGGGAGTGAGCAGAGGCAGATCTTGTGAGCCTGTGGCATACCCCGGTGAAGGGACTCCCAGCCAGAGCAGGAGAGGCACTGCTCCAAATGCCAGCGTCAAGGCAGTGTCTCTGGCCCCACGTGTCCTCAGCCGTGCTCCACAGAATGGGTGCCCTGTGGGATGGTCTCATCTCTCCCCTTTACCTCTTGCTGCAGTTGCTCGAGCTGAACCCCGAGAAACGTTTTTCTCAGCTCAAGGACATCCAGTCCTTCCCGTACCTGTCTGATGTGAACTGGGATGCTGTTCTCCAGAAAAGAATACTGCCAGAGTTCATTCCTGTGGTAAGGCCATCTGAGTGCAAGGGTTCCTCACACCCAGCACTGGGGCATTCTGACAAATTTCCACTGAAGCATCAGGTGTCACAAGGAGAAAAGAGAGACCCAGGCAGAGCTGTCTCTTCCGTGAGTGTGCAGCAAAGAGTAGTGGAGGGAGACTATAGTGTGGGTGCCCCCACACTGATATGCCCTGTTTGTAATGTTCCCAGAATTTCTGGGTGCAGAACTGGTGCTACAGCCCACTGAGCTGTGCATCTGTGTGGGAGGGACGGTGCCTGTGAGCCCCCTCGTGCTGAGCCATGCTCTGAGCAATGCTGCTCCCCACGTCCAAAACCCCAGGGCACCAGGAGGGACTCAGCAGCAGCCTGGAGATCACCCACCATCTTAGGGGAATTGTTTTCTCCTGAAATGCTTCCCCAACAAGCTCATTGTTAACAGTAAATAGCACATGAACTAGAGTTGTATTTATGGGCCTTTTTAAATTGAATTAAAACAGCACATAACTAACATAACCCTTATAAAGAATAGTCCAACTACTCCAACTGGTTTTCAGCAGAAGTTGGGCTAAACTATGAATATTTGTAAATTGTAAATCTGCCCTTGTTGCTGGGTTTCTCTCTGGTGGGTATGATTCTCTGTTGCTTGAAGACCAGTTCCACTGGGCTGTTGTGCTACTCTCAAAAAGGCACAACCCAGCCAGGACTGTCCTCATCCTCATTGCCACTCCAAAGCAGGCAAAGGGCAGAGTAGAAGCAGGAGCACAAAAGGAGCCACCGTGACACCTTGAATATCGTCCATATCTGAAGGGACTGATAAAGTATATCAGGAGTATGGCCAGCGCTCTTGGCTGCATGTGCAATTATAATTAATGCATTTTTTTACAAAATTCAGCTCCCAAATGCAGTCCAGGTTATGAGAGACTCCTTAAGACAGGCTCTGATCGCTTAAGGCCACTTCTTTCTCCACTCCAGAAAGGCAGACTGAACTGTGACCCAACCTTTGAACTGGAAGAAATGATCCTGGAATCCAAACCTCTTCACAAAAAAAAAAAGCGCTTGGCTAAGAAGGAGAAAGACACAAGCAAAAGCAATTCATCCCAGGTGAGAGCAAACAGGTACAAGCATAGTAGGCCTTTCATTTTTCAATGACTGCCATCTAGCAAGACCACAGTAAACTGAACAGAGGATTTTTTCCATTGTGACCAACTTTATTCCTAAAGCTGTCTCCATCTTCCCTGTGGCGAAGGGCAGAATGTGTATGCACTGCTTTACTGCAAGAGGAGAGCCTTAATGCCATTCTCCCCACTGCAGGGCGAAAGATGCTCTGTGCCTAAACATATTGCCATGTGTCATTGAAACTGCCCCTTGCAATGTTCTTCTGTGTAAACTGTGAATTTATTCCCTAAATCTTTTATTTTTCCATTCCAATATGAAAGGCCAGCCACCTCCAGAAGCACCTGGAAATGCTCCAGAGAGACTTCATTGTTTTCAACAGAGAAAAGTAAGTTTTGATCCAGAGGCAGCAGCAGAGGCACTGGCCCTTGCCAAAGCCTGTGACAGTTTTGGGGGGCGGCACAGGGCAGGGGGGGCTGTGCTGGAGGAGCTTGGGGCACTCAGGGCTCAGGAGCTTGGGGCACTCAGGGCTGGAGGAGTTTGGGGCACTCGGGGCTGGAGGAGTTTGGGGCACTCAGGGCTCAGGAGCTTGGGGCACTCAGGGCTCAGGAGCTTGGGGCACTCAGGGCTGGAGGAGCTTGGGGCACTCAGGGCTGGAGGAGTTTGGGGCACTCAGGGCTCAGGAGCTTGGGGCACTCAGGGCTGGAGGAGCTTGGGGCACTCAGGGCTCAGGAGCTTGGGGCACTCAGGGCTGGAGGAGCTTGGGGCACTCAGGGCTCAGGAGCTTGGGGCACTCAGGGCTCAGGAGCTTGGGGCACCAGGGCTGGAGGAGCTTGGGGCACTCAGGGCTGGAGGAGTTTGGGGCACTCAGGGCTCAGGAGCTTGGGGCACTCAGGGCTCAGGAGCTTGGGGCACTCAGGGCTGGAGGAGCTTGGGGCACTCAGGGCTGGAGGAGTTTGGGGCACTCAGGGCTCAGGAGCTTGGGGCACTCAGGGCTCAGGAGCTTGGGGCACTCAGGGCTCAGGAGCTTGGGGCACTCAGGGCTGGAGGAGCTTGGGGCACTCAGGGCTCAGGAGCTTGGGGCACTCAGGGCTCAGGAGCTTGGGGCACCAGGGCTGGAGGAGCTTGGGGCACTCAGGGCTGGAGGAGCTTGGGGCACCAGGGCTGGAGGAGCTTGGGGCACTCAGGGCTGGAGGAGCTTGGGGCACCAGGGCTGGAGGAGCTTGGGGCACTCAGGGCTGGAGGAGTTTGGGGCACCAGGGCTGGAGGAGCTTGGGGCACCAGGGCTGGAGGAGCTTGGGGCACTCAGGGCTGGAGGAGCTTGGGGCACTCAGGGCTGGAGGAACTGTGCAGCGAGGGGCAGCTCAGGCCAGGCAGTGGGCAGCTCCAAGGCAGCTGTACCTCTATGGGGTCTTGGCACTGCCTGGGCTTTTCCTCACAGTTCAATCATCCTTTTCTATCCCAAGGGTAAGAGCCCACCATGACAGCATCCAAGAGACAAAAAGTGGCGGCCCACACAGGGAGGACAATCAGAACATCAACCTCTGAGAGCAGCTCAGCCCCTGCAGGGGACTCCTCGTGGCACTGGGGCTCACCCACCCATCGACCTTCACAATGCCAGGCCGTGGACTTGTCCTCTGCTGCTGCTGGGACCGTGCCAGCAGCCCAGGGCACGGAGGAGAGCTGGGGCACCCCTCCCTCAGCTCATCCCACAGACCAAGGGTCTATGAGAGGCTGTGGGGGCTGCCTTGCAATGGGCCACAGCTGGTCAGACAGATCCTATCATGTTGCCTTTCCTGAGGGCAGGAACGGGACCACAAGACAAAGGATAAGACAGTTTTCACTACTTTGGCTTGGCTGGCAGGTGCCAGAGCCCTTGGTGTCACCATGCAGGCAGTGCTGCACTGTGCTGGGAGGTGCCCACAGCTGTGCCACAGGGCTCTGCAGATGTTGGCATTCCCATGGATGGGCTCATGGCTGGTTCCCCAGCGGGAAGAGGTGGCTCCCAGATGCAGGATCTTCACCAATGCATTGTGACAAAAGTGGCCTTTGCTTACAGACAGCTCCTGCAAACATCCTGTGAGGGGGCACAGGAGGCTGGAGATGAGCTCCTTCCTTAGCTGCGAGGAGGCAGCAAAGGTTTCCTGCCCATTAGTGCTCTCTCCATGTACCCAGCAGGGCTGGCATGGTCGGTAGCCAATGTGCAGACAGATGTGGACACCAAGCTGTAACAACCAGGTGCTGGTGAATCCAGATGCCTTACCAGTCTAGCCTGAAAAATACATTCACCATCATGTTACAACTGCTGCAGCTCACTGAATTTGTTGGAGTTTGGCTTCCAAAATCAGATAGGAATTTAAATGTATATTTTGAATGTCTCTACCACTGAAATCACACTTGATTTAAGCAGGAACTGTCCTCAGGAACAGTGAGGATAGCCTTCCTGGGAATGATGAGTCCAAGGCAGAGAGACATGGAGTCTCCACCCCACTGAGAAGTCCTGTTGCTTGAAAGGCTATCCAGAGCACCTCCAGCATTCTCCATGGATCCTCGGCTCTCTGCCCAGTCCTCCAGCAGGTCTGGCACCAGCAGGCCTGTGCTGACAGCTGTCCCTGTCTCCTGCACAGCACATCGCCATCGCTGCCTTGCTCTGGTGCAGGCAGAGGTGCACCTACCATAAGTGTATTTATCTGAAATCCCAGCTCTGCTCCTCACTAGGGAAAAATCTGCTGCTGCAGAAATACCTCTCCACTGGCTGGTCAGAAAAGCCCCAAAACAACTGAAGTCCTTAAAAATGGAAAGAACATTGCATCTTTAAAAATTTTAAAATGTAGAAATTTAAAGGTTTCTACAACCATCTCTCTATTCCCCTCTTCCTCTGTACACAGAGGCACAGTCTCAGCTTATTCTCTACCAGGCAACAGGCAAAAGCCTAAATTACTTGATGGAAGAACTTGACAATGCTTGTAAGCACAGCATTCCCCACCCTGGCACAACTATTACAGCCTGGTCCCTTTAAGGACTGCGGCAGAGACAGCTTGCCCTGCCTGAGTTGCAGACACGTAAAAAAAATATTTCAAGGTCAAATACTAAAGAAGGAGAGGGAAAAGTGTATTTGTTTAGCATAGCCAAAACTGACCCTTAATTCTGTAGTCTTTAAACAAAAATCACTTTTTTTTACATGCTTTGCAAGCTTTGTAGGGCAGTGCCTTTCCTTCTAACAGACAATGCCTGATGGAAGGGGAGCATTTCACTGACAGGAGTCCACAGAAAGCAGCCTCCAAGGCTGCCTGGCCAGGATGGCCCCAAAGCCATGCCCAGGCAGCGCCACGTGGAGCTGGTCCCTGTCAACACACAGAGGACAGGCACAGCTCTTGCCAGGCAGCCACAGCCCATGGTGGCCAGGCCAGGCTCAGAGACTGCGTGGACAAACTGGACTGCTGTTACAAACACTTGCATTGTGCTGCTCTGCCAATACCTTTACCTTTGCCTGAGAAGCCACACCAACACCCTGACAGGTGTAGCAGCGAGCACTGCATGCTGCTGCCCCTCCAGCCCCAACACCCCCCAAACCCCTGTGCTGCCCAGCCCAGTTCCCAGCTGGGCACTGCCCCTGCCAAGCTGCAGGGGCCCGAGGAAGAGAAGAGCCAACCGACAACATGAGCTGTTTGAAGGAACAACTTTTTTTTTAATAAAGTGTACAAAGTAGTAAAACTCCTTACACAAGGTGCTGTGACAGCTGTTACAGAGATGATTCGAGCTCCCCCACAGGCCTCATGATGAAACGCCAGAGCTTTGGGTGGAGATGAAGGAGATGAACGTGACAGACCACCTCTCCCTATGAGCTCAGTGCACCTGCCCTCCCCATCCGACATCCTGCCCCCGGCCAGACCCTGCCCCTCACCTGCCTGGCCGGGTCGCCCTGTGGGCCATTCCCACTGTCCCACACCACGGCATCCCACACACGTTCAACACCAATAACATTGAACCGAGCAACCTGTCCGAGCAGCATGCATACAGAGAGGAAGAGCAAAACACAACCCAACCAAACCCACAACAGTAACAACAACAGAACTTTAAGGCTATGCAAAAACAAAATGAAGCAACATCTTTAAAGCTAGGTAGCAAGTAGCATTTGTGAAACATAAGGCTTGAGGCTTATTGATTCTTCAGAACAGGTTTATTTCTTTTCATTCTTCAACACCAATGTACCATTTTTCCTCCTTTGCTTGAACAGGGTTTTGTCTCCTCCTCAGCCGGGACATTTAGCTCAGGGAGGTGATGTTGGAGCGGCCTCCCGGGGGCGCGACAATGCGCTTGCTCGCTGAGCGCATGCCCTCATCAACCTGGGTACCTGGGATAGGATCAGAGTACAAAGGGAACGGGCAAAGTAAAGTTAAGAGCACCTTCTTCACAGACTGAGCAGTCAGGCAGCCTGGAGTCCTGCCAAGGCCCTCCAGAGGCTATCTACTGCAACCTGCTCCCTCTCCAACTCCAGCAGCAGCTCAGAGCCGCAGTGGCTTTAACGTCTCTGCAGATGCTTCGTGAACAGACCCACACAGCAGGAACAGCATCGGATGCTGTGCTGGCCTCCACGGCCACAGTGGCCTCCAGGCAGTCTGCCTGGCTGCTCCTGCAAGGTGCAGCTCCAGCCATGCCCTTTAAGGGACACATGGGATCTTGCCCTGCCACTCTTGTGCTTACCTTGGTGCAGGCCACCAACTGCCCCTTGCCCTCTAACTGCCCCTTGCCCCAGGCCAGGGACAGGGACATAGGGCCAGTGGCTCTGCCCCCTCCCAGCCCAGGCACAGCACGTACTCACCTGACAGGCTGAATCCAGACTGATGGAGGTTCCTGACGGGCGGGGTCTGACGCGTGGGGGACCCCCTGGTTGACCCCGCAGGGGTGCCCCCCTTGGGGGTGGTGGTCAGGTCAAACACGGGTCCGTCATACAAGCCCCGGGGCACAGCATGCACCTCTGCCATCTGTCACCAGAGAGAAGAGGACAATGACACTTTTCTGAGCCCAGAGAACACCAAGCTCTATCAGCTCCTCAGTCCCCCTGCAGAAGGATGTCACATTGCTATAGTCCTGCAGCACTGAGGCCTGGCACAGCCCCACTGCCCTGTAAGGTGTGCAGAGCCAGTGCAAGAGGCTATCCCCCAGATGGGGTTTATGCTGCACATATCAGGGAGGAGAAGGCGATTTTGGCCAATCTCTTCATTTTAAACAGTGTTTCCCTCCAGACCCCTGCGCAGCAGGACGGGATGAAGAGAGACATTACCACTGCTAACCTTAAGGAGCATATGTCTCCATCATGGCACATCACTAACACAAAGGGCTCCCTATCCAAGCCTCAGTCATTTTGTATATTCAAAATACACCAGGAGTTTGCAGCACTGCTAACAGGGTCCAGCAAGAACAGCAAATGAAAACCAACCAGTTAATAAGAGCAATTTGGGCTACCAATAACCCAACTCTGTCTCCTGGCATCCCCACCTCCTCACCTTCCTCCTGGCTTTGATGCGCTTGTAGACGTAGTCAGGGAAAGGGCTGCTGGGCAGGAATCGTCCAGTCCCCTGGGTCACATGCAGGTTGCCATCCTCCAGCATGATCTTCCCCTGGCATATGACAACCAGTGGGGCCCCACGGAGCTCCATCCCCTCAAAGATGTTGTATTCAGCCACCTGCAGCAACCCCAGGATGATGGTCAGGAGGGACAAGTGCACAGTCTGCCCACTCAGGGTGGGTCAGTCCCCACACCTCACTGCTGGAGTCACCAATGCAGGCAGAAGACACCCCTAAAGCCTTGCATGCTCAGAGGCCTCCTGTAGCTCACTAGCCCCTCACAGTAAAAGCCCACCAGAGTCCCCAACATGAACCAGGACCTGCTGGTTTGAAGCTCAGTGCGAGGAAGAACTCCCAGAGCAGACAAAGCAGGACCTAGGCTTGAGGTAAGGCAGAAACAAAGCACTGTGGCAATGCCAGGAAAAAAATTTGTGCCTGAAAGAGGAACCAAGGTAAGGAGGAATGTGTCTTCCCACCTGCATAGGCCAGGGTCAGAAGAAGAATACTCCAGCAGGGGGAAAAAAGCCCCATGTGCCTCGGGCTCATGGACATTCAATCCCTGGCCACAACAGGCACTGCCCAGAGCCTGGGCTCAGTCCCTCCTCCTCAGAGCCAAGCAGGACAGCACCAGGCTCCCAGCAGCCAGGCGACAAAACTACTCACCCGCCACCCTCCAGCGTTCACACAGAAGAGCAGAGGACTTACAGACTGATGGGTTTTTGCTGTGATGATTTTTACTGCATCAGGATCCCATATAACCAGATCGCTGTCCGAGCCCACTGCTATTCTCCCTTTTCGTGGATACAGGTTGAAGATTTTGGCAGCATTAGTGCTTGTCACAGCCACAAACTGGTTTTCATCCATCTTTCCAGTGGCCTGCACACACACAAAGAGAGCTAAGTCCATCTATGGAGAAAGGGTGAGTAAGAGCCCTGGGAAGCACCTTCCTCACTCCCACACAAGGTGCTGGCTGGCTGGGCCCAAGCTTCTGAGGCTGATCTTACTAGCTAGTGCCAGACAGACCAAGAACTGGGGGCACAGTTACAGCTTCTGGATGTTCAGCCCAAGCCTGCAACCACCACCTCTCCTGCCCCAGCTTGACGTGACTCTCAAAGCCAGAGAGGGAACAAGCTGGGTGCCCAGCTCTACAGGGCAGTAGCACGGGCACGTGAGATGGCAACCACCTCTTCCCACTCTGCCCCTCCCCTGGTTGGGCTCTCACCACAGCCTTGTCCCAGATGACAGACATCCGTTCCTCTACGCCATTGGTTCCCTCTGGGATCGCTGTGAAGTTGTCCTTGCCAATGGCTTTCTGCGCAGTGCTGAAGGTACAGTGGGCACTTCCCGACACCTGCAGGTCGCCACTGCAGAGGGGTGGAACAAACCCACTGTCAGGCGTTTGCAGTCAGACAGCAACAGACACATGATATGGATTTCCTCTGGCCACAAGCAGCCCCCAGCTCAGTTTTTTTACTCTGCACCCTCACTTCCACAGTCCCTCAGCCTGAAGACTTCCACCTGATCCAGCCCCTGGGGGCAAGAGACCTCTGCCATGCTGGGCCACCCACCCCAGCATGCACAGCATCCTGTACAAAAGAAAAGTCAACAGCTCAGGTCCTAGGGAACATGCTGGTCTTTGTGTCAGGCCAGAAGATGTCCTTTCCTACTGGAATCCATTTCTGGCAGTTTGTCAGGTCTGCTTGAGAGAACCCTTCTGCCACAACAGGGAGGAAGAGGCCTCTCTGCTCCAGGGCTGTGTCCCAGTTGCACAAGCCAGCCCTGCACTGTGCATGCCAGCTCCTGCATGCTGAGAGCTAGCACCGTCCTCCCCCAGCCCACGAAAGCCTGCTGCAGTGGGATGGAGGGAGCTGGGACTGCCCAGAAGCAGCTCTGCAGGATGCCCAGAAACGCTTCACTGGGGCCTCGTCACCCTCTGCCAAAGGGCACCTGGACGGATGGGATACCCTGACCCATCCTGCTCCTAGGAAAGAGGAAGAGCTGCCCACAGACAAGGCAGGCAAGCAGCTGTCCATGGCTCCCAGAAGTCATCCAGTGGCTGCTGAGTCCTCAGGTAACATTGGACAGGCAGCAATTGGAAAGTCACTGCTGCCAGGCAAAAGGAAGCAGAGCAAGGCAGGCCAGCTCCCAGCACTGCCTGCAAGAGGCAAGGGGCCTCCAGCACCTCAGCAGTGCAGACAGTGACTCCCCTTGAGGCTGCAAATCTGCTCTAATCCACTGGTAATCTCCACCTTCCTCTGACCATTTCTGCCATATGCCAGATGAACTGTACAGACAGAGGCCCAGAATGATGACACAACACGCTTCCTGCTGGAGACACACACGCCATCCAGCCCCGCTGGAACCTCACAGTCTCTCCTCCTGCTGCAGCCTCACAGAAAACGGTATGGCAGAGGTGCCAGGACAGACACCTATGAGCTGCAGGGACCAAGAATTGCTTGTGTCTTCTTTGAGTTCTGGGCTACATTGGAAGTGGAAGGTAAGGAGTAGAAAACCAGTTCAGGAGCTGGGCTCACATTTCCTTGCCACTTGTGAAGACCTGCACCTACACAATACATCCAGTGTGCACTGAGGGGTCTCTTGTTCACTGACAAACGAACACCTCATGCAAAATGCAGGGTAAACTACATACTCAGACTGCAAATGCACTGGCACTTCTCTTACACCCAGACACAGCATCTCCACTCTGGCACAACCCAGGTTTATCCTAACATGCTGTGCTGGAGACACCTCTTAGTGACTCCTCATCCCTTGTTCATCTTGGTAGAGATGTTTCCAGCATTACCTCAAAGGACATTTCCATTTACAACCCTCTCAGTGCCAGCCATTCCCCTGGCTAACAGATCAGGCAGCACACACACAACTGATGTACAAACATGGCCTGAGAGTGGAGGGGGATGGACACACGGCACACAGACAGGGCAGAAACATTCAGTGTCCTCAGCCACTGCGCTGGCCTTGCCAGTGAGAGAATGGAGTGTAACTGTGCAAGGTCATTACAAATTGCTGAAGTACTTTTTTGGTTTGTCTTTGTTTTCACAAAATCCTTTTTTTACCATCTTCCTTCAGGATGAAAAAACAACCTGCCATCCCAGCCAGATGTGCAAGAGCTGCTCCTGAAGGTCTCCTGCACTCAGCAGGTTCTGCTGCTGCTCAGCTGTATAGGTGTGTGAATATATCTGCTTTGTATTTGACTGGGGTTCCTAGCAGCCTGTCTAACCTGCAATGCTCTCCTCAGCTGCATAGGTGTGTGGATATATCTGCTTTGCATTTGACTGGGGTTCCTAGCAGCCTGTCTAACCTGTAATGCTCTCCGTGCTGATGCGGCATCCCAACCCAAGCATCCATTCCCCACTTCTCCAGCTCGGTGAATCCTTCCATTGACAAGTCTGTTTTAGCTTGTCCTCATTTCTCTGTCTTCTTCAGGGCTTTTAAAATGGTTCATGACTACTGGTATTTTTCTCATTAGTGATGTTAAGCTTAACATGTCTTCCCTCCACTCTTGAAGACAAACCAACATGGCTTGGAGTGAGAGCCATTTCACTGCTCAGTTCATTACATACCTACAGTGAAGTTGTTCAGGCTGGACTAACCTTTCTTCCCTACCCAGAGGCACTTTCTCCTAGCAGTATCCCCAGCAGAGCTGTCGCTTACCTGGCCAGGAGGGAGTTAAGGTAGTCAGGAGTGGTTGGGTCTGGGCTCAGAGGCGGAGAGACCACAAATGCTGCAGCCTTTGCCCAGTTCTTGCTCCAGTAGTGTGTTCCATCAGTCCCCAGACTGGCCGTGATGGGCTCACCAAACACCACAATGCCTGCAGGAGGGCACAGAAAGAGCAGTGTTTAGGTGGAGCCTGGTGGCATTCTCTGCTCCACAGCACTACCAACAGCCTGCAATGTCCTGAGAATACCCAGACCCATGCCATCACCATAGGGTCCTCCTGCTCAAGGGCACAAATCCTTCACGCACCAGAATCTCCCTTCACACCTCCTGGGGCAGGGGCACAGAGCCCACTGAACAGAGCCGTGCACATGCCAGCACTTGTGGGGCATCTCTGTGCTCCAGCACCACTGATAAAGGGAGCTCCCAGCATCCTGAAAGGGCACCCAAGCACTTCCAAGGGGTGAGCATTTCAAAGGGAGGCCAGAGCAGCACAACCCACATGCACTGAACAAGCATCCTCATTGAGCCCTTCACAGCTGCAGACAAACTGTGGTGTTTAACACATTCCTCCTACCTGTGCCCCACATATTGATGCTACCTGACTGTCAACAGGAGGTGGCTCCATGCTACTGCAGTGTCACCCTGCCCTTCACAAGTCAGGCAAACTCCTAAGCTAACTGCTCCCTAGCAGAAGGGGAAGCACTAGACAGCACTTGAAGCACAGTGCTGATCTTGGCAAAACAACCACGAGGACACGAGGACCACATCATCCAGCATCCTGGTGGCAGCACCAGGCTGAGCGCAGCACCAGCCGCCACTCACCTTTTTTTCGGGCTTGTGAGATGAGGTCAGCAGCACTTTTGCTCATCACTTTAGTCACGTAGAGAGGACAGTTGGTCTGGCTGGCAATAGTGATGGCCCGGAAGACAGCTTCTGCTTCCAGCTGCAAGAGAGGATGGCGCACAGCTGCAGAGGAGCCCTGGGTGGGCAGGGACGAGCCCCTGCTACTCCCAACACATCTCTGATTGCTGCGGACACCCTGTGCCCTCGCTGTTACCCCTGATGCCCCCAGGGCAGTTTCATCAGGCAGACCTGAGGGGGGATGCTTCTGTCTCCCCAGGGCCTGGCCCACAGGCAGGCTACAGCAGCACAATGCCTGGCACAGGAGTACTGTCTGAGCCCTGTCAGGGCCCAGCAGAGCTGCATCTGCTGTTCTTTCCACTGCCTGGTTCCAGCTCCCATGGCAGCCCAGGGACTGCTGCCCAGCCCAGCCTGCAGGCTGCAGCCAGGGAGTGGCAAGGTCCACCCTTTGACAGCATCCCCCTGCTCCAGGCCGTCCTACAGCTGCAGCAGGTTTAACCACATGTCCCCTGTCACACCCATGGCAGGGTGCAGAGGGCTGCACGCTGGCAGGCAGCTCGTGTTTGAGGCCTGGCCATCCTGCAGTGCAGCTTCTGCTTGCCCCAGCCTGCTGACAGCCGCCCCATCTCACTGTCCTGCTGTTAGTGGAGGGTAGATTTCCACCAGGAGGGATATCTTTGGACCATTACATCAGCCTGTGCCCAGCCTGAGCTCAGCCCCAGAGCTCTCCAAGTGTTTCCTCCATTTGGCTTCAAGTGTTGGCTTGAGAAAGTTCAAAACAGAAGCCTTAAAAAGACATAATTATCCAGCCCCCAGGGCAATGTCTGGGGCCATGCCAGCCGAAATGTCCCAGGGCAGAAAAGCAGAGCGCTGCATCCAGACACACATGCACTTCTCTCATACTTCTGCAGATCTATTTGCTGTACAGTGAAAAGAGGTTTTTCTCTTCTTAAAGACTCTTAAAACAGAAATTTAAGTGAGAAGTGATTTTTTATCACCATACTTAGGGCTGCAGTAGTTGATGGGGTTTAACACGTGGACAGGAGCAAACAGCCATCACTGCACACCCTCAGAGCAGGTTACCATCTGGAGCTGCATCATCCTGCCCTGCCAAGTCACCACCATCCCCTGACAGAAGAACATGCCTTTAACCCCCACTGAGGTCCCTCCAGGACAGAGAAGACCCACAGAGCCACAGAGCACTCTCCTAATGCTTTGCCATCTGTCTGCAGGCTTTACGTGGTCATTTGTGCTCCACCTAACGTTTTCCAAGGAAGAGTATGTTCTGAAAGAAGGACACTTTATTTTCAAAGGCAATGAGATCTGAATTTGGCTGAATGCATAATATCCACAGTCTTGCACTGTTCTCACTTGCCTTATACTTTAATGGCATTTCAAGATCAAACACCTAACAATGTTTTATTGGCTTTGGATGAGATCTGCACTGCTTATGGTAACAGGACAGTTCTCAAATCTGGGCACTACCACAGCTTCCCGTAATTGCACTTCAGCTTGCCAACTAGTGGCAACAGGTTAGAGTCATAAAAATAAGAGGGACTCTGAGCTACTGTGTTTGACACTGAGACTCTTCCCTGTACAGGAAAATGCTTTATACTCTTGTATTTCAAAGAGAGTAAGTACTATTATTACACTAGGCCATTTATGTTGTTAGTAGTCCAAACACAGCCAACTTCCTACACTTTTAATTTAAGACAACTGATTTTATTTCAGAAGAACCTCAAGTACAAATCTGTCCCTGTGCTTCCCTGCTCAACTTCGCTACTGTACCAAATTCCTATTGTTTTTTTCTCTCACGTGCTGTGGGAAGTCAAAGCACCTCTCAGCAGGGAGTTATAGGAAGGGAATCCATCTAAAATTAGACTCAACTTATATTAATGGACCAAACAGAAAAATCCATACAAGCTAAAATTAGAAGTAATCTCATTAGTGTTCTGACAATGAATTGTAACCAGAGAATTCCCCTTCTCTTTCCCTGCCACTCCTTCAAACAATGGCTTCGTCCGCCTGCCTCTGAAGCACTCTTTGGAGACTAAGCAAATATAAAGGAGGAAAAGGCTGGAATCTGTCAGCACTTAAATGTGAACAGTGAATTCTAAAACACATCAGTAGATTCTTCTTAGGCTTCTCACACCTGTGGAGTCGCCTACATAAGACAAATGCCCCCAAAGCAGCCTCAAAGACTGCTACAGCCATACAGAGATTTTGGTTGATTGATTCCTCTCTGTGAGACTCAGAACTAGGGCTTCTGTCTCTGCTGGGCAACTCAAGCACAACTAAGAAATGTCTGTCAGAAACATGCATCTTGCACTTTCCTGGGCTGCTGATGAAAAAGACAGCAGTGCCTGTAAAAATGGATACCCCTGGACGTACACACACTCTCCCCTGCCCTGACGCCTGCTTGGCCCCACTGAACACACTGAGCCCTTCTGTGACTGGGAAAACTCCTCAGTGAAGCAAGGCTGAGCTGTCCTCTGATCTTACCTCCTCAGGTCTGCTCAGCACATGGCCTTCAGGGCCTGTTATTCCCATCTCCAACATCCTGGCTTGTTCCTAGGACATCAAAAGAGCAGAGGGATATCACAGGACTGAAACTATCAACCACAAAATGCAGATCCCTTCTGTGTCAAGCCCTTCCCTCAGGACCATCAACACCCTATGTCCTGTGGGACCACCAAGCATGGGGAGAGGCTGCTGTACCCTCAAGGGATTTGAAAGAGAAGGAGGGAACATGGGGCAATGGGAGGGCAGGCACTGAGTTAAACCAACTTCAGTGAAACAAGAACAATGTGGCAACAAAACAGGGCTACAAAACTCCCAATCCTCTCCAGTTCCCAGGTCTGTGAAGCGCTACTAATTAGTAATTTTGGGGCATTTTATGATTAGGCAGGTGCTAAAATAAAGATAAGCTCTGGCTGATACAATTCCTCAGACCACTCGGTTCTCATGTGAAGGAGCCATCCAACTGTGCACTGCAGCTCTAAAAAGTCCAAACAAAAACTAATTCTTGTAGTCTGAAAAGATGCTCAAAGAATGACTTCTTGGTTCATGCTCCTTCAACTCCCAAGAACAAGAGAGAGAAAAAACCAAATAGTTGTAGAGCTTAACTGAGCAATGTCTTCTGCGTCTCAATGAGAATTGAAAACATTTGGACCTTCTGTCACCCAGCACCAATTACAGCACAGCAGGCCAATACACACTACCCACTTGATCACTCAACCATGTCCCTCAGAACATCTGCCTTGTAAATCCAGCTTCATTAGCTACCTGTTTGCTTACAGGGAGAAAATCTCCCTTGCCAAGGCAGTTCTCAATGGACTTTACCTCTCCTGGTTTGTTATGTGCAAGGCAAAGGTCTCTGCCTCTCCTCACTGAAGGCAGCTACAGCAAACATATCCTACTTGATGGACACTCACTTCCATTTAGGTAATTGCTCATGCACTATTTCACATTCGCTTGTGCACACGATATTCACAACAAAAAATCTTGCCAACTTTGATATTGCTGCTGAACAGCAAAGATATCACCTTGCACAAGATGTCCACCTTCAGAGCCATTTTACTAATGCCCCACATCAAATCTGCCTGATAGAGATTTCTACTTCTTGTATACCAGAAGTAGTTAGTTACCTGTGCAATTATATCCCCATTTTCTGCATGAACTTGAGCTATGGCACCCAGCTCTGCCAGGCAGCTGAAAATCTCATACAGCTAAAAGAGAGACAAGAAATTATTAGTGAGCAGGCTGCCCAGGGCCCTGGCACCCCTCATGCCCTTCCACCCATGGCCCTGGCAGCAGCAGGACCCAGTGTAGCCATGCCAGGCAGAGCTCTGGCTGTGCAGGGACCAGCTCTCTGAAGAACGGAGTCACCAGCAGATGTTCTTGGTGATCTCCACACTAGACCCGTGTCTCCACCTGCAGTGCAGGAGCACAACCAGCCCACAGCACAGCCCGGAGCAGCCCTGCACAGGCAGCCAGGGTAGAGGGGAGCAGCAGCAAGGACCGGCCAGGGGCAATAGGTACCAGCCTTATGAGCTGCCCCACGCCCACCATGGCTCTCACCCTGCACTGCTCCTTGAATCAACACAACCATGGCAATGCAGGGGGGTCTCACCTCAGTGTTGGACATCTGGTACAAATCCTTGTAGGCCATGTACACCATGAAGGAGTTAACACCTGGGGCAGGGCAGAGAGGAGAGAGGGGTGAGCTGGGTAGGCCAGGCTGCCTGCTCTGGCCACCCTCCCCACAGCCGCCCCGCGGGCACAGCTCCGGCTGGCAGCTGTGCAGAGCCCTGCAGGCACCCAGCGGCGCAGCCACCTCTCGCCCCGCCTGGCCGGGGACAGGCAGCCACGGGACACAGACCTTTCTCCTGGACCATGGCGTGCAGCTCCTGCCGGACGCGGTCGCTCCAGCGAGGGATGTCCACGTGCAGGGCGTAGTCGCAGCAGGCCTTGCCGTCTGCCCACTCCCGCCACCGCTCCAGCGCCTCGGCCAGGCTGCCCTCGGGCTCCGGCACCACGTGGTCAACTGCAGGGACAGCGAGCAAGGGCTGCCCCAGGGCTCCCATCCCACCCTGGCCGGGCAGCCCACGCTGGCCTCCTCAGCAGCTTCACACAGCTCACCTCCACAACGTGCCTCGGCTCCTCAACGCATTCATTGGCAGGGAAGTGCACAGAGCCTTTCCGTAATGGCCTCTGGCACAGGATCAGGGGCTTTTACACGCTTCTGCTGAGAAACTGTCTGAAAGCTGAAGAGCCTTGTCTTTCCCCATCCCCACTCCCACCCCATTAGCACACAGCCTCCTGCCACACTGCAACACTAATGCACCTTTAATTGCACAGCATGGAATCTCCACACTTTGCCACAGACCATTTCACAAAACTTTTTTTTTTTTTTTTTTTTTTTTGGCATCGAGGAAGGAAAAATGGTGGGGGGAGGACAAGGAACTCAGCCCTTTATTGGAAGGATCAAACCTTGCTCCTGCATCCCAAGAAACCCTGCAGTGCACACAACTGTAACCACTGCACAGCACAACACCTGGACCTCAAACCAGTGCACAGCCATAGCATCCTCCAGAAAAGGACCTCAGAATTGCCTTTCCTTTTTCGTTAGCACTGTTTATTTTTGAGCAGTGTGCGATGCCAACACACTGCTCTGTTCCTCTGCTCAGAGCCATCTGAGCACCATGCTGCCCCACTGTTATTTAACAGAGAAGTTATGCCATTGCTCCTTTTTGAGGCTCCCAGAGGCAAGAGTGGCTGCAGACAAGCACTGCAGAACACAGGACCTCCAAGACTAAGGGGTCCTATGCACATCTCCTGTCCTATCATTTCATCATTACTAAGGATCAAAAGATTCATCCCAATCCTTACTCCCTAGACTGCACTGACAGAGATCACAGAAAATATGAACACACTGTCATGGGCTTTGAAAACACAGAAGACTGAGAAAAGTACATTAAAAAATAAAGAACTGGGTGATCTTGCAAGAGTACTGGGGGGTGTCATGCACAGGCCATGCCTACTGCACTTACTAATCATGGTGGTTCCACCAGCCAGAGCTGCTTTTGTTCCTTGGAAGAAATCATCCACAGAGGTCATTCCCTTGTATGGCATCTGCAGGCGAGTGTGGACATCAATTCCTCCAGGGATCACCATCTTCCCATTGGCTTCTATGGTTTTGACCCCTCCAGGAACAATCAGGTTGTCTCCGATCTGCCTGATAAGATCACACCAAGATACTCTCACAAAGGAAAACCTGCCACAACTTAACCTCTGAACGGCTCAGCCAGCTGGCTCCCTGCCAGCAGGAACCCCCCCCTCTGTGCTGCCCCCAGACCCAGGCTCGCTGCACTCTGCAGCAACACACAGCATTGTCTGGCTTGCTCACACCTATGCTGTGCTCACTTCAGGGGTGGCTGCCATCTGCCCAGCTGCTCTGCAGGTGACTCGGATGGCACCTGCTGCCTGGGGCGCACACTGGGTTGGGGTAGCTGGGGAGCATGGTCTGATGGTGATCTCTGCAGAGCGTGGTGAGAACCTGCCTGGGACACCTCATCCCATGCAGGCTCAGGAAACAGGCTGCAGCACACATTTCAGCGTAGCAGCTCTAACTGCTCACCCAGGGTGCATGCCCACAAAACCCAACACCAGCCCTGCTTCCAAGTGAGCTACACCCCTAATCTCTCCTGTCTCCCGTCCTTCTGCCCACCTTAAGTAAGGATCAAGTCTGAGCTTACTTACAGATAAAGATGATTTCCACTGTAATGCCACAGCTGCTAGACCAGCTCAGGGCTTATTAGGGACTTGCAATGCTGCTCACAGCACAAAGTGCCAAGAGTGAAGGGACTCCTGGGAGCTGGGAAATAGCTCAGCAAGTGCCCAGCTAGACTGGCTGCAGCCTGCTGGGCTCACGGCACAGCCGGCACGCTCTGGGCTCACCACCTTCCCAAGAAGTGCACAGTCCCCCCCTCTCACCTTGTCTCTTCTGCGACCCTGAAGGACAGCTCTGCCATCAGCAGGGCCTCACTGCAGTTAAGGCAGCTAAAATGCCAAGTACCTCAAAATGTCTTCTGGAAACAGGAAATCTAGAGAGTTCCAGAATAAATGCGGCAGTAACCTAATACACAACTACAGTGCTCTGGATCCTGTCCTGTTTGAGCACAACCTGACATATCCAGCCCTCCTGCAGGCCAAGTTACCTGAACCTCAGCATTCCCTCTCTCAGCCCCTGTTCCCTCAACCCCTTTATGTGTCCATATGTTCAACTCAGGCTTCAAATCTCTTCCTTCAAAAATCCTACTTTCATCAAGCCTTTCTCAGTGCTCCTTGATAAATCAAGGTTAAAGGTAAGTTGGTTTTAGTGGAAAACTTCTGATTTCCTTGGCACACTGGGGAGGTAAAAATGAGAAACAAATTCCATTTTTGTATTTCATTCAAGCTGAGTCACTTTGCAGGTTTTTTTTCCCATAGTGTAACAAAAATTCTGTGGATAAAACTGCTCACTTTACTGTCCTCACAGCAATAAATCAGCAGCTCTTCCCACTGCTTTTATGGAGATGAATCCATCACTAAAGGTTTTTAATTGCTTACTGTATTCTTCGCAGAATTCACTTGTAAGAGCATTTAGCTCCCAAGGCAGTGAAATTCTGTGGCCTCCAGGCTGTAGATGAGACTCAGTGATTTGCCCACGAATACTCAGAAAGCATGCACCACAGCAACACCAGAAGCTGGCTCTGATCCCTGCCTGTGTACAAGCACTTGTCGATCACAAATGGTCTTGTCCACCAGATAAAAATACATTCACACTTCTCAAAGTATTTATCTGATGGTGGATATTTAGCATCTACCACCCTGGTAAGGCTGGACAAATAACTGCTACCATAGAGCAAGCAATGCCTTTTCAAATCTCAGGGCTATAAATATCATGGTTCTTTCACTTCACCCAGTGTGGAGCTGGCCCAGCACAATTCCTTTGCCAAGTCTGAATGGCAAACTTTAAACAACTGAGCTATTCCTGCAGCTCTGAGACAGACCCGGAGAAGCCGGGGGAACCCAGAGGTTTCCCTGCAATTCCTGGAAATCTCAAGGATGCAGATGACTTGCAGCACAGCACTATCCTTGTAAGTATTAACAAACAGCATCTTGTGTTGGGTCATTCATGCTAATACAGTTAACACAGGGCAAAAGAGAAGTCAAAGATAAACCTTGTTCCTGGTGCAATCAGAAACAACTCTGCTGTACAATGGACGCAGTATCACGATCCCACAAGCCTGACAGCAATTCAGTCACTGGAACTCCTCTGAGAACACATGAGACAATCACATATGTGCTTACACACACTGCAGAGAGTTGAGCCTCTGAATAGAGAGGGTTATCAGGCTTTACTGCCTGGCAAGTTGGGCACATATCACATCCACTAAAAGCCAACAACCACCCAACCTGAAGCCAGTTTAAAAGGAGATGAAGATGATAGAAATCAAATACTTACTTTATGAGGCCATCCTCCACATAAATGTCAGCATAGAATGACTGGTCATCATTGACTATTCGCCCTCCTTTAATAAGGAGACGATCACTCTGAAAAGGGAAGAGCACAGCAGCTGTCAGAACACACATGCTTCACTTTTGACTGAGAGGGTGGTTACACACTGGAACAGGTTGCCCAGAGAGGTTATGGATGTCCCAATGCTGGTGGTATTCAAAGCTGGGTTGGTTAAGTCCTTGAGCAACCTGATCTAGTGGGAAGTGTCCCACTAGAGGGGGTTTGGACTACATGATCTTTTAAGGTCCATTCCGACCCCTTAAAATATTATGATTTTATGATTCTCAGCATGCTGTACAGGTGCTCTCCCACTGCTCACCTCAACCACCGATGCTGCAGAAAGGTCACTGGACCTGTGTCAGCACTCCAAACTACACTACAAGAGCAAGGATTGAAAATGTCATACTCCTAAAGATGTTTCTAAGTGGGAGAAGGGCTGCCAGAAACACCACCGAGGCAGACTGAGCACAGGGGAGAGTCACTGGGGACACAGCAAATATGCTTCCCTAATATAGAGAGAAGTCAAAAGCTTCCTATGCTGGGACATTATGCATATTACTTGTCAGCCAGCATGAGCCACAGATCAGCATTTAGAGCAAGTTTGTACTAAGGGCATGTCTCTAATGACACCATGTAAAATAAGTTGCATTAAAGAAGACAAGTTACTCTCCTCTGTTACCACCTTGCAAAAACCACCAACAGGACAGGCAATCAGCTGTTAATCTGCCACTCTCCTGCTGTGCTTGGGGTAATGCTTCTGAGGCATTTCACAGGTCTATACAAAAAAACAGGAGGCACTGGACTGCACTCCAACCTCATGATTTACCACCTATTCTGTTCTCCTTTCTATTGACCAAAATGGCCAGCAGCCTTCTCCAAAGGAGCACAGCCAGACGCCAGAGGAACACCCCAACCAGAATTGTCCTTATGCTCTTCCTGCATTCCCACTTTTGGACCAGACAACTCAGCACACACTGATGGGAGAGGATGGGCACTGTCCTGTGGGAAACAGACCCTGTCCAGAGGAACTGGGATGGCTGAGGTCCTGCTCTTCTACCTACCTCCACCTGCACAAGGCTGCACAAGCAGCTGCAGGCAGTAGAGGGGCAAACCACCTGATGTCACATATGCCTGCCGTGGATTCAGGTGACACAGGCTAACCACTGTGCCAGAGAACATGTTGTGTACCCGACTGCTAAAACACCTCCAACAACTCTTCAGCTCTTAACCACACCTTACGTTCCTCTCTGTTACCCCCGCTGCCCACAGCCCCGGTTTTGGCACGTAAATACACTCCCTTTCCACAGTCTGAGCCTGGACAAGGCCGACCAGAGCCTTCAGCAGGGCTCACATGCCAGCCTCCCCCTGTGACGCTCTGGCAATGGTTAATTGCTCTGCAGGGAAATGGCTTTGCTCTCCACCCGCTACCCTTGGGGCCATTTCCGAAGCATCGCCACCATAGGGGGAATTTGCATTCTTCTGTCAACAGAAGGATGCAAAGAATACTCCTGCATCCCGGCAGCAGCCAAAGCCCAGAGCCCCGCGTGCGTTTTTACAGCAATCTCATGCACACGCAGCGGAGACAAAGGAACTGGGTGGGGAAAGGAGGGGAATGCCGGCGCGCTGCTCAGCCCGCCGCAGCCCAGCCCAGCCCAGCCCGCCGCACACGGCCGGGGAGCGGCCCCGCACACGGCCCCGCCTGCCCCGCACTGCCCCGCACACGGCCCGGGCTGCCCGCACTGCCCCGCACACGGCCGGGGAGCGGCCCCGCACACGGCCCCGCACACGGCCCCGCCTGCCCCGCACACTGCCGGGGAGCGGCCCCGCACACGGCCCGGGCTGCCCGCACACTGCCCCGCACTGCCCCGCACACGGCCCGGGCTGCCCGCACTGCTCCGCACACGGCCCCACCCGCCCCGCACACGGCCCCGCTGCCCCGCACACGGCCGGGGAGCGGCCCCGCACACTGCCCCGCACACGGCCCGGGCTGCCCGCACTGCCCCGCACACGGCCCCGCACACGGCCCGGGCTGCCCCGCACACTGCCCCGCACACGGCCCGGGCTGCCCGCACTGCCCCGCACACGGCCCCGCGGCCCCGCACACGGCCGGCACCCCGACAAGGGGATCTCACCCTCCCTGCCAGCACAGCCCAAGGGAGCCTCTCCTGCCGCCAGGAAAAGAGCTCAGCTGAGCTGCTCCCGGCTCTCCTGCCACCCAGCGTCCCCTCCAACAAGCGGAGCCGGGGTCAGCCCCGCTTCTTCCCTGAGCCCAGCGGGCACATCGGGCAGAGGTGTGCCCAAACTGTGCTAAGGGAGGCCTGGAAGCCAGGGCACGCCACAGCCCTCCATGCACAGCTCCTTCGACATGCTGCACTCCATGAGCACACGGAGACCGTGATCTTGACCGGCGACCGGAGGACCACGGCCAGGCCTCCCTGGGGACCATGTCTCAGGAGCAGCTGGGGCACAAGAACAGCCGGTGTGCACTGGCTGGGCAGCCCCAGGTGCTTGGGCCAGAGCACAACTGTGCCACGCCTCTGCCCATGGGGCACACGCTGGGCGATGCTCAGCTTTGGGGCTGAGGGCCCTGAGCACAGACACACTAACAACAAAAAATCTCCCCTCCCAAATCCACTAACAACCCTCCATTTTTTTGTCTTGCCCTCTCTAACTTGCTTTCTTGAATTCCTGGAGCTGGTTCTCACTAGAGTGCAGGAACATCAGCAAATACGGATGCTGGCCTGCCCTTCCCTGCACATCAGACTGGAGGAAGCCAAGGCAGTCAGGCAGAGGCAGCACAGGTAGGTGCAGGAGACTGTCCCATTGGCAATTACTAAATAAAGTGTTAATATGACCTCAAGAAATATGCCTGCTCCACACTCACAAGAGGTCATTCTGTGGTAGATGTGAAGGGCTGCTCAGTGCTAACTGTCAGTACACAAAACTGAGAGATCCACAGTGGCTGAAGCACAAACAAGGCATCCATTCAGGAGATCAGGGACTGCTAGAGCCCACCGTGCCCACCCGACAGCGAAGGGACTGCACCAGCACCCATCCACTGACTGCAAGGAAACAAATGCAACTAAATTGAATAAGGAAAATCCAAATGACATGCCTACAGGCTCTGGCACCGTTCAGGAGTGCACCCAGGTGACAAGAGGCAGGGAAAGAAGAAAGGAAGAGAATGAAGCAGTTATGAGGAAATGAGTCTGAGTTAACAGCTAGGCTTCTTCAGTGCACGCTCCCAGAGCAGCCCCAGACCATAATAAATGCGCTGTTCCCATATCAGGTCTCACTGTGCCTCTGTACACCCACCACAGCTCTTGCCAGCCAGTGTCAGGCTGTGTCATCAGCCTGTGAGCAGAGGGAAAGCCCTCGTGCAGCAGGAGCGCTGGGGCCTGGCCAGGAGGGAGCAGCAGTGCCCAGCACGGCCTTTGGGCACAGGGCCCCAAAGCAGCCGTGGGCACGAGCTGCACCAGCCCTGCCTGCCCTGGCACTGACCTGCACTGCGGGCACTGCCTCCAAAGCAGCCAGGCAGCTCCTCTGCCACCGCTGTGGTGCCTTCAGGCACAAGAGACGCCTACGAGGCCAAGCCTGGAGCTTTCCCTCCAGCAGCTCTGCCAAAACCTGCCGGATTTGCCACGAGCCCTCAACACCTCTCCATGCTGGTAAGCCTTTATGCACAACTCTCCCTGTCTCTCTGCCTGTCTGCATTTGGGATCAAGCTTTCAAAGCCATCATCCATTCTCTCATGCCCACACTCTGCTCCTAGTGCCCTTAAGCATCATCTGGTCATTTTGAGATCCCAAAGTATCAGGTGGTCTTCAGAGTGATGCTGCAGAAAGAAAGGCAGGCAGCACTTCCAGAAGGCTGCTGAACCCAGCCAAGAACAGTGCTCACCTCGTCTACAAAGCACAAGGGCATAATTAGGGAAGCACAGAAGCAGGTGTATGGTTTTACTGCTTTTTCCCTTGTAAAAGCAGAGACACTAATTGCAGAAGTGTTTCATCAGAAGCTTATGGTTCCTCCTTACTAATGCACCACACAACAGCACGGAAGAAGCCCTGGCTAGTGTCATAGGGAGAGATAGCTGCCAGCTGCACTGTGATTCCCTACGGTTTGTGGCTTAGAAATGACATACTGATAGCTACCAGTTCACCAAAACCTGGCTGGTCAGTAACTGAGGCCTCCTTCCCCATGTGTACCTGGTACACCATGCTGGCCAACACCACACACACCTCCTTGTTTTCAGAGGTGGCAGAGATATCACAGAGATGATGTCTGTAGGCTCCAGCAGGGTAACTGGGGTGGGCATGGCTCACACCAGGAAAAAATATGGGATCTCCAGTCTACCTGGCCGAGGAAAGGATTTTATGACAAAAGCACAAAGACTGAGTAATTTTAATTCAACCAACAGTTCTGTTAACAGGTATTTTGTAAAATCAGGACAAGATTTTAGTCTTCCACCTCTCTTCCTGCAGAAAAACATACTGCAAGAGGGGAAATATTTTGGTCACCCTTCCAAACAGCCAAAGAAAAGGAACCAATAAAAAGTCTCTCAACAGACACACAAGATCTGAAATTGCTATTCTCCTGAGCTGGGCACCCCAGAATCAGCACACATGTAAAACGTAATAGGATGTTTAGTGGTCTCTGATGCATGGTGCGCAACAGGAGACAGGGAGGAGCAACACATCCATACCAAGCTGATGGAGCCATCGCTGAGAAAGCCAAAGCTTTGGCTAACCTCCCTCCCTGTGTTTCCTCCACGGCGCAGCTGACAGACATGCCTGCACCTCCCAGCCTTCCATCAATGACCACAGTCTTGCCTGTCACATACAGCTTTTGACCAGGCTTTTACAACTCATGTTGGGAATAATTTGCACAGAAATTTATCTCACACTAACACATGCACCACTTACTCGTGCTCCTGGCCTCTCCACTAAAATGGCTGTCCTGGAAAAGATGAGAAACTGCTGCAAACAGATACAATAGGCAAACTCTGATTTTTCACTTGTTACTGGCAGAAACTGACTACAAATACTGACTGCAGCACTGTTGAGTACAAGAGGAACCAGAAGGGATTGTTTCTGCATCTCCAGAAACACACTAGGCAGTTGAAGCAATAGCTGTTGGGAAGTACAAATACCCAGTTTTCCAATACATCCTTCATGAAAGCCCAACCTCCCCACTGCTCAGGCGACAGAAGTGCAGCATTTTCAGCTTCAGGAAAAAGCAAAGGATTTAATAGGGATAAATCAAGCAGCTTGGAAGATTTTATTACCACTGAGGGGAGAGAGCTGCCATTGGATCCCAGTGGAGCAGGCACAAGCCCAGCATATTGATTAGGCGTATCATAAAGAAAAAGCCCCAGAGAATGGGAAAAATCCCACCTGCAGCAGCAGTAGGGGGTGTCTCCATTGTGGTCTAAGGATACAGAAAAGGCAGTATGTGTAAAGCCATAATATTGCTTGTGAAAGCATCTGATTCTAGGCTGACAAAGGAATTTCTCTTTACAGTGGTCAAGATCTTAATGCTTCTTTAAGAGCAGCTTTGCTTTTCCTTTTTCTTCAGAGAGCCAGAACTGTCCTCAATAGAAAACCCAGGAGCTACAATGAAGCCAGCGAAAAGCCAACAAGATGAAAGAGCAGACTGCCTTCCCAGGAGCGAGCCCTCCGCAGGGCGAGCCTGGAGCAGAGCGTCCGGCAGAGATCAGAGCAGGCGAGCCGCGGGGAGCGTCGCGACACGGCACCGCTGGCACCGGGGCTCCCGCAGCTCCGGGGCCGGCCCGCCGGCCGCCGCCTCTCCCGGGCGGGTCCCGGAGCGCCGCAGCGGCACCGCCGCACCTGACACGGCGAGAGCGAGGAGCTGCTCGGCGGGAGCACCGAGCACGGGGAGCGCCGTGCGGGAGGCCGGCCCCGCAGGGGGAACACCCCACCGGCACCGGGCACGGGCACCGGGCACGGGCACCGGGCACCGCCGACGGTCCAGCCCGCGCTGCTCCCGCGGGGGCGCGGGTTCTGCCCAGCACAGGTCACCAGCGGGGCCGGGACACCTGCGCGGGCGGCGGCTCTTTGTTTGCACGCCGCCGCCCCGCTCCGACCCGCAACGCCGGACGCCGGCACCGAGTTTCCCCCCGCCGCACCCACCGTGATGCGCGGAATGTTCTTCTTGCCCTGGTACGACATGGTACCGCCGGTCCCGCCCGACCCGCCGCCGCCGCCGCCGCCCGTTCTGCCTCCGCGCCGCTTCTCACAAAGGCGAGACCGAGCCCGCACCCGCCGCACCGGGACGGCCGCCGCCCGCCCCGCCCACCGCGCCGCCCGCCGCCGCCAGGGGGCGCCCGGGCCTTGCCCCGCGCAGGGCGCGCCCGCCCCGCCCCGCCCGGCCCGGCAGGTGCCGGCACCGGCCCCGGGCACGGACACCGGGCACAGACACCGGGTACGGACACCGGGCACAGACACCGGGCACCGGCAACGAGCACGGACACCGGGCACCGGCCCCGGGCACAGACACCGGGCACGGACACCGGGCACGGACACCGGGCACGGACACCGGGCACAGACAGACACCGGGCACAGACACCGGGCACGGACACCGGCCACGGACACCGGGCACGGACATCGGGCACGGACACCGGGCACGGACAGACACCGGGCACAGACACCGGGCACGGACACCGGGCACGGACACCGGGCACAGACAGACACCGGGCACAGACACCGGGCACAGACACCGGGCACGGACACCGGGCACCGGCAACGAGCACGGACACCGGGCACCGGCCCCGGGCACAGACACCGGGCACCGGCAACGAGCACGGACACCGGGCACAGACACCGGGCACCGGCAACGAGCACGGACACCGGGCACCGACCCCGGGCACCAGCAACGGGCACAGACACCGGGCACGGACACCGGGCACCAGCAACGAGCACCGACCCCGGGCACCGGCAACGAGCACCAACCCTGGGCACCGACACCAGGCACTGACACTGGCCCTGGGCATCAGAAACGAGCACTGACACCGGGCACCGACACCAACACCGGGCACTGGCAATGAGCACTGACACCACGCACCGGCACCAGCAACAAGCACCGGCATCGAGCACCGACGCTGTCGGTCTGCGTCTCCACCCAGCCTGCGGGGATGGCCCATGGGAGCGGCCACAATCAGGGCTCCGTGCTGGCCAAGACTTTCCATGTAGCACTGGCAAGTAGAATGAACAAGGTCTGTAACAGAACAGGCTGTCTTGGGCTGCTGGAATGCACCTGCATCACCTCACCCTTCTTTCACATGCACAAGAATTGGAAACATTAAAAAATAATAAAATACACTACACATCTGGCTCCAGGAATCCTACATGCAATGCAAACACTACAAGTGCTGGCAAGGACTCTTCCAAGGACTTTTTCCCTTTTCTCTGCTGTGACTTTGGTAGAAGGTTTGAATGGTGGAATTATTTGCAAGTACTCAGCATGTGCTGAAACAGATGATGCCGCACCTGGCCCACAGCTGGCCAGGACCATGCCAGCAAGAGCAGTACCACAATGGGACAAATTTGTCTACCCTTTCCTGCTTGCCACAATCCGCTGTGTTGCCAGCAGGTCGTAAGACCATGGCCACCCTGAACCTTGCTTTCTCTTCCAGGCCAGCTGCAATTCCACACTTGCGCAGAGCTCTGAACACCATCAGCAAGATGTTCCTACAGATCCTGCTGCCAGGCAGCTCCACTAGGAAAATTTTACAGCCACACCTGGCAAGGACATTGCTGTAAATCCAATTCTACTTTCTGGCAGAAAAACAAGCCATCTGACCTGGGTGACCAACTCCCAAACCCTCCCTCCAGTTTGCTTTCTGAACTGGGGCCTGACTAGCACCCTGCTCCCCAGTGTGTGCACTGGCAGAGCCATCTCACAGCACAACCCCTGACACTGCAGCCAGCTCTGACTGCTACAAAGCCCTGAGAGAAGTGGGTGACAGCAGCGTGGACTGTCAGTACCATGTCCTCTGCATTAACCCAGCCTAAGGTTTTTACCACCCACCGAGTCTGTTACTCTGTGTGCTTCTGCTGAAGTTCTTGGCTAGTTTTACTGAATTTGTATTTATTCTAAACTCAAAAACCTTTCACCAGTTTGAAGTCAAAGACAGCAGAGGCTCAACAACTTACTTATTACTACTAGGACTGTGAAAATACTGGCAAAATGGTAAGGGCTGCTTGGCTCTTCTGTTTCCCTGGTGAGCTGCTGCACCCCTGCAGTCAGCAAGAGATGGCTGGAAACCTTCCCCTCTATGGCAGATCCATGGGCAGGGGTGTCTGCAAGCACCAGGCAGTGAATGGGGGAGCAGTGCTGTGCCACAGCCTCTGCAACCAAAAGCCTGTGGAGAGAAGATCAGGTACCAGACCACACTGTTCTTGTCACAACACTGCAATGCATCAAGAATGGGTCCTGGTCTCTACTGAAAATAGACTGGCTGGGTCTGGGAGGTGAGAAACAGCCTCAACTCCCATCACCAAACCTCTCAAAACTTCACTCACACATTTTCTGGAAAGTTTATGAGCATCCCCATGCCTGGTGGTACCACATTAACTTCTAGACTCAGAAAAAGCAGCAGTTAATTAGTTAATAATAGATAAATGACTATACAGATGCTGCTGACTTCAACACTTGGACAGTTTCAAGAGTCAAGCTTGCATCAGCCCCCTGGATGCTGGCCAGCCACAGTGACTCCAGATCCCTAGTTTGAAGAGATGTGCTTTCCTCATGGTTGCTATGTGACACTCGCACAAATACAATCAAACACCCTGCCCTGGGCCCAAAACATTCAAAACAGAAAAAAACTTTTTCCATAGGATCTCTTCCAGGTGCAGTGTGTGAGGCGCTACTCACACACTTTAAAATATCCGCTATGAGAAGCGTGGTCAATCTGAAAGTTACTTAAAATGGCAATGCTCAGAGCTCCAAAGTTCCTCATGGCTCCAGGTGTTTGTGGCAGCCACAAAAGAGAAGAGCAGCGTGAGGAGCACCAGTGGTGTGAAGACTGAATCGAAGGCCCACGCTGCTGCCAGGACTTTGGCACCAGAACAAATGCAGCTCTGACTGCAGCCCAGCAGTGCTCAGCAGCCTGGCTCAACCCCCTCTATGAGGACCAGGAGGCTTCTGACCCAACTCTAGAGCAAAGGGAAAAAGCAGATCCCACCAGCCCTGAGCCCATGGCCAACGACTCTCATACAGGCATGACCAACATTCGGTGGATATCACCAGTCATGGAACTATCTGGGCTCAAATGTCATCATGTTCAGCAGATTGCCAGGCCAGCCTGGCCCCATGCATACAATCTCCTCCTCCCACACATATTCTTTGCATGAAACAGTCCCCTCTGCTCTCACAGCAGATGAGTTTTCAGGGGTTAAGTTACTTCAGAGGCAGTGAATCCAAGGGACAGAAACACCATCCTTTCACCAAAGTGGGACGTCCTGTGCCCCCAGAACACTTCCTGCACACCATACCCAGCCCCTGCCACGTTCCTGGAAATATCTGCTCCACCAGGCTGAAAACAGGCTGTGTCAATGCGGAGCTGGCTATCTGTTTTGCACCTGGCTGCAAAACCCATTTTCTTTTCTGCTTACAAATTCCACAATGAACAACATCTCCTGAGAAGAGCATGTTGTTTTCAAGACCACATCAGCCCAAATAACACTCGCACCATCATATCAAAACCCTGGCAGAGCAAGACTGGCCTGGCATCTCAGTGCCCCAGAGGCCAGGTACCCCAGAGGCTGCCCCTGCCACCCCTGCACTGCCCACACACCAGGGCCAGCCACTGCCAAAGCCCTGAGCCCCAGAGCTGAGAGCGAGGACAGAAGGAAACCAAGGACCATTGCCACGAGCTAGTGTGAAAAATCACACTACTTCCATGCTAGGGTAAGTTTTGTGGCAAAACATAAGCTCTTTGCAGCAAGCAGGAATTCTTTAACTGAATCCCTAATTTCTCTGGAAATCTTGCCCTGCTGCATAACTCCCATGGAATCCAATATCTGTCTTCTTAAACAGGGGGGTGGGATAACAAACTCAACAGTTTTGCTTAAGTGCTGGCAATAACCTCTGTCCTAGCACAAGCAGCCAAAGAACTGACTCTTATTGCTGTGCTTCAGGCATCAGATTTCTTAAAAAACAGAAACACATATAAGTGGGATTTTTTTCAATTAAGACCTGATTATTTAGTATTCAACTCCACAAACTGTAATGCAAGTTTAACTGTTGCATTTGTTATGTAGGAACTAGTTCAGTGGGTTGGATTTGTTCCTATTGTTTGTTAAAGTAACAAACATGATGTAACTCCAAATTATTCTCTTATAAAAAGAACAAGTAAAACCAAAACGCTGATGCTGAATGGGGGTGATACTGAGGTGTTAATGCTATTGAAGTGCTTTTGGATCCCTTCCACAAATTCAGGATTTTAAACTGCTAAAGGCAGTGCACAACTGCAACTGCAGGTTGTGCCAAGCTGCCTCAAGAGGCACAGACTGCTGTTGGCTTGGTGTTCCTGCTATAAATTGCTGGCATTGGAAACCAAAAAGCTGAATGCTGAAGTCAGAGCACATTTTACAAGTGTCAGAAAAACAAAGAGAGGATCAAGTTAGTCCAAGCTTTGTTCTCCATTTGAGGCAGCCCTGCCTGTATTTCCAGGGTGTATCACAAGCTAGATATCACACACACCAGGAAAAAGCAAAGGACTGGCTCCTCCCAGTCTTGTGGAGGGGACGAACTTTTTGCCTGCTTTCATTGCCCACTAGTTTCCCATGCATTTCTTTTCCCCTTCCTCTCCAGCCAACGGAGCTGCCCCAGGTGAAGCCACAATCCCATGTTTGTGGGACCACAGCCAGTTGCATTGGAAATGACAACTTGAGTGCAGCAGGAAGGACCAAGTGTCTGGGGGCGAGCACCATGTGCTCCTGCCTGTGTGACTGCACAGGAGGGTAAAAATGCAGGGTGTCTGCATGGCTGAGCACTGAGGAGAAATGTGGAGGATGCCTCCACAGGCTGCTGGTTGACCTTCCTAGGCACCAGGTGTAAGGCTCCTTCCCCTCTCCTCAGAGCCCTGCTGCCTCCGCGGATGCCCAGGACTGCGGCTCTCAGTACCTGCACAGGCATCACCCGCCTTCCATGGACATCCTGGCCACAGGAATTCACAGCGTGCTGTCTGTGACCTCAGAGAAACTCTCTTTTTACTTCATGATAGTAACGTGAACACAGTAATCCACTCTGGCTAACAAATGGCATGACACTCCCAGAGAAAACTACAGGACACTTCAGAAGGGTAGAGTCCACACTGGCTATTACTGCTGAAAACCTGCACTGAGTTAAATCACTCTTATTACAAACAACAAATAGCCCAGATCAGCCTTGAATCTGGCCCCACAGTGTTGTTCCTCCAAATCTTAAGTCTTGTGTGGCAAAAACTCTTGCTGCAGCGGAACTCAGTAGCAAGGAAACTAACCTCCTGCTTTGAGCAAAGAGCACCTGAAGGACACTTCAGGTGCGCATCTCTTGTTCCCCAGGAAGCCCACCAGCCCACAGAGGCAGCTCCCCATAAGCACACAGCAGTCCCTTGGGCCACCACGCTAATGACTGTCACTCTCTGTCCCTACATCCCCTGGCAAAGCTCAAAGTCCCACTGACAGAGCAAAGGCATAGCTCCCAACTGCTTTGAGCTATATGCCCACTATGGCTTCAGTATGCTTCAATATACAGCCGAGCTTTTATCCTTCCAATAGACTTTGTGATAAAACAAAGCAAGGTTGGACCATGTGCCTGAGTCTATATTATGCTGCCCAGTTGCATGACACCACATGTTATCACTAGGCATTTATTCACTGGAGTTGTCTCCTGTAGAAATGTTGGGGCTTTAATTGTGATTAATATCATTATAGGAAAACTAACAAACAAACAAACAAGGTGTGTTGGTCTGTTGTACTTCCAGTAAACTGTTCACTGCAAAAATTAGAAGACAGATCTGTCTGTTGTCCTGGGCACAGGCAAGTCTCTTACTTTCAGCTTCTCTAATAAACAAGTTGCTTGGGCAAGAGTAGATGACTTGAGCTCTCTCACTGTTTCTTAATCTGTGAAATTATTCAAAGTTCAATTTGCCTTGACAAAAGTGCCTTTGTTTGCCCTGAATCTGTAGAGTCCAACGCAGAGAAACTCCCCATGGCTGTGCAGGCATGGGGCTCAGCACGCACGGTTCATTTCCCATTGCACTGTCCTACTCTGGGTCGCCTCAAAGCTTGAAAGCCACAATACCAAATCATACAATTCCTTCTAGCCAGGCACACACAAAAACACATACATGAAGGTGCCCACCCTCTTAGGCAAGACGTACAGATAAAAGGAGTTACTTACTCACTGACCCTTACTTTCCTGATGCTTATCAGCTGAAGGCCTGAGAGGAAGAAATCTAGAGGCAGAAATCATCAGGAAGAGAGGAGCTGCTGAAGGAAATCCTCAGCCACAGAACACCGGAGATAAGGGTCTACATAAGACCTTAAAAGGGAACAAGGCTTTTTTTGAATTTTTGGCACAGCTAATAAAGAAAAGCTCACAGCAAAGCATGCAGACAGGCTGTCAGGAGTTTCAGCTCCTTTTCCAATAAGAAACAGCATAAAATTGTTAATGCAGTGGTTAGTTCTGCAGCTGCTACTTAAACCACGTGGACAAGGTTGATACTGACAGGAATAATGTTAATTTTGTTCCTGACTTTGTAAAACAGCTGTAAAGGAGCAAAGCTCAAGAACCTGAATTGAGAAACATGCCAAACCATGCCAGTAAGAAACCAAAGAGCAGAGGCTGAAAAAATTAAAGTGCAATGAAAAAAGCTCAAATTAAGCATTGCCTAGCTAGACATTCCTATAGAAGACAGTGGACACTTAGGACAGCCTGATGCTTTTCCCCAAAATCGAGACAGCTCAAGTTACCACAGTTCACTGCCGTGCTTCCACTAGGCTCATGCTAGTGAGGTTAGGCTTCCAGAGCACCAGCGTCTGCTGTTTATCAGGGTTTGCACTCCAGACCCAGTGGAGGTTTCTGCAGAATGTCAAGATAACCACTACACCTCTCTGTGCTACGATGCAGGTGATTTTTTATTCCATCTTCAAAAATGGGGAGGGGGAGGTGGGAGGAGGTTTGCCCCTGTTCACAGTTGAAAAAGAGTGACCTTAAGATGGCTATTAAAAAGTTCAGCTCCTAACAAACTTATTGACCAAGAACAGCGAATAGCCTTACTCACCTGATGCAAAAATGAGCCACAGGACCACTGAAATCCCAAACAAGATAGTCACACAACACTATTAACTTAATCATGTTCTTGCCCAACTGCTAGTGCAAATAGGACCAGAACCAGCACAGCAAGCCATCTCACCCTCCAGCAGGACTATAGTGTGGAGCTGCATGGATTAATTTATCCCTTTCACTTTGGTGTAAATTGAGAAACTTTGTGCCTAGCGATACCTTCAAAGCTGTCACTTCCAGATCAATGTGCCGCCCCCCACTGCTGGTGTGGTACTTCTAGTTTGTGTCCATGAGAGATAAGGATCTGCCTGGTTTGAAGCAGCAGCTCCAAAATCCCCACTGTTTTTGTTTTTCTTCCATGTTCGGTGCCGCGGGAGTAGCTATTCTTTCATAAAAGTATAAAAGAGTTCCTGCAGCAAACCGAGCCAGCGACTCTGACCGTGCCGGTGCCGCGGCGAGCCCGCCGACAGCCCGCTCGGCGGGCGGAGCTCCGCGCACCGGGGCCGGCCGCGACGGCGCCTTGCCGCGGGGCGGCCGGGGCGGGGGAGCCCCCGAGCACCACCAGCGGCTCCTGCAGGGGCGAGCGGCGGCCGGACCCACCCGCGGCCCCACACCGCCCCCGAGACCCCGCCCCGGGGCCCGCGCCCGCCGTCCCGGCCCAGCTGCGCCGCCGGCCCTACCCTGTCGTCCGCGGGGGCTGGGTCCTGGAGCCGCTCGTCCCCGGCGGCGGCGGGGAGGCCGCCAGCGTCCTGACCGGGGCTGGGGGCCGCGGCGGGCGGAGGGTCGGGGCCGGCCGGCGGCGGGGCGCGGCGCTGCCCAACGCGCAGCGCCCCAAAGTCGAGGGTCTTGCTCTCGAAGGCGCCCTCGACGTTGCAGAAGAGCCCCCCGCGCTTCGGACGAGGCGTCGCCGCCGAGCCGGGCCGCGCCAGGTACACCGGCAGCTCCTCGTCGTCGCGCCGCCCGTCCGCCGCCATCCCCGCCGCGCCGCCAGGACGGGACGGACGGGGCGGGCTGGGGCGGGCCTGGGCCGCAGGGCGGGGCGGACCCGACGGGAGGCTGAGGGGCGGCGGGACCCGGTGGGTGGCGCTCGGTCCGACCCGGGGGCGGCTGCTCCGGTGTGCCTCGGGCCGGGCGTTGCTGTGCGGGCGCTGCCGCCGGCCGCCCTCCCGGGACGCTGCGGCCGTGAGGACGGGGCGGAGCGCGGGAGCGCCTCGCCGCTGGCCGGACGGGCTGTGCCCGGGCGCACCGGCAGCGGCCCCGACAGCCGCGTGTCGGTTTTCCCCCGCCGGTACGCGGTGCAGCCCGCAAACCAGCGTTCGCTCGCAAGCCCGGGGCCGTAGCTCGCTCCGCTCGGGCCGCGGTTCCTGCAGACCCGCTGCGGACAGGCGGACGCTGCAGCCAGACGGAGGCAATGTCCCCTGCGCAAAGGCTTCGCTGCTCCTGACTGACCGCGCAACAAGCTCCGTGCCTTGGCTAGCTTAAGGTGTTGCTTGGAGAGCTCCATTGCGACTTCATTTCAAAAGTACTGGAGGCCCGAAGAGCAGACGGACAGCCAAGACTGGGTCTTACAAATGCTAATGGCTGTATAAGAGTAGTAACCTGTGAAATCTATCGTGAGCCCCAAAACTGGAGCTTTGACTAAAATCGTTTTGCTTAGTGCTTATTTCTTTATCTAGAACAAGTGTGCATGGTACCTGGGCTCGACATACTGTCAAGTGATTTCTCACACCGCATTTTTGTGTTACGAAATATTGTCAGTCATGTTTTTTTCAACCTTTTCTGCAAAAACAAAACAGAGCCATTATCTCTGCCAGTCCTCCAAGGATTGGTGGTTCTTAAGGAAAATCCACATGGAGCCTGACCCATCACGGGTCAGAAAAATGACCCTGTGATTAAGCCTGGAGAGGCAGTCTGGGGGCACTGGCTGACTGAGGCTTGAGGCTGTGTGGGAGGAAATGGTTTGGGATCATTTCCCTCCTTTTCAATGCTGGGAAGCAGTCTGCTCTTGTAACTGGACTCGTACCAGTGTCATTAACTGAATCCATTTTTTTCTCCACCTAAGTGGAATAATCTACAGTAACTTGAACTTCTGAATAATTATTCAGGTCTAAAGGGTTAGAAGAAGAGAGGATGGACTAAATATAAACAGACTGTGTCTGTAAACTTGGAAGAGTTACTTTAAAAGCCTGTGTTACACAGCACGGTGAAATACTGATCATTGTCTGCCCTTACTTTCTCTAAAGCAACACCAGAGAGGTGTTGCATTTGGTTGTTCTTGGGCTCTTGCGTGAACTTCAATATGCAGCTGCCCCAGCATTGCGGCTTCGTGGTGCTCGGCACCGTGAGCGCCGCTGCCGCCTCACCAGGATGTGCCAGGAGCCCAGCACTGTCACGTCTCAGATGCAGGGGCGGCAGCAGTGGCTGGCAGCTAGAGAAGGAAGTATCCCTTCAAATAGCCAGAAAACCTTTGTTCCGGAGCTTTTTCTACTCCTATTCTCCTGGCAAATGCCCCTCCACTGTGACTGGATGCTTAGCAGCAGCACCACCAGTACTGGCCAAGCACGCCAAGTGGCTGTCCACCAGGTCTTTACCTTCCTAAGGGACTGCCTTAGCATAAAGGAATTAATCCTCCTGCTGCAAGTGGGATCCACTGCGTGGAGGATGAAGCCCCCCCTCAGGCAGCTCGTGCCCCCTGAGAGGGATGTGCTGATCTTGGAGCTGGGGCCGCGCGCGTCACGCAGCGAGCAGCACATGAGGAGTGAGCCTGTCCGGGAGGAGCAGCGCTGCAGGCTGCCCTGTGCCTTGTGCACTAACCACAGTGCAGTTAGAGTGAGCCCCTTTTTGGCTGGGACATCTCCGTATAGCTCTGCAACTTCATGGGGAGTTAAAATTCTCTGGAACAGGGCCTGGCCTTTGTCTGATTCTGCAAACATGCAAAAATTTCAGCATTGTACTTTAATAGCAATATTTATTTAAATCCTGATTCCAATGTTTATCTTTCCTAGTGCCTTGCTGCATAGATGGCCGCACTGAAATTATCTGCACCAGTAAAGGAGTACAGGGCTCTTCTGGGGAATGAAGGCTTTAAAACCTGACTTTTAATGAAAATCATTCCCTGTATAAAGACAGTTCTTGATTTATACTTTTCAAATTGCCATTCACTTCTAAGATCTTTCTTGTTAGGCTACTAGTTCAAGAATACCATGAAAACTGAAGTTTGTTTTCAGTGTGTGTTCACTGCATAGTTGCTTTTGAGCCCAGCAGAAGGCATTATTTATATTTCTGTATATGTATGCCTTGGATCAGATGTAAAGCTTTTAATTATACAATGCCAAAATGTCTGCCTCCTGTAGTTAAGTAAATGTTCTCTTCTTTAAATCACATGTTTATATGCTCATGGACAAAAATGTTTGTCAGGCAAACAGTCATGAGTGGTGCAACCTCAAACCCTGCTGGCAAAGCAGCTCTCCTCTCGCTTCTCTGTACAAAGCAGATTGAAGATAGAAATCAGGGAGGGATCCAGTGGGAAGTGCCTGAGCCCAGGGAGGATGGAGATGGTAGGCATGTGAGCTCACGTGCTTTGTGCTGCCACCGACTCACCAGAGCCAACCATCGGTCCTGCAAAGGTTTCCTTGGCTCAAGGGCTGGGTTCCCACCCTGAGCCCAACACAGAAGTGCTGTTCCTCCTGGGTCAGGAGTCTGAGCTGAGCCTGACAGATGGGCACCGCTGGTTGTCTCATGAAGGAATAGAAATTGGCTGCTCTTCTGATCTAGGGAGCAGCATTTATTTTATGGGAAATTCTGTCGTGGCAAGCTTCTAATTCTTGTCTTTGCAGTTGAGTAAGAACTGTCTAAGGCACACTGAGAAATGGAAATCAGTCATGTTACAATGTGAGGTGCACTGGTTATGAATGGGGGAATGGTGCAGCCTTCTGGGAAGTGGTCTTTAGGCAAATCCCTTTCTGCAAAAGGATTAGTTAATAAGATGGGACATAATCACCCCATCTGGGGTGTGCATTTTCCTGTTCTGTGCTCTCAAAACCCCAGTGCTGGTTGTCTTTGTCCTCACTGCTGCTGCCAGAGCAGGGGCTGGGTTGGGGTCAGAGCCTGTGCAGGAATGGCAGCTCTAAACGCCCAGCCTCAGAGTGTCCCGTGAGAGGCACAACGCAGCTGTCGCTTTCTCAAGCATTTTCTTCATGAGGCTGTCAAGCTTACTGTTATCTTTTAAATTTTTGAAGAGGAATTCAAATTGCCGACTGAATCATTCAAATAGCAAAGGTACTGACAGGGAAGTCAAATTAGGTCATTTTGCCTGCCACTGCCACTCTTGTCCTCCAATAGGTATTTTCTGATGACTTTGCTAATTTATTTTCCATTTGTCAGGGCAGTGTGTAGTTTCTTATTTGGAAAAACTCTACATCCTCTGCTGGCAAACTTCTGCGCCTTTTCCCAGCTCCCAGATGCTTTGTGCAACATCATTCTATCTGTAATAAAAATTAAAAGTGGTTTAAAATAGGAAATTTGTTTAAAAGAGTGAAGCATGTCCCAGATTGTGACATGTTGTTCACATAATGCCGCCTGTGTCACTGGAAGTTGCTCATTACACCAGGAAGCATCTCAGACTCCATAGCTGTGACTACAATGCTCACTAGACTCAGAGAATATTGTGTTACTTGAAGGAAATAGACTATTGACATTAGGTGGGATTTGACCCCTTCCTTCACCAAAGCTGACAAGCCTGAGCTGTGTCCTGAGTGAGGACATTTCCTTCCTTGATGTCAGTTCTATACAGAATGGTCTTACACTGATTTTCCTGTCGGTCTGGAGGCAGCATGTCTTTGATTGCATGTGAAAAGGATGTGATGTAATGACTGCATAACATTGTGAGCAAGATAAATGCACATCAGCCTTCATAGCTTGCTTTCTTCTGATGCCTGTGGGTTCAGCTGGAGAAGCAGCAGGACAGTGGTAGTAGCAGGTTAACACTGATTTCTTCTGATTCCTACAGGATTTGATAAAACTGCATCCCTTTATTACATGCATGATAAGTTGCAATGATGAAGTAAGTCCTAATTGTCTTGTTTCATGCTAAGTTAGAGCTGCCTTCTCATACTCTGCAGTCATGATTTACAAGTGTGTCCTGTTTCTGGAGGCTGACAGATAAACAGGGTTGTTCTATTATCATTCTTGCAGCAGTGTCAGGACAGCCCCTGGCACTGCCTTTCATGTCTCAGGGAAAGTCAGGCTAAATACAAATGCAGAAGAAACAGTGGAAGAGTTAAGAAAATCTGATTGTCCCACTTACATTTAGAAGCAGAGGTCAGGGATGGGTGGGCTTCTTTGTTCACTCAGAAAAGGCAGGTTTATGAAGGGCAGGCGACTGATGAGCCTGCTATCTCAGTCAGCTGGGGCTGATGCCTGCATCACCACACTCCAGTTTCTAAACTTTCAGACATAGGCATGTTAGGTAGGAGATGAGACAGACCTTTGCGATCCTCCAGGCTGCTCTGCATGTTGGTCCCTGGGGAGCTGCTGTGCACAGGGTGTTGTCTTGCTGAAATCCTTCACCGAAGCCAAACCACTGCAGAGTCAGAAAGCCAAGGCATTTGAATCTGTCAAAAGCTTGTTCAGTATTTCATGCCAAAACCACAGGGAGAGCGGGTTAATAGTGTGGTTATTTCTACTGCAGAATGCTATTGTATTGTTGGAGGGAGTAACTTCAAGCAACACACACAGCCTGACTTCAGCATGCGTCGTACTAACAGAGACCACAAATGTGATAAGCAGCTGGAAGTTATAATCTTCTGTGCTTGGTTATTCCAAGAATATTTCTGAAATGCAGTAATGCTTTTTGCTCACAGATTTGTTTAGTGCTGAGCAAAACCCTATGGAAAATTCCAGTATTTCCACACATGGGGTATTTTTTTCTTCCTAAAATGAGTTGCTAGACAAAATATTAAGAAATTGTAATAGTGGAAAAAGAGTTCTGAAAAATTTTCTGTGGGCAATCCGGACTCTCCTTCTCCCTCACCAAGTCCTCCAAGGAAAGATTACTGTCTTCTCAGTGCCAAAGGACTCCCGTGGCACTGCAGGCCTTGCAGTCAGATGCAAACTGAGTGAATTACGAAGTTGTTTGGGACAAAAGGCACCAGAGATAAGTAATGTTTTGAAGAGGATCAGAAGCACAGATCTGGCATCAGTATAAAACCCCAAATATTCCAACTTGGCTAGAGTGTGCTCGGCCTACCTGACCCAACAAAGAGGAACAGGTGGTGACCCTGGAGGTTCTGCACATCAGGTGAGCTCCAGCCACCTTCTATTAAGATGGACACACCCAGAGGTGTCACTCCAGATTTCTAGAACCAGCCAAGTAAACTTGTAGACAGTTCTGTTGTTTGCATGTCAATAGGTACCTTCAGGATCACAGTTTCAGGAATGGTGAGATTTTAGCCACTCTAACAGCTGTCTGGCCAGGTGTGGTGTGGGCTGTTAGGGCCTGGATGAGATGGATTTATATAAGGAAACACACATTCCATAAAAGTTTGAAGCCCAGAATATTCTGACAGACGTGTGCCACCAGATTCACTTCAAGAGCAGTCAGCCCACTTCCTCTGGGTTCATGTTCTGCATCTCAAAATCAGTCTCCTTCCACCTGGTCTGTTTGTTCCCTGCTTCTTGTATGGCATTGTCTAGCATCTTCCCTAAGCTGTGGGGCCTGGTTTGCCTGGTCTCACTGTGTGTTTGGCCTCTGTTGTGATGGCAAATGCTGACTTGCTTCCAATCATATCTGTTGTTGTGACTACCTCTCATTCCAGCTTATCTTAGGCATCACCAGCTACTCTCCTCTGTGCCTGCTTTTACTCCCAGAAATGAGCTGGAGGATTAAGCTGAGATTTCCTGGTTTCCATGGTGTTGCACTTGACCTAAATCAACCACTGCAGACCTACAGTGTCCTTTCTTTCAACCTCTCTCCCCTTCAACCTGTAGCTTCAGAGGAGTGCACTGATGCAAAAATGGGTGGTGTATCTAGAGATAATTAGTGATTATATGCCAGTGATTACAAGCCTATAACGAATAATGAGATGTCAGCAGAGTAGAGTCACAGTGGATTTAAAGGTACTATGTTTGCTTGTTTGTTTATATGGCTCCATGTGACTGTGAGGAAGCAAGCAGTCAAACATACTTTGGCCAGGCTGGTGAGGGAAACAGAGCTGCCATTTGTGCATTTCTTGTCATGGCCCTGCACAGCCTGGATAATGCACAAAAGTGGCTCTCTAAGTACTGCAGAAACCAGGCTGAGACAGAAGATCCTAGTCTGCTTGCCTGTCAGTCTGTTTGCTGCTGCTTTGGAGGAAAACAGTATTCTGTAAACTGGAGTGTCTGATGCCATGCAGGAGCTCGAACCTGTGCTTGCCATGTCTGTGACTACTTCTTAATTTTTCACTTAATTTTCATACCTCCAGCTGATCTAGTTATGTTAGAAATTGTGTTCAGTCTGTATTCACTGTCCAACAAAATTCTCCTTTGGAATCAGTGTTAAACTGTCCTACCATTAAGGACTGGTGGGCTATCCCTTCCACACAGATGTTAAAATAGATAAAAATAGATAATGTCCATCTATGTTGCTCGCTAAGTATGTCCTAGAGAAAAGCTTACAATCACCACTTTTCAGGGAATAGAAGAAAAAGGCTTCTATACCACCAAAACCCATCACCCAAACACAGCCTGCCCTCTACTCCTTTGTAAGACCACTCTTCTGCAAGCAGTCTTGGGATTGGTTGTTCCTTCAACTCTTTTTCAGCTGCTCATGTGAAACCCAAGACTCTGTCTGAAGGCCAGAATCCAATCTCAGATGCATCAAATACACCTGGAAGAAATCGCATGACAAAGAGGGACTTAATCCCAAATAAAGCCTGCTACATCAAGGTCAGTGTCAGCCTGTGACAGACCCAAAGGTTGAGAAGAGCAGGTTGTGCCAGTTTCAGACTACCTTTCTTTGCTGTTTCCCAGGGAAATCCTCACCTTACCTTATGGGATCACTGTGTTGCACAGACGTTAAATTATTTTGTCTGTGTGCTCATACCCACTTTTGTTCCTTGCTTTTCCTAGCTTCCTGACTTCTGGCTTGCTTCTTTCATCTCAGCTGCGTTTTACTTCTAAACCAGTGGACAGTGAGTGCCACACCTTGGGCAGACAGTGGTGAAAGAGCTGAGATGACTCATCAGACTGCAGGCTGTCTAACAGGGAATTGTGCATCACAAAATTCCATTGGCCTGAGTGTCACTGCTTTATGAATTTTAGTAAATATGAAAAAATAAAGACAAAAGAGAGAACAGATAGTGAGCCAGATGCTATCTTGATGGAGAGGCTGGAACCCAAGGTCAAATTGCAGCATTTTAATGTTGGTCCTTTCCTGAGCATAGGCGAGTTATCAGCATCAATTGCTGTGAACTTTCTAATCACAGTAAGGTATTTTGCATTGGGAGAAGGTGAAAGGCAGTTTGTTAGTCATTTCCCTATGATAGCATATAAATGTTGCATCTTTTATGGTAAGCTTTGAATGCCTGAGACTGAAATCAATCTGCATCCCAGATGTGCTAATGCCTTACCTGCAATGCGGCTTTTATGCATCCAAAAAGCATATGTAATTCTAAGAATTTCAGACCCATTACTGCCAAATGAACCACTCACGTTCTGTGAAGCTAAAATCCTTTTCCCTTTCCCTGTACTTCTTCCATTGCTATGGAGCAAGAGATTTCTCTTGATAGAACGTGGCTAAGAACAGGGCAGGTTACTTTTGCATTGTGCCCCTTCTGATTCACTGTTAGTGATTTACCTTTCCATAATTTTTGATGTATATGTTGATACAGAAGTGGGAACCTGTGTGTAATCCACACATTTGTGCAGGTTAAGTGCAGGTTGAACAGTGTTAGGTACCATATCCATTGTTTGTTCTTACAAGTTTTGACTCAGTGGCTGTTCCTCAAAATATTCAAATCCTTCATTCAGTGACTAGGCTAGCTGATAAAAATTCAAGTAATAGATACCACAGTAACTTCTGAAGTTTCTGTGCTGAGAATGTAAAATCAGAGGTTTGTCTTTCCTGCCAAGCTGGAATGCTTGAATTCTTTTCACAGCCCCTATCAGTTAAGCAATTGTAACCACTGGCTGGCTTACCTGGGGCATAAAGAAGGATCTTGAGGGACCTGGCCACTTTACAAGTTCTCTGTTTTGTATACAAAGAAGCCCAAACTTCTGTAGGTTTTTACTATAACTCTTGGTTGATTTTGCTGTTCTTATCTCTTCTTAATTCTCAGAAGTGAAAGTTCAGCACCAATGCTTTCTATGTGTATTCAAAACCAAGAGTCTGGTTTGAGAGAGTGTGTTGGTTCTGGATGAAGAGGTTTACACAGAGGGCTTTCCCAGCGTCACCTCTGGAACTCCTAATGCTGCAGAGGGTCTGACCTACAGCTCAGACAGCTGCCCACTGCTCTCCTCTGGCTTGTCTTATAGACATGTAATATGTATGCATTAATTGTGTTAAGGAATGTGTACCGTTTCCGTGTAATTTTTACCGTACTTTACTTTGAAACTTGCTTAGTAATAGTTTCTAATGCATTCACATTTTTCCTTTGAGTATCACTAGCACTTTCCACGACAATAAAGAAAGGACCAGATTTTCCTGGCAGAGCTCCAACAACAAGGGCAGCTATGGAACAACCCAAAGTGGAGTGCTGGGGACAGTGCAGGCATCCATGAGTGGTCTGCAGCTGAGGATGCATTTCTGGGAACTGGCAAGGAAAGTCCTAAAGCAACCGACTGAGAGAATGACTGTGGTTCTAAGCTACCGTGGTTCTGTGCCAGTTTCAGCTGTGGTAGAGTTAACTTTCTTCACAGTGGCTAGTATAGGGCTATGTTTTGGATTTCTGCTGAACACAGAGTTGATGATATAGAGGCATTTTTGTTATTGCTGAACAGGACTTACACAGAGCCAAAGCCTTTTCTGCTTTTTGTACAGCCACAATGGCAAGGAAGTGCAGCATGGGAGGCTGGGAGGAGACACAGGCAGGACAGGTGACCTGAAATGACCAAAGGAATATTCCATCCTAGATGATGCCATGCTCATATCTAACATGGGGGAAGAAGGAGGAAGGTGGGACATTTAGAATTATGGCATTTGTTCTCCCAAGTAACCATTGTGTGGGATGGGATGCTGCTCTCCCACAGGCAGCTGAACCCGTGCCTGCCATTGGGAAACAGTGAATTAATTCCTTGGTTTGTTTTGCTTGTGTGTGCAGCTTTTGCTTTACCTACTAAAGGGTCTTTTTCTCAATCCATGAGTTCTCTGTCTTTTACCCTTCTGATTTTCTTCCCCATCCTGCTGGTGGAGGAGTGAGCAAGCGGCTGCATGGTACTTTGTTGCTTGCTGACATGTTCTCCACATGAAAAACTGTTTCACACATTCTACACTGATGACTAATGATAATTTTGTAGTTTAGAATAATTCTCTGGATTTAAATTAAGGAAAGTATCACAGCTTGCAAACTCAGGACCTAAAATATAACTGCATCCAGTGCTACTTGTCAGAATGATTATGTAGAATTTCCTTGGCTTCCATTCATAAAAACATATTTTAGATCACTAATGAAAACACACTGATTTTCCTGTGTGCTAAGCATCTCCAAATCTGTAATTTTCTCACCTTCTTTTTCAGTGTAGTCTCTCCATTAATCCTAAAAACTATCTACTTGTATTCTCTGCATGCCTGTACAGAAGTTCAGATCATTAACTTGGAAACTGCTGTTGAAATATGCTGTCTTCTGCCAGGTCTCAGACCTCCTTTATCTGTCTCCAGGAAGTGAATTTCATTATGTTTCCCCTGGACCATGCAAAGCAGAACAATAATCTTGTTTTAAAAAGTATGTTTTGTGTCATGTTAACATGACTTAACTTCTGGGATGGTTGAAAACATACAAAGAATGTACAAACAAAAGAGTTCCAGTTCCATTCAAATCTCTGAATGCACATAACCATGGCTATTGTAAAGAAATCAGAATTAATGAGTCACTGATCATTACAGCAGAAGGATCTCGCTGAAGATGATCCTTACTGCATTTTTATCACAGTTTGTTGTTAAAGGAAATGGTCTGCTCAAGACCAGAGCATTTAAAGCACTTGAGTCAGCAGCTGATATCCCAGCACACGAGAGAGTTTGTGTCACTTGCTGAGTGGGTTTTTTTCTCTGATTGTGCCCTACGTGGCTCAAATATGCATGGTTTTCCTGTGTCTGAGGCAGTTGGGGAATTTGGGCAATTTGTAGCATTAGGTTAATTTCTGCATTTTACTAGGTAGGTTGTTGTAGTATAAGGCCAGAAGTAAACCAAAGAGTTATCATTAATTTAGGTACAACAGGAAGCAGGATTGGTGACGGGGTCTCAGTTATGGCTCTGGACTCAAAGCCCTGCTGGCTGCAGCTCCAGGTTCATCAATGCCAAAGCTGTTTTCTCTCCCAGTCATTATCATGGAGCTAGGTCTGGAAACAACAAATTACACAGGGATAAGCTGACAGTGTGATTAGAATTCTTAGGGTTAGAGATCTGGAGTAAAAGTGTTGTTGACCTTAGTTAATAGATGACCCTTGTTTGGCCCGTGACAATGGGGTCACCTGCTTGGTTGCTGATTGCTATCACTTCTTGTGTCCCAAGACTCAAAGGTATCAACTGAGTGTAGTGCTAGTTTTGTGGGCTCTGTACATCTCACTATATCGTTTGTTATTTAACTGACTGGGACAAAATAAGGCGCAGAGGAGTGGGAATAGTGTTTTCATCTTCTCCAAGGCCAGAATTCAGTAAGATGGGACCATACAGGGATTAGTATTATGGTCAATGTTCAGAATTGTATTTGGAGGTCCTGAAGATTTGTTACTGGTTTTTGGAGGCTCCCTCTTTATATTGGGAAATGTGACTGCCAATCCATCTCCACGGGAGCCTGTTTCATGCAGCTGGGCTCCTGCCTTTGAGTGCACATCAAGCCCACTGCGCATGTTCCAGCTTCAAGATCTGCAGTGGACCAGAACTCCATGCAGCATTTGAAGATAAAAATGACCAAGAAAATGGTACTGTGACATTTTCCAATCTTTGTGCTTTCCCTAGTTATCCCTAAAATGGCATTCAGCTGTTGAGCACTGACCTCCCTTGACAGAAGTGCCTCTCATAAATGGTAAATGTTAGTCTATAATTAGGGAGTCTGTAATCCATGGATTAGTGGCTCCGTGCTCTAAAGTCTCCATCTGTTCTACACATTGAAATCATTATATCTCTAGTCTCAGTCCTGTTTCAGGCTTCTAAAATGGTTTTCACAGGATTTTCTTTGTTGTGCAAAGCAGCTTGTTCATGGCTGGCACTTGCTGTTCAGGCACTGGAGCAGATGTAGCACAATGGCCTCTTGTCAGTTTAGCACAAGCTATGGGATGCATCTCTACCCAAGCAGGAGCAGGGCTTTGAAATGTATATTTTGGTCATGTGCACACTTAGCCCCCCTCAACACAAAGCAGAGGGCACACTGCCAGTTTTTGGGGCTTTTACTATGTTTAGATGATATCCCAAAAATGGAAAACTGTTGCCATCCAAAGGGGCTACGGAGACAAGCCAGAGACCTTCCAATGCATAGTCAGACTTCAGTCTAGCCATGAGCACTCACCGTGCCTGCTCTGGCAAAAGCACAGCCTGGGACAGGGCTTAGTCCCTTGCTGGCCAAAGTATTTTATGATCAAATACCAGAGAAAATAGCGATACCTCAAGGATGGCTGCAACCCTGGGCCTCATATGATCACCCTACAGTCTGCCTGGGGCAGGCTGATGTGCTGTCATGTACCAGGGACAGACTCACACCCGGCCTGCCCATGGCTTGTCCCAGGACAGTTTGCAACTCCCTTGCATTGTCCCATCATTTTATTGTCTTGTAGCTGAAGATACCTTGCAGCCATCCCAGAGAAACACCCAGAGCATTTTGGACCGAAAATCTGGTGCAGAGTTCTTGTTATTGTCAAAAAAAAGGATCCCTAGGATGGCCATGCTTCCGTGTGTATACAGGAGATGGCAAAATCAGACATAACAGATGTTATAACACCTAGGCTTACCATTGTGAGCTGTATCTGTACAGGATGCCGGTTTTCTTGCATTCTGTCTTCATTCCATCAGCAAAGTACTCCTGGTGTACTCCAGCAGGTGTTCAGTCTGGGAGCTCATGCAGGAACTTTTCTACACCCCTACTGATCCAACTCCCATTACCAGCAGTTTCCCTGAAATACATTTCTGATTTTATTAGAGATTTTTATAAAAGTGAATGCTTCCTAGTCTGGGCACTGAGCAACTACTGTGTTGCGCATCATTTGGTGTAAGGGATGTTTGTACAGGCAAATGAGCTGCACAGCCTTATCCAGAGAGGATCCTCACAGTCCTTCTGAGCTGAGCTCATTCCACAGGCCCTGTAGCACACATCTATTTTATATTGTGTATCTTTAATTCTAAATTAGTGTATTGTAATATTAAATGCTCCTTCCATTTTATTTTCCAGTCAAAAGAAACAAGACTGCTTGGCTCAAGTTCTTTGCTTCATTCATTATTTAAAGATCATTGTGCAAGGGAAATGAACTCTCTAATATTTGAAGTCTCTAATAGTAGATAACTAAATCTAGATCCAAATTTCTGTGTTTCAGACTCACTTAATGTGTTTCAGTCTTCTAAGAGCACTTTAAAGATATGAACTGCAGTTCTTGGGGACTGGATCTTGCAAAAGATAATGTTTGGGATTATTTTAGTAAAGAATACTTTAATGTACTGGGCTATTCTGTAACAATCTGATATTCTTCAGCTTAGATTTCTTGAGTGCAAAAAGGATGAGAGAGGTACAAATAGCTGGCTACAAGTTTGCACTTCCAAATGTTCTTCCCATTTACTTTCTAAGATTTTCTTGACAATTTTCTCCCCAAAGGGCTGTTTGGCAAATCCAGAATCGGAGCCTGTCAAGGGCCGAAGGTGCGGCGCTGACCCCTGCAAACAGATGCGGGAGCCAGCTGCGCCCCTACAGCCGGTCACCGCCGTTACGGCTCTGGGATCCCGGTCGCTTCCAAGGGTTCCGCTCACGTCCCTGCGCTTCTACCGAGCCTTCCCCGAGCGCCCGCTCCGGCCCGGCCCGGGGTCCCCGCGCTGCCCCCTGGCGGCAACGCGCGGAGAGCGACCCGGCCCCGCCCCCGGCCCCGCCCCCGGCCCCACCCCGGCCCCCCTCAGCCCCGGCCCCGCCCCCGCCCGGCCCCTCCCCTGGCCCCGCCTCCGCCTCGCCCCGCCCCCTCCCCTGGCCCCGCCTCGGCCTGGGCCCAGCGGAAGGCAGCGAGCGGCCGCTGTTTTGTGTTTCCGTCTGCGGCTGTTTTGTGTTTCCGTCTGCGGCTGTTTTGTATTTCAATCTGCCGCTGTTTTGTATTTCAATCTGCCGCTGTTTTGTGTTTCCGTCTGCGGCTGTTTTGTGTTTCCGTCTGCGGCTGTTTTGTATTTCAATCTGCCGCTGTTTTGTATTTCCGTCTGCGGCTGTCTTGTATTTCCGTCTGCGGCTGTTTTGTATTTCCGTCTGCGGCCAGAGCCTTCGAGAGCTCCCAGGCCGTGCGCCGCGGACTCCAGAAAGGCAGCAGCTTGCTGTTAGGGTTTGGTTTCTGCACAGGCCTGGCAAACAGCAGTAAATTCACCCTTGGCCCCCGCAGGGAGCGCTGCCTGCCGTCCCTTTCCCGAGTGATCGCGCCAGGATCTCGCTCACTCTTTAATCGGTGTACTCCCCAGCCCCTGCTGTGTCCCAGCCCCGCGCCCCAGCAAGTGCCTCCGTAACTCAGCTTGAACGTGATTCCTCTGAACCAGCTCCAGATATGCTGAATATATCCGTGAACGTCAAGTGTTGGTTGTTTTTTTTTAAAAATGCTGCTGTTTTATTTTTTATACAAACTAAAACACCAGAGGTCATTGAATCCTATATTAAATACATAAATTAAAAAATAACCATCCATAAAACTTTACATACAATAAGGATTCTCTCCTACACGTTAATACATATAGTACAGGTACATGTCCAATGTTTATCAAAGGGTCATTCTGCAAGTAATTTACAATTTTGTTCTGGAATAGACACCAAAAAAATCTGGAACAAAAAGTATATATAAAACCACAGAGGTGCTGATGTGAGAGAGGGCAGGGGAAGAAAAAACCCTTTGGATCACCAGCAGCTGAGTGCTCTCTGAGCCCTGCTCATGTCAGGAGAGCCTGGCCTGGACAGTCCTCATGGGATGCCACAGAACTGAAAGCTTCGGGTTCCAGCGGATGTTTCCCACTGATATAATGGTAGCTGGTTGGACGATTAACAACACCTTAAAGAAAATTCTCCTTTGTCCTCCAGGCACATCAGTAAGAAAGGATGGACCTGTGAGCCATGCTGGTAACACTGCAAGAAGTACCATTTCCTTACCGCAACCCCAATTGCCTAAACTCATGTCACGTAACCAGGCCCTCATCTGAAGTGTTTAAATTCAAAAAATAGTCTTCAAAGTCTCATAACTTGGTCACTGGGGGGAAAAAAAAGCAAGTCAAATTGTGGTCAAGCTGATTTGTACTACCTTCTGTGGCTCACCTTCTGCTCTGGCAGGATGGATAGCCTGGAGTGCTGCCACTCCTGAACAGCCTCGAAGGGATGCACGGGAGGGATCCAGGGCTGTATTCGCTGTCCTCAAAGGCTGCAGTACATTGATTTTATTTTTGCTGTTGGCTTTGGGGAGGGGAGGTTGGCTACAGTGACTAATCTGAGGGAGGATTCTCAATCCTTTGCTTCAATGAACATCAGGAACAGCAGAAAGCCCAGGATTAACAGTCAAAGGACAGTGAAGAATCAAAAAAAAGAATCAAAAAATTAGCTGCCCATGAGATGTGAAACTAAACCTGGAGGAATAATCTGGATTCAGTTCCCCATGCCAAGATTAAAGTATACCTTTGTAAGCTACAGCAATATTTCTATATACAATCAGGAATTGGTAAGTATATGCATATATATGTATATATATGTACATATACATATAGATACATGTGTATATATATATACACACAGACATGAAACTCATTTTATCTAGCTGATAGCAGAAAGTTCCATTAACTCACATCAGCATGTGTGTTTTAGGCATGGCATGTGTTATGCTGCAATGAGAGTAAAGCAGCAGTGGTTCAGCTCCCTGGAGGGAAGAACAATCTTTGAAAAGTCTGCAGATCCAGGTCTGCTGCAGTCAGACTACCAGCACCCATCCCACCCTGAACCCTTGGCAATGCAATACCTGCATGCATATGTATACACACAGGAGTAAGGGAGGGCAAATAAGACAAAAAAGAGAAATTAAACAAGATAACATGACTTAGGGAGTCTAAATAATGAAGCCTGCCACAAGACCAGTTAGGTATGTTGTACAAGTGTGCATTTCTAACTGTGCCATAAACCTGTATGATTGCCTGAAATAAATGTTTCTAGGCTTTTTTTTTTTTTAAACCAAACCAGTGGTGGAAGTTATTGCACCATCACTGAAACCAAGAGCTGCTAATTCTTCTGCAAGAACTCCGTGCTTTAACTGCCAGCCCTAACACTGAGGAAAGCCACCTGAAGGTGGCAAATTACCTGATGCTGCAACAGAGGAGAAAAGAGTGAGGTGGGAAGGAACAACCAGAGAGAAAGCTCCCTCTAGCTAACAAGCTGCTGTTAAGCTGCTCAGTAATCTCCAGCTGTCACAGGAGTGGGACCACTCTTCAGGGCCCAACTCCAGAGCTTCAGGACTGAACTGCTAGCTCATGGAAAGCACAACCTTATTCACAGAGTCTTCTGCTAGGGAAAGGAATTTGAAAAAAAAACATGCAATATGCCTGCAGTCATGTAACGTATCTACCTACAAGCATATTTCTTTAAAAATGAGCCAGCAAACATACAGCTTGGTGCCAGAACTCAGTAAACCCCTTGGCTGAGCCAGTGTTTCAAGAAGATGTGATCATTCTATAATTTAAATTAACTTTAAGGAGCAGGAAAAAAAATCACTTGCTAATAACTTCTAATCTTCCATGGAAGGTTTAACACTATCTCCTGGCACTCAAAGAATAAGGATGTTAGCAGTCTTTGTGGAGAAATTGCAATGCAGTTAGTCATATGGACATTACTGATTAAAAGCTATTCTGGCCAAAAAAAAAAAAAAAAAAGGTATCTGTGAGGGGCAGGCATCATTGACACCAGAGAAACTCCCTCCCTCCTATGGCTAAGGAACTGCTTTTGATGTGCTGAGTTGCTCCGGCAAGTAACCTCACTGCTTTGTGCCTCAGCTGCTTTGTCTGTAAAAGTAAACAGGCAAGCAAAGGAGAAGATCTTTGAAAAACTCTTCGAAAGCTCTTTAAAAGCTTCTGATGTGCGTAAGATGTTGGTACATGTGATCCCTGCTTTGAAGGTGTAAATAATGCACAAGCTGTATTTTGGCCCTTAATTTGCTAGTTTTTAGTACAGAAATCCATTTCTTCCAGTTAAAATTAAGGCTCCATTGCAGATAGAGCCTGGCCACAGGAATCCAAAGTCTGAACAGGCAGGACTCCGTTCCCCAGAAGATGAAACCAGAGGCACTGAGGAGTGCACTGTCAGCCCAGCAGTGAGAAAGGGAGGGCGGGTGCAGCTGGCTGCACTCCTTCCCTCAGCACAGGACTCACCGTGGTTGCTGCAGGCATTGTGCTCCTCAGGGAGTGCTCTTCTGAAAGACTGCAGGGGTGCATGGACCTACATTTCTGACAAAGTGATGGGTGCATGGACCTATGACCTCAGGGAGGCACCACGGCTGGGTTCCAGGCTTCATGATTACAGAGGTAAGTAATGCTTTCAAATGAAAACTACTTTTAGTTACTCTTAACTGTGGAAAAATCTAAACAGACTAGCAGTATTTCTTATCTGTAATAAGGTTGTGTTCACAATGTTTTTCCCCATTTTTGGTCTATGTATCATTGATCAGGAAGCCAACAAAGTCAGTTGACAAGCTGAACCAAAACATTTTTTCCAAGCTGGGACAAAACAGTTGGAAGCTGATGCTTTGTGAATCATGTCACATGGATAAGGAGATTAGCTTTCCTCCCTGCCCTGTCCTCCAACATCTCTTTTCTTTCTCAGAAGCTATTCTGTAGGTCCAATTCAGTGGTTACTCTATAGTGAAACCAAGTATAGTCTTGGTTTTATTATCTCAATGGCAGTCTTTAAAGAGTATGAAAAGTATCTGATAATAGACAGGCTGTTCTTCATGGAGGGATGGTGAAGAGAGATAAGGCTTCAGCTCCACTGGAAACCCTCCTTATGCCATCCACCCTCTTCTTCCATGCCTTGGCCAAGGGAGGTGGCGCTGTGTAACAATCTCAAGCACAAAACACGGTGATCTGTCCTGCCCACCCTGCAGTAACACAGACTGGGCTTTTTTCCTTTCTTCCTTCCACATTGCAGCTGTCATTTGTTCCTGAGGTTAAAACCAAAGAGGGAGAGCAGGAGTCCCTGCAGCAAGAAAGCCACATACTTCAAATTGAACACTTTGTTGTCAGCATCTCTTGAGTTTCTCCTACTCTCATCTGTTCATTTTTGATCCATTTGTCAGAAGACAGGGAAACATTTAAATGATTGCCCTGCACAGCAGGAATAGATTTTTCAATTGTAACTTTGGTTCCATGCCCAAGACACACTGACTTGATCAGCTGAAAGTGGTCCCTTCCCTTTAAGTTCTTCCTAGGTGATGTAGGTTATCAGTTTATTTTTCTTCCCCTTTTGTAATTTCAACATACAGGATTTCATTAGATGCAGCATATATCATAGCTTTAGACAGGAATTGTCAGGTAACAAATTTTGAGTGATGGCTTTAAAATACAAGGTGGTTGCAGTCTTGGCTACAGGTTGTTCATTTTTATACATTTGAAAATAGGTGTAAACAATATTCTCTTCATCGAGGGGTGGAAGCATTTGCCTTTATAAGGACTTATCTGTGTGGTCGGGCACTCTAAAAGTTAAAAAAAAAAAAAAAAAGAAGAACATCTGTATCAGATAAGGTATAAGTTTCTAAGTTCCTCTACCTACCTATCCCAGATTTTCCAAGATAGAATCAATATATCAATCAGGAAGCTGAAAAGGCTAGTTCTTGTAGCTATCAGTATGAAACTGGTTTTGTCTGCATGAAAAGTACTTGTGAGAATTCTGTGTATTTTGATAAGCTTGTCCATTGAAACCCCACGAAGTTCAACCCTGAGGTGCATAAAAGTCCCCATGGGCATGTTCACATGAGTAGTATGCATAAGTTTCAATGACTCTTGAACCAAAGCTGCCTACAACTCACCCATAACAAGAGCCATGGCAGCAGGCAATATCCTTGGGGTGTCAGAGCAAGCCCGGAATTTTGGCTAATGCAGCACTGAGGCAAACAGAAACTGCTGATGTTCTGAGAAAGCCTACCTTACCTATAGAAAATAACTTTGGTTCTCAGGTTTGAGACCAGGGAAAAAAGGGCATATTTTGTCTTTGTTATCTCAGCATTTAAGCCTACATAGTAAAATTCACTGGGTGCAAAATCCACACAGACCACACTTCCTTATGTGATCACAAATAAGTGAATACATATGTTCACAAGCACAGAGAAAATGCAGGTAGGAAAATCCCATATAAACAGGAATGACAGCGCTTCTGGTCTGGATACTGTTATCTGCTGCACATGGCTTCCTTCATTTGCACATTCTTGTCCTTTGTTATTGCAGTACAGCAGTGAGTCAAGTGCTCACTGTGGGTGAGAAGGAAACCAGAAGGTATCATCTGTGACCACATTGTGGATTTCTCTCTCCTGGTTAAAAGACTGGCAAAGGATAAACTGCACCAAGGCATGAACAAAACCAAAGACTTTTCACCATCAAGTGGCTCCCCAAGATGAGCTGGGCTTTTTGTTTGTTTTGTCAGGGATCTGTATGAAGTCCCTTATGATAAGGCTATGACAGTTCACTTCCATCCAGTAGAAGTAAAGCAGTGTTGTAGTATATATGTATAGTATATTATACATATGACAAAATATACAGCTCAGTAGTTGTAAGAAGAAATGCTGATGGCACACTCCCCATGCCGTGCTCACCTTTGCTGAATTAAATCACCTGGGTAGGCAGGTGTTTTTTAACGTGAATGGGCAACACAAATCAATGTTAGTTATTCTCTCCAATTCCATGTATTCCAGCCTTGGAGAATATGACTTTGCTAAAATCCCTCTCCTTCTTGCCAACACCATTCCCAAATTGCCTGTGTCTGGAGATTTCCCCTCAGGTACTGAGGGGAGAGGATCCCATAGAGGAAAATGCAGGGGTGAAGGCAGGGGATGAGGAGCTTACCATTACCTTGTTTTTGAGGAACTGCTACAAGACTTGATGCTTTGCACCTGTGGAGTGACTGGCCTTGGTAAAACACTCTACAGGTATCATGCGTGCTGTGATGCTGGGCCTGCTGCAGCTGTCTTTACAGTTCAAGGGAGTTCACAGCAGTGCAGATCCTCTGGAAAAGCATTGAGTTTATATATCCCCCACACACACCTCTCCCGTAAGATTTTTCCACCTTCACAGTCAATGTCGATTCTCTAAGTCACTGTATCTCCACCACTGTCAAGGCTCTTTTCCTCTGTCACTCAGCTCACCGTAATCTGTCTTGTTGATCCCCACCTGATGTTCATCAAGCCAAATATGTAAAAGAAGGATGGGAAAGGCAAAAGAACCCTTCACCTCCTGAGTGGTCCTAGGAGTGCCACAACTGCCTAGCAGGCTTTATGGGGCTGTAACCCACATTTCAGCTCCTGCTGATGCTTCTCATCTTCTCTATGGGGAACTGGACCCCTGTGTGCTCCAGGGACCAGCCATTATGGAGCAACAGTGACTCCAATGAGTGAAACTCATCTTGGCATTGTAGTTAGAGCAGCATTCCTGGGCTCAACAAAGTGATCTCGAAGGGATTTACACCTGCTAAACCTTAGATGTTATGTAAAACAAGAGGAAAACCCATTGAAGGAGACTGGGCCAGAATGGAGGGTGGAGGGTAGAGAGAAAGGGCGTGAGGAGGGAAGTGAATTCTTGACACAATCCCTAATGGATCCATGTAAGTTCCCCTGCAATGACATCGGTCAATTGTGCAGCTGGGACAGTCATGTATGCCTTAAGGACAGCACAAAAAATGTTTATATTGTTTTGATTTTTAGTCCTGTTCAATGAACATGACAGCAAGATGTGCATCAGCTCCGTGAAGAGCAAGAGCTGAACAGGACCCAGCAGCCCATGGAGGCAGGATGACTCCAAGTGAAAAATAGCAAACCTCCTAGAACTTAGGAAAAATATGGAGTTCTGACCTCAAGCATCTCATTAGCTTTTCTAACCAGCCAATACCTGCCCTCAAAAATTAGGCCAAAAGGACCTAAGTGTTATTAGCAAATGGTATTAGCAGATTGGTATTGGTAATACTAGGACGTAAAAGCTCACCAATTCTGTAGCTGTACTAGAAGAGGCAAATACTCATTAGAGAACCAATGCCATACCCACACTGGTGGAAAATGTAGGTGCAAACTGTATATATAGAAAACTCTGAACCTCTTATTGCCCAAGTTTTTCTCATATGCTGCACAAGGACATTATTTCAGTTGTGACAGGAACGAAAAAAGGACAACAGTACAGGCAAATGGAAAAAAGTCATGCAGGCAGGTTCTCACAAATGTCACTACAAGTTCCTGTGATTTTTCAAGGTGCACCTTAAATCCAATATTTTTTTTTAATTTGGAATCTCCCTCTAGCTTGACTGCTTGGTCTAGACTCATGATTCTGTGGTACAGCAAAAGACATAGTCATAGAAAGTTATTTGCTACTACTGTGTACTGTGAAAATCTTGGCTTCTTAAAATTATTCTGTCCACAATTTGGTCACTTCAGAAGAGTTTCTAATTTTTTTCTCCATTATGAATAAGCAAGAAACTGTGAAGTCAAACTTCCACCAGTCAGAGATACCTAAAACATCTCACAGCTATACTATGGTGTACCATGGTTCTCAGAAATCCTGCAGTAGGAACACAATTAATGCAGTCATAAGTTATTGTGTTTCATAATCACTGGATCAAGGCAGTATGTTTGAAACTGCAGCAACTTGATAATGATACTGACTCTTGTTCACAAGACCTGTGATCCCTGATCTGTCTGCATTTCTCCTAATTCTTCTCTATGGGTTGCTCCCCATTCAAGCCAACCTCCAGGTATATTGCTGCCTCAGCCCATGGAAACATTCATTTTGAGGTCTGGCCAAACAAGGACACAGTGGATTCCAGTTGAAGTGACTAATTCTGAGAGTTGTCTCTGCATCAGCACAAAACTGCAAATGAAAGCTTGGATCTAGCTGAAATAAAACACGAAGTAGGGGCTTTTCCTTAAAGGGAAAAGGAAAACCCACCAAACATGACCCATGCCACTTAATTATAATCAATACCTTGAATTGTATCTGGAAACAAAAAATGAGCTGGTACAAATGGTGGAAGGGCAGAACATATTTCACACAACTGTATCTCAGCTTTTATCAGGTGGAGAGGAGAGGAATTATTCATTAACACAGCTGAAGCCAGAGCCAAGAGAGACTGAGAAATTTAATGGTATGGGTCTGTCCTCAAATCAGAAAATTATGCTGTCATTACATGTTCTTGAGACTTTAACATTATGTTTTCTATGCTGTGTTCTACTTTTGTTATCCTGGATCAAAAGAAAAATTGTTCTAGCCCAGCATCCTTGTTCTGGAAGTGGCTAGGCACAGATAAAAATGGGACCATTATAGTTCTCTGATTTATTTCCCCATCTTCACATTACCTTTTGAATTCAGAACTTTCAGCTGCTAAGCATACCGTGAAAGACTTCTTTACCACCTGTACCCTTAACTATGAATTTTTGTTTCTTTAAGCTTGTTACATGGTAATTGATTCTATTAGACGGTGAACAATAGCAAGCTGTCTGTCCGTCCGTCCATCCATTCTATGACAAATTTTTTAGACCTCTCCAATACCTCCTATCACCAGTGTCACTTCCTGAGCCAGAAAAATCCTTCCATTTCTCTATCTCTCCCTTCCTGTCTCTCAGCAGTTGATCATTCTTCCTTGTCTTTCTTTGTATTTTTCCTGCTACGGGACACTTGTTTTAAAAAGTAGAGCTGCTGCTCTACTTGTTTCAAAATCCTGATCTCCTTCCTCAGTGCTAGTTCAGAGTGTGTTTACGGTTGAGGTTATTTTAACTGTTTTCCATCTGCATCCCTTTGTAAACATCAACATTAAATTTCCCCTGCAATTCCCCTGGCTTTTTGATACTGTGAAATTCCTTGTTAGCTTTTATTTTTACAATTATGAATAGCACAATATCACCAGCAGCTTGGCAGTACAACAACCCCCTACTGTGAACTACTGCAAATCGACAACAACCTGCTGCATTTGTTGACTCCAAACATCCACAAGAACACACAAGGATGTGATCCTCCGGTCTGTGCAAGAAGTGCTAGTTTTGAGGAAATAAATAAAACAGTCTTACCTTTCCAAGAGGCACATTGACATCAAGGCCAAAGAATAAAGGCAAGAGAGAAGAACAAGAACAGAAATAGAAACTGCAGAAGAAAAATAAGACTGTGTAAAAATTAAAGATAATGGCATTGTAAGCATCAGAATTATTTTTGTACTCTGTAGAACAACTCAGTTAGAGTATTTATTAATTCAGAAAACACTGTTACTCATTACTAATGAGGGTAACACTGTTACCCTCATTACTTCTGTAAGTACCACACCACCTCCCAGGCTTAGAAAACAGATCCAAATAATTTTGGTGATGGATTACAATTGGCACCATATTGAAAGCCTGAGGTGTAACTATCACATCATGATACCCCAGGGGTTGACAAGTCATAAAGCTAGGTAACAAAAACAGCATGTGTGGTCTTTTTAAACATGTTAAAAGACAGAGGCTGCAATCCATGCTAGAAATAGCCTGGATATATAAATACATAAATATAAACTTATATATATGTACACATGTATGTGTACATATATGTGTACATGTATGTACCTACACACACCCATAACAAACACTCACCATTACATGTTTAATAATGTAATGTAGTGTTTTAAGATTAAAGTCTGTATCTACTGACACAAACTGAAAAGAAAGGACAGTGGACCACCACCAACAGGTGCAGCTGACTGAGCAGAACAAAAAGCTCATATAGTTCAAGAGAACTGGATGACTACTTTCAAAACAAAGTTAATCAGTGCGCTTCAAAGGATAACAGAACCAACCTTTTCCTCCAGATCCTTAATTTGTCTCTTTTGGATGTCAGTTTTATCTTCTAAATCTCGGATCCTCTGGAAATCAGAAAAGAAAGCATATATACTGAATTCTCAGTAAATCTATCCCACTTAAGTAGCTTAATGTTCCAAGGGCCAAAACCCTAGAAATCAACAAATGCATTTCTGTGGCAGGGACAATCTTGTGTCACACTGTGACTCGATCCACTCATCCCGCCAAACCACAGCTTTACCTTGTGTGCAAATGCTCAAAATATGATCCTGCATATATTTATCTGGATCCTTAAATGCTAGAAATTAGTATAAATGATTGATAAGTAATATCTCCAGGGAAGGAAACTATACATCCTCCCTGGGTAACCTGATCAGTGGTTGGTTACTCACACAATGAAGAAATTCTTTTTGATGTTCAGGTGGAACGTCTCGTACAACAGTTTCTGCCCACAGCCCCCTGTTCTGTTGCTTGGCTACCTCCTCCTTCCTTTGCCTCTCAGCCACTTCCAACTGAGGCTGGCTCAGAGTCATTCCGAGAAGCCAAAACTGCTGTGGCAGCGTCCCTCGGGGCAGCTGGCATGTTTAAAATCAAGAAGCTTCTTATGTTGCAAAGGCCTGGCATCAAAAGGTGGACCCAGTCTCAAGTGCCCAACTCAGGATCAGGCAAAACTGTGAGAGCTGAGCCTTCCTGTGAACCAATTCCCCCTAACCACTGGGGATGTGCTTCTTCTCTTACTCCCATAAATGTCTGAGTCAGATCTGTTTCATGGGGCAGCTTTCATGTTATTCAATGTGCTGTGACAATTTGCCATTTTGCTCTGGGACCTCACAGCTTGCAGAGCAGCAAACAACAGTCTTTTAAGGTAAAATGCAGTACCTTATCTCAGCAGTGAAAAGTACAAATCCCCACTTGGGAGGGACAAGTAGTATCTGGAAAAACAGACAGCTCTCCTGTGCCATACGAGCCAGCAGCATTTACTCCGTTTCTCTCGTGCCCAGTCCAGTAACTAGAGATGACCATTTTTATTACAAAGCTAGAACTGTGCAGACAGAATTCTGGATGAAAACTTAAGGCTAGAATTTTAAAACTCAAAATACGCCAGAATAATCTTGCACAAGCTAGTATCATGTGTGCTTGCATGCACAGAAAAAACAAAGTAAGAGACAATTCAAAAAGCTGGATGCCAAGCTCCCTCATGGCCTGCAGCTTGCTTAGATTTGAGCTCAGATTGTGTTCTTACAAAGAAAGGCTGAGAAGATACCACATGTGTGTGGTTTCCTCTTCTTACCTGATGAGCCTGCTGGAGCAGCTCCATCCTCTCCTGAAGAATCTGGCAATCATATTCTCTGCTCTTCCTCAGCATCTGACGTCTTAGCTTTTCTACTGCTGTCCTCAGCTCTTCCTGCTGTTTTTCAGTGAGTAGTTCCCCAAACTTTATCACTGTTTCTTGCTGCAAAGCATTGTACAAGGTGGCTTCAAGCTCCTGGATCCTCTGGTTGATGCAATACCAAAAGTCAATTAGAGATGAAACATGGTTTAAAGCACATTGGAAACTGGGGATTGGTGGCAGATTCAGACCCCTGCATGAGAGGCAGTCCCTGTGCTCAAGTGTGCAAAAATGTGAAAAACTAAACTCAGAAAATGGTTCTATGTTCTGAAAAAAGGATAGGAACTTTTATTTTTAAAGTATTTTAATATTAACTTTCACTGAAATCCTTCACTTCTACTCTTTTTTTATGGAGTTAGAGTTGGACGGAATGTTTCTATCTGAAGTGTAAATTATTTCACCAATTCTAAAATTTCCACCTGTTGCCCTAAAAAACTCCAGCTGGACAAGCCAATATTAATGAGCAATATCTGCCTTAAACTGACACGAGTTTCAGACTTCAGGAGATGTGCCTTTTTATGACATGAAAAGGTGAGCTACTGTGTTGAAGCTGTGCAGATTGCATGCTAGTACTCAGAAGAAAGAGGAAAGAACAATTTTTTAAAAATCCAGTACTAACAAAAAAGCAAAAATCTCTCCTCCTGATTCAAGAAAAATCTGCGTGCTATTGCAGAGCTGGCCAGTAGGTGCTGCAGAATTTCCTTTGTACATACCATGTACGCTTGGTCAAGAGCTTGCTTTCTGTAGTCTAATTCTTCCTCCAAATAACCTTTTATTTTGCAAAATTGCTCCTACAATGAAGGATCATTTGGACAGAAAAACAAATTAGTTACTCCAAATACTTTAAGAAGTTTTATCAAATCATTTACAGATATCTAATTCAGCAGGACAAGAAGACTGGTTTTCGACTGATACTCAGCAGAGTTATTAATACCTGACTCAGCTAGAAAAGAATGAAGGGCAAATAGCTGTAGATTGCTCTTGTAAGTGAATATGTCTGATGTACATGGAACTAAATCCATCCTCTCTGTTGGCTTCAGTGGTACTGTTTGGCATTTCAGTAGTGAAATTTAGGGTGTTCTTTGTGATTTTTCTAAAGATACTTCCTCTGGCATCAGCTCTTTTTGTGCCTCCTCTTATTTTTGAAGAGGTGTAAAAGTGGACTGAACTAAAGAGGAACTAACTATACATTCACATTCACATTCCTTGGGAGCAGCTGCTGTGCTTTATCTTATCAGTCCACCTTAAGCTGAACAGACTTAAGTACAGACATATCACAGGAACAAAACAAGCCACTACTGCTAATTCTTGTAGTTACGTTTGTTCATCTTGTAGGCTGCTGCCATTAACTCGAATAAGAACAGGGTAAGATATTAACTTTACTTAGTGTGTAATGAAAGCCAACAGTGTTATGATTCAGTTCAACAATTTCTCACATGCTGGTCCTGAATAAAATGCAATACAATAGCTGATGTTTAGGCTGTGAATCTTATGAGACAAACAATGCATGCATCTCTGAAAATTACTGAGAAACCTTTGAACCCTCGGTACTTGTTAATAAACAGTCATCCTCGTAGAAAGAGAGGCATTTTTTAAACTTTTACTATTTCTGTTACTGTTATTCTGCACGTGAACTGGACCAGGAACAATTTTATGGATTCACCAATAATCAGACAAAAGGTGCATAGTTCATTTGTCAATACATTTTCCTAGTTATTTTTTGGCACATCAAGTAAGTGTGACACAATCTGTGTCCCTAAAACGTGTAGTAAGAAAAGTTTTCTTACCATATCACTTTCCAGTTCCATCATCTTCTGATGCAGAGCAGCTTCAGCTCCCTCAATCTGCTGGATCCACTGGAGAGAAGACAATGAGACCTGTAACCTGCTGTGTTTTCTAGCACACAAGCAGTGCCAAATGAGCTATGTACAGCATCTTGTTAGTCTGTTTTTAGCAGCCTATTGCTGCGGGCTTATCTTGAGGCTGTTTGTGACAGAGGCCATGATGTCTGCATGTAGCACTAGGCAGGGAAGCAAGCAAAAGGATCACCACTGCTGGGTCACCAGAAGATGGAAAAGCACACACCCTTTGATGGACAAGGAACCCACTCCATCCCATGCACAAAGGCCAACAATGGGTCTATAGCATCTCAAAAATAGCTTAGTTGGCTTTATGGCAGTTCTGTTTGAAGCAGAGGCATTGTTGTGCAGAATCCTTGAAAGCTGTCATGTTGAAATCTGTGTGCTGCATTTGAGCCTTAGAAAGCAATTTTAATCACTCTCCACTTTCTTCCTAATTTTTGAAACAAGAAATACAGACACATACTTTCAGTGATATTTTGGCATACAGATGCTTTTGGAAGCTTTAGAAATCTCAGGAATGTAAATCCCAAACTTTATCTAATTACAGCTTAAATTTCTAATGATTTCTCATTTGGTTTTCAATTGCAAGTTTTGTTTCATATTATTTTTGTATTTGTAGTTTTTTCCATTACACAGCTTGGGTCAGCTCAGTTTGTTATTTTTGCTGCTCCAGCAAGGTGTTTGGGACTATGCTGGCACAGTTTATTTTATTTGGGGAATACTCCCAACAGTAGAAAGTTTAACGATATTGATGACAACAACAGGGCAGAAAATGCGCAGATGAGGCTTTAGATAACACGTGAGAAAAGCAAGCATGTGATTTACCTTTTCTGCCAAGGACAATACCGTGGAAGCCTGAATTATGGCCACTTGTTCTTCATTCCTTAAATTCTGTGAAGAGATTAACAGGAAAGAGGAAAATTGGCAGCAGTTTCCTTCATGAACAAAGACAATCCAGCCTACAAACCAGCTCTACAGTTTTCAGAGGATACCTGTAGTACTGAGTATTCAGTTTCCATTGAAACATTCAGAGCCTGTTCACATATTATATTAAGAAGACCACTAGTTTTGCCTTTCTACATGATATGGATTAATTGTATCATTCATTCCATTACACCTTAAGAGAAATGTAAACTAAAATTAGACCCATTTGTTTGTCTTCATGCTAGTTTTACAAAGCTGAATTTCCATTAAAGCTTTTGTAAAAACAGTGCTGATCTACATCAGCACATGAATAGACAATAATGATCTTTTGTTTTTATTTCTTATAAACTTTTTTAAGATGTATCTAATGTCGGCCAGAGATACAGCATCTCTTTTACATGGGCAGCTATGCCCTCTTAGAAAGCCACAGGGAATTTGATAATTCTTGCCTATTTGTGAAACTGTGAGAAAGAATCCTAGTCCTGATGAAGAGTGGTTTACTCAGACTGCTGAATTCCTTCATGTGTTTTCCTGAGTGAACAGGGCCCAGTCCCAAATGTTAGTAGTCTTTGGACATTCTTCCCAGTCTGCTAAACCATACAGAACAGATGCATAATTTAACAAGTATCTTTGAAAATAGTCATAACTATACATAAAACTTACCGCACTGTACAAAATGCAGCTTGTAAAGACAAAATATCTCCCATTTCAACTTACCCCATTATCACCTAGGATGTCTAACTGCTTTATAAGGTCTGGGATGCTGACATCCTGCAAAGAGAGAGTAAGGTAAAGGCATGGCATCCACCTTTTATCATGGCTGTAATATCCATCTATCCTATGAACAACATGGAAGTCAACCATTTTATTTTATCCTATGGAAATGCATCATACATTGATTTCAATTGCCTTTGAACCAGATTTTATCATTATGGAGAGAATTTTGAGTCTAATTGAACTGTGTCTGTCACCACACTATTACATTAGACCATTTTTAAATACCTAAAGTCTAGTGGAGTTATTTGTAATGGATTATATGGGCAGCACCCACCACTCCTCCCACTTCTCCTTAGGGAGAAGCACTCCTTTATACAACTGACCTACCTTAACCCCTTCCTTCATGCAGTAGATCTGTAGAGCACTCACACCATCTGAGAATGGGTGAATCTGGAGATTAAATGGTGGGGACCGTCTCTCTCTTTCCTGCAAATTAATTGAATAGATGCTAGAGAATCTATTAGAATGAAGGAGATGCACATAGAGAATGCCATAGCTGCTGTTTCTATCATGCTTGGCTTGCAAAGCCAAGCTCTTCATTCTATAAGCCAAGGAAAGAATCATGTAGACCTAGTCTGAAAAAGTGAGCCAAGTCGGACAGGATCCTAAATCTAACGTAACTACTTAACAGGAAATTATTTGATAAATTATGCCAATTTGCAAACTGGCTGTGGAAAGGCTGTCACCTAGCTAAGATTCAAGTGATTTGCTTTATTAAGTGTTGAACAACTGTACATGATTGTAAGTACTCCCTTTAGAAACAGGTGTTTGACTTCAGATATTGGGAGACTCAGATTACATATTTTCCTCATCCTGGTATGCTACACATTCTAACATCTGCGGAAAACCATATGTTCAAAAAAACTGATCGACATAGCTATTTATAGACCTTTATTGCTTAAAATTTACAAATATTTCTGCAGTTTTAAAGGACCAAAGACAAGAAAAAAAACTGAAGATGCTATTTCTCATTCCTTTCAGGTATTCAGGCAAGCATGGAAGTAAAGATTAGACTTTACTTTCACACATATTTTTGGTTTATGAATACGTAATTCATTTGATCAGTTCAGCTCCCTGCCATATGGAAACACAGCCGTCAGGTAAAACTGTAGGACAGTTCTGTGAATAAGGTGCAAGTCTGACACAGCATTAAGTTATGAGAACCAGGAAGGTCTCTGTGTGGCAAATGTATTTGCCCTTGGACAGCAACTGAAAAGAACAAATAAAAAATAAACCATCTTACACTGGGGAAGAGAGCAGGTGAAATTTTGGTTGGCTGGCACTCCAAAGAAGAGTCTGGAACTAGAGGCAGTCTGGGAAGAGGAAGCTTGAGGTCCTGCAGAGGCTTCTAAAGCTCCTGCACCAATGTCCAGTGTCACCTGAGAGACTGCACCCACTGCAGGTCATGTAAGAGCTGCTCAACAGGGAATGTGTCCAGTGCCCGCAAAAGGAACAGCACTCATACATGGGCAGACAGGCATCTCCAAGTATTAGAAAAATCATGCCCACAGGTGTGGCAGCTAAGAGGCACACTCATGTTAATCAGTTAAGCATACCTTTGCACACTGGGCACCTGGCTCAGGCTAAAGTGAACCAGCTGAGCATGGTGCTTACTATTTCCAGGATACTAGAGCTGACATACTTCAGCTCACAATTAAAAATGCTAGGCCTGATTTGTTACTCTGTTTTATTGCTACAACACTTGTGTAAATCCTTGATTAAAGCCGGTGTCCATGCAAGTGCAGTCATTTTATTTTCTACCAGCTCTACTGCAAGAAGCACATGCATCACCTCCAGCTCAAGGTTGCGGAACTCCAGCAGCTCGTTCTGGTCTCGCGCATCCTGCAGCTCCTGTTGCAGACGGTTGTTTTCTGCTTCCGTTTTCTCTATCTAACAGAAATATGTAAAATCATGACCTGTGTGACTGTTACAAGAACTATAAAGTATTTGGTGAGTAGTAGTTGAGGTAGCATAGCCTGTGCAAAATCTAAACACTTAAGATGTCTCACAGGATCCAGATAACCCTTCAGAGTGAACATGCAAACCTTTGGAACATACCTTGTCTAAAAGCTCTTGGTTCCTCTTAATAAAAAGCTGCTTGTCTTCCACCCAGTGTGAGTCCTGTTGAATGAAGTAGTAGTATTACAGAATAGTCAAATTCCATAAGCTGTGCACATTTATTGAACATTGGAGTCACAATGTTCAGGCTTTAACATCCTACAGGAACAAGCTGTCTTTTACAGAACAACAACATTTTAAGTTTACCAAGGTGTAGCAAGGCTTCTGAACTTGCCAGATCTGCATGTTTACTGACTGGCAACATTACATCTCATGGAAGTTTATACCAAGTTGTGCTTGGTATTTTGTAAGCAGAGCGGGTAAGATACAGAATAGGGGAAAAAACACACAAGAATTACTTACCTGCCCTTTCTGAGCCAAAGTTTTCTCCAGATCTTCTATTTTGGCTTTATACCTCTGGACTTCAGCTTGAAGTTGCTCCTGAGCCTGTTGAAGTCAAGCACCACATTAATGAGTAACAAAGCCAGCAATATGACTGGTATAAAAAGGAAACCAAGACCAGCAGAGCCTAGCTTCATGCTGTCAGTTCCACTGAGTGAGCAACCATTAGAAAGATTCTGACTTGGTGAAGTTTTGTGCCACCCCTTAGACTGACACACAGATGACACAAGAGAACAGAGCAGTGGATCAGCCCCAACTCCCCACCCAAGCCTGTTCCACCATGGATTGCATCGGAACAGCAAAACACAAGCTCAGGTATTTGGGGTGCTCTGCTCCAAGACCCTCATAAGGGGCAATCCCTAAATTACAAAAAAAGTGCTTAGCAGATCAGAGTGGCAACAGGTAGTGGGAAGAGGCAAATTTAACTGCCAGGGGGTTCTTCAAGAGCTGACTCAACTAAATACTAAAAATCTGGTATGATCTCACAGCTAACTGCTTTGAGCAAGAATTTGGGCTGGAGACTGCCTGAGGTTCCTTCCAGCCTGAATGATTCTATAATTTTATTAGAGGGACAACATTTTTAGCCTTGGAAGTTTTACTGTAGCCTGCATCATATTAAAATTTAAATGTAATTTGCACTTATCTGTTAGAAACATTCAGGTGTTCCTAAAGTTGGTGCAATGTGCGCCTTTGTGAAAACCCACAGGCCTTCATTTGCCTTTAAAACCCAAGTCCCATCACACCTAGACAAATGATGAGAAAACCCTTGTGATTCTGTGTCAGGCTGCAGAGTTGTCTGCTTTGGCATGCCTGCCTGACTGCAGTTTTCAGGTTCAGGTGGAGGACAGCTTCCTGTAAACTGAGTGATTGTGTCCATTCTTAATGGTCACTCTCTTTCAAAATGTACTCAGTAAATGAGTGAACAGACATTTCTCAGTGTTATGGATGCTGTATGTAGCACCATTCCATTGTATGTCCCTTTGAGGGTTTCTTGTCCTGACAGCAATGAAATACTGTAACTCTCAAACAAATACTGACCCTGGCTTCTCTTTCAGCATCTATGACCCCTCCTGTCTGTTCCTGCAGCAGTGCATACGCTCTCTGCAGGGCCTGGTACTCCTTCGTCAGCTGTCGAAACCGCAGCTCTGACTCTTCTGCTGCTAAACCCTGAAGAATAAGAAGTGACATGTCTAAGCCATGGAGAGCAAAGCACTGTCAAAGCAAAGAATGCAAAAGTGATTTGTTAAGCACAGTAGCTGCTTTACAGGTCTTGATTCAAATAGTGTTCTGGATCACAGTGAGCTTGCTGTGATCTGAAATTAAAAAATGGGGAGATTATACAGCATTTACATCACAGTATCAGCTGAGTTGGAAGGGACCTACGAGAATCATTGAGTTCAACTCCTGGCCCTGCAAAGCACCATCGCCAAGAGTCACTGAGAGAGTTGTCTAAACACTTCTTGAACTCTGTCAAGCTTGGTGCTGTTACCCCTTCCCTGGGGTCATTCCAATGCCCAGTCATGCTTTGGGTGAAGAACCTTTTTCTAATATCCAACCTAAACCTCCTCTGACACAACTTCACGCCATTCCCTCAGGCCCTGTCACCGGTCACCACAGAGAAGACATCAGTGTCTGTCCCTCCTCCTCCCCTCATGAGGAAGCTGGAGACTGCCATGAGGTCTCCCCATAGTCTCTTCTCCAGGCTGAATAGACCAGGTGACCTCAGCTGCTCCTCATACAGCTTCCCCCCAAAGCCCTTCACCATCCTTGTTGCTCTCCTTTGAACACTCTCTAGCAATTTAATATTTTTCTCATATTACGGCACCCAAAACTGCACACAACAGTCAAGGTGAGATCACCACAGAGCAGAGCAGAACAACAGGACAATCCCCTCCCTTGACTGACTGGCAATGCTGGGCCTGATGCCCCCAGGACTTGGGTGGGCCCCCTGGCTGCCAGGCCACTGCTGACTCATATTCAACTTTCTGTCAGCCCCTGGGTCTCTTTCAAGGCACTACTTTCCAGCATCTCATTCTCCAGTCCATCTGCAGATCCAGGGTTACCCCATCCCAGGTGCAGAATTTGGCACTTTCCCTTGCTGAACTTCATCTGGTTGGTGATGGCCCATCCCTCTTGATTCATCGAGGTCTCTCTGCAGGGCCTCCCGGCCTTCGATGGAGTCAACAGCTCCTCCCTATTTTGTATCATAGCAGAACTTGCTCAGTATCCCTTACAGTCCTGTGTCCAAGTGATTTATGATGAAATCGGAGGGCACAGGGCTTAAGATGGAGCCCTGCAAAACCCCACTAGTGACAGGTCACCAGTATGATGTCATCCCATTCACTATAACTCGTTGGTATGTCTTTAAGCTACAAGAAATGTGATATGTTTCCTTGAAAGAGGAGAGGAAAAAAGAACACCTCAAATTGCAGGGTAGTCATATCAAAGACTCTACAGACTATACTGTGGAAGAAACTCTCAGCATTTTAGTATAGGAGTAATCAAAATTAAAGTCAAACTTAAAAAGTATTTATCACTCAGTATGCACTATAAAATCCCAAGTGTTCTTGAGAGCCTGAGAGCTTGTTTTCAAAGTCATCTCTTGAAAACCTGTAACTTGTCTGTGGAAAGAGTCAGATCTTACCTCATCCAGATCATCATCTGGGGTTGCTGGTGTCCTGTCTGTTCTATATGAGGCCACAGAGGATGTTTCAGAGTCCATAGAATCATCATCATACCCAAAAACCGTATCCACCACATGTCTCTATAGAAGGAAAAGTGTGATTTCTGAACCTTCATGTAAACAGAGGGGGCAGTTGCTAGTTACTTAAAAGATGAGGTGTGAAAAGTGAACAGTGGGCTACCCCTGCAATTACCATCTTCACACAAACTCAAAGGAAACCCATTGAAGATCAGGTCTTGTGCTGGTGGAGAATAAGTTTGCAGACTAATTTTTCTAAGGGTCTGTCTCAGTTTATTTGGAAAATCTAATGTGAGCAGCAACATGCCAGAGGAAAAGTCTCTGCCCTTGCTGGAAGGCAGGAAAATTGTTTGCAAACCAAGAAGTTCTTCAGAAGACATCTATCAACATGCAAAGCGCAGTGTAGTGTGCAAAGGTTACACCATAAGGGCTAGAAACACGGGTAGAATAGGCAGCCCTCCTTCTTCTCTCACAGACACTGCTGATACTTTTAATGTCCAGGTGCTTCTCTTGCTGATATTGCTGTTGGATCATATGAGTGAAAGCTATGCTAATACAAAACTAACATGAAGGAACTTTTATTGCATCTTTCCAGGACTAAGGTAACTGGCACCCATTATAAACAATTGCTCATGCTCCACAGTTTGGCTGTATGTCTGACACCTCCCTATTGCCAATTTCGTAGCTGAATTAAATCAAATGAAAACTGTGAGACGTGTCCTGTGAAGACACAGATGCTTGACCCTGAAGGCTTGGTTTCAGGGTACCAATTTGAGCATTTAAATACTCGGCTCATGGATAATTCTGAAGACAAACTGATCAATGAGCAATTAAGATGCACTTCTTCTTAGCAACATCTTTCACTCTGCTGACAGGTTAAAACCTTCCAAACCTGGAGTTTGAATCACACAAAAAACATGTAGCGAAGACGTCAATTAGCTTTTGCATGTATTATAATTTTTGCTCATTGTGTTGTCAAGTGAAAACAGTTGCCATATTCTCCAATGTTATAATCTCTGGTTTAGAAATAAAATTTACTGATGAAAATATTGCTGTGTCTGCTGTACACCATTTCGCAACCCACACAGAAACAATGTGATGACACAGCTAGGATTTACTGGTCTGAAATTCCCAGTGTAGATAATGCTGTGTGACTTTCAAAGAACATGGGTGACATACTAAGGGATGTCCTTGGAGGACTGAATGCAACCAAGGAACCCCTATTTCCACTTTTTGGAGGTGGGACATGAATGCTGCAAAGTCATGCTTCACATCTAGCTGATAAAGGAGCTATGCGAACCACTCCTGACTACTCAGCTCTAAAATTGTTGTAAATTATACCAGCTTTGGACTTAACATAATTCAGAGTGATACAAAGGTTAGTCAAAGGCATGTAGAACTGAGCAGGAGAGAATGACACAGTATCTCAGGCAGAAATTTCCACCTGAAGAATAGAGATGCACAAGGATTTGGCTTTAGCCCATATGTGCTGTGAAAAATAGATTGCAAGAAAAAAAATGAGAAGGTCTCTGATAATGCTAGTACCTCTCAGTATAACAGACCCTGAGACCATACTTATAGATACCAAATGGAAGGACCATTATTACTACTGAGTGGGGGGGGCAGGTGTGGGAAGGACAACGGATGGGACAGGAGCCCCATTTTGCTGAAAATAAAATAGCTGCACACCCTTTTGCTGAAAATAAAATAGCTGCACACCCTTAACAGAATTTCAAAGTGGATTTTAAAAGCCCTCTCAAAGTAACTAAGGAATTTATAAACCTGATCACTAAAGCAGATGTTATAATCCACAAAGCTCTGTTTAATCAGATTGCTAAAGTGTGTTTTCCTACACAGCCTACTTGAATACTGTAAATAAGAAACGATTTTTCATCTTACCTTGATTGGTTTTGAGCTCCTTTTATGCTTTCTCCGACGAATGAGTTTCTCCCTGTCCTAGAAAGTAAGATTAAAAAGTTACTCTCTCTTCTCTTCTTTAAAGCTGACAGATGGCCAAATACATGGAGGAAATAAATAATAAAAGTTCCAGTGACTCTGTCCATATGTTCAAACAGGAATCTGATTCCAGGTAGAAGGGAGGATTCATATCCAAATCTGTATGTGTGTCACCTAAAATCCACCTGAAAAAAACCTTTGTGCATTTGCCTTGAGCAGCTGTCAAACAAAAGGAGCTCAGGGATTGCCCTCTAAAATCACTGGGACGCCTGGTGCATGGTTTTGGGCACTGTATAAGGGGCTGTCTGCCTTCCATGATGAGGAGATGCTGCCCCTGTCTCAAAGGCATTAAATGATGGGAGTGTCGATCTCACCATTCCTAGCAGTGATACCCCGGAAGAAACAACAGCCTGTTTTGGAATCCTTCTCCTCCTCAGTATCATAATGCAAAGTTCACTGACAAAGGAATTGTCAGCATTAAATGACAGAAGAATTGGAAACCTACTGTCTAGCTGTACAAGCTTTTCCAGCACATGATATAGCACTGTGGGCCAGCCTCCTGTTAAGGGAACTTTTTAAGCATGACTTAGTTATAATGGTAAAACACCTCAGCACAGTCCTGCCTCGTGAACATGTAGGTACCTAACCAAGCTCCACAGCTCTTAGTCTGCATTCCGTTCTGGAGCTCAATTCACAGTGTTATGGTTTGAGTTGTAGGGGCTGATGCTCCACTACAAATTCAGTAAACTGCACACATGCACACCTACACCTAAACATCTGAGGATGTTAAAAGCAGGTACGGTAAGGTATTAATGCTCAGATCTCTAGTTATAAGAAAAAATACTATCAGCAATAAACTGTACACAGCAATCATTCCTAATTTCCTTGTGCTATGGACATACCCTTGTTAACTCATCAATTATGTTCTGCTGTTCTATGACCTGAAGCTTTAAAAATTCAGTTTCTTGTTCCTCATTAGCCTGATCCAGGTCATTGAGAGATCTTAATTTCTTTAGAGGAGGATGTGATGTTATTTTTTCTCTCTGTGGTAAGAAGAAAAGATAAAAGAGATAAAATAAGATCCAGCAATTAAAAGACCACCTTTCAGTTAAAAACTAAACATCACCTTTTATTTAAGCTATACAGACCTTTAAATATGCTTCAGCTACACCAATTTTTTTAATTCATGTCCATCAGCACTTCTTAACAATAAAATAACACAGCACAGCTGAGTTCTTCAACCAGAACAATAAAGCTTTAGCTGTTTAGTTACCATGTGGCAATACAGCCTCTACATACCCTAGCTCTTCCTTGGCCACGTGTGGCAAATAGAGTTGAACCTGTCCCCTGTCCAGTGGGTAGGCAGATAGTATCTACTCTCACGACCTTACTGACATTCAATGTAGGACCGTACACAGTGAGGCAATGGACCTGCTTTACTCATGTTAAAGACATGCATTCATTCACACCAGGAAGAAAGGCAAAAACTGTGATAACAGATCTATTGTAATCACAGCTCAATATCCTGCCTGCTCCTGAGCATATGTGGGAAAGGAGATGACTAAAACCTGTGAGAATTGCTCTAGCCACCAACAGCTTTTGTGATTTGGGCATCCATAGTGTGAAGAGCAGATGTCAGGGAGCTAACTGAGCACATATACACTGTGTCCACAGATATGCACCAGTGGTACTGCCCACTGATGCCTAATGCATGCAGATTCCCGAGTCCTTTCTCTCTGCTGTGGGAGACTCCAAGCGACTGTGATCTGCACTGCCACAGCTGTGGAAGAATAATTCTGATCCATGACACCTGCAATAAGTTTATCTGTCTTCTAGGCACGGGTAAATTGCAGAGTCCTTAAGTGGATTAACTGTGTAACACTAGAGTCTGTTTTCCGTGGGACAGGAAAGTGAATCTGATCAGCTCCACCTAATCAGCAGGAAAGCTGCTCCCATTGCAGGGCACTTAGCCTGCTCAGGACAGTGGCTACTACAGGTCAGGGCAAGGTCCATGAACACCTTTAGCAAGGGAAGTCGTCTCAGTCTGCCAGCTTACATCTGGCAACCCAGAACATCCACCTCCTTTTTCGTTAATGCCAAAGCCACATCAGTGCATGTGTTGGAATATAGGGCCTGGAAGCAGACTGATAATCAAGGCAATCCCATCTGAAGGATATACAAACACAACTGTTTTGACCCCACTTCATATGGCCCTGACATAGGAAATGTATAGCCCTAACTAGATTTAAACACCACCATTCTTCCTTTCCCATATCCACCTACCATGCATATGTTTCATGGAAAGATTCTATGTGCTTAGTGCCATACCTTAAGTTTACTTTGTCATCATCAGCTCTAAAAGGAACGTGTACGTGACGCAAGAACGTCATTCTGGCTGAAAACATCACTCTTAACAGCTTCCTTTTTGAGGTCCAGATAAAAAATAGCACAGTAGGACATGCCTCAATGATATAACATTTTCCTCTTTTGTTTTTTTTAAATGATTGACATTCAATATTCTAACTTAAAAAATATAATTAACTGTGATTATACATTCATGTAAATATATTGCCCATGTATGCATAATACACAATGTTATGGTATGCAAATCTGTAATAATACAGACCAAAACATGGCTCTGTCTTAACAACAGTATTACACATTATATATAATGCATATTCTCTATTCATATACATAATGCATTATGCAGATGTGGCCACCAACACACAGATCCTCCAGTAATACTCATTTTGCTCTTCAGTACCAACCATTTCTATATTTTCTTTAGTGACTGCTTTGAGTTTATCTTCCATGCGCTGCAAAGACTGCATAAGTTCATCATTTCTCTTCGTGAGGCACTTGTTCTTTTCCAGAAGAGGTTTACATTGTTTCTCAGCTTCTCGGACACGCTTCAACTGGATTGATAATAGCAATTAATAATTGTCATGAGAGACACATAAATATACGTTTAATTTGTAATCTTGACATCTATTTTGCAATTATGACATAAAGAACATTGAAGCTGGCTAAACTGATATGAAAGGAGTGCATTAAGACTTCTAGGTCAGGAATAAAAAAACCCATAGGAGTTCAATTTATCACCCTCATCCTTAAGCAGAGAAGTAGGAATATACACAGGTTAAATAGCCAGGGTCCTGATTCAACACACAGATATCACCACAGAGTAGACAATCAGATAAAGGGATCAATTCAAAGTTGCCAATTCTTCCTAGACTCAGTACTTCAGTATTTTCAACCTGGTCAAATACTGGACTACAGACCTAACAGACATTATTTCATTTACAAGGTAAGTCTCATCATGTACAAGGTAAGTTACCAAGCACATGCTGTGCGCTCAGAGGGAACAGAAGCATTCACAGAGAGTCCTACAAGCCTTGCTGCCTCAACCTCTGCTGTGATTTTGTACTCGCGTAATTTCAATTACGTTTTATTATTACATTACTGTTTTATTCTAGGATAAAAAGTCCTCCTCAGCCTCCTGAGTGACGGGCCTGATGGATGGACAAGGCATGTTCATCCCCAGCTTTATCCTTGGATCCTCCCCCCCTCTTTCCCTTCCCCATGGCTCTCAACCTCCTCTGTCTGCCAGCGCAAAAGCTCACATACCAGCTCATTTCGTTCATCAACAAGCAACGTGTTCCGGTCTTCCAGCTTCCGTATGGTGGCATTCAGCTCTGCTATCCTCTTCTGGTTTCTGCGCAAGTCCTGTGCATGGGCAACAATGTCACACAGCTACTGACTCTCTTCAAAACACATGCTTGGGAAAAGAACCCTTAAAAAAACCAGTCAACCTAAGCTGTCATCATCAACAAATTATCTTTAGGGACTTTCAGAGTCCTGAATATGTTGGCAAATATATATATATATATATATGTTAAGGAGAAAGCATCTGGTTTGGGGATACTTTAATTGAAAATTTTAAGCCATTAAAAAAATTAAGAGAAAACAACCAAACAGATGATAAATTTGTATGACAGAGATAAAAAAGCTAAAAGATTCTAAATTTCCTTCCCTTTTCCTATAGATTGCTTCTATTAGCTGAGCCACTACCTCAGGTGAAAAAGCTAGGACAACCCTTTCTGTATCAATTACATTCACTTTCTTAGTTCTCATTTGTATATATGAAAATATGCTTTTAAATATGCATTGGTTGTGTAAACATCTTCTGTTTAGTCACACAATGAGTGACTTGTGTGCTTTGTGAATGACACCCAAGGGCTGTCTGTGGGAAACAGACAAAGAGGAGGATCTCCTAAGGGTCTCACAGATTCTCCACGCCCAGTGTTTTCCTTGCCCCTCCCTGCTCATCCTGGTAATTCTATCTGGTTTTGAGGATGCATGTTCTAGGTAGTTAGGTTCATCGATGATTCTTTCAAAAGGGCACTGATTATTTAGGATGTGTTATATTTGTGACTAGAACAACTGATGAAAACAAAGTTTTGTCCAACTAGCATGCCCTCTGAAGACTCTATGGACATTAACTTGTCCGTAATGAATGACTGGGAATGTTTTCCTAGGGCCTGAGAAGGTATGTCAGAAAGAAACACACATCCACGCTACTGTTTTGCAGAGACCAGTAAAACCTGCATACAGGGCTGCTGCAGTGCTCCGAACCATCTCCAGCCCTTCCTGGGATCTCTCTCTTGGGACTGCTCATGTTACACTCTGCCTCCTTCACCAAAAAGAGCTGTTCATCCAGAGCTTCCTTTTGCAGCTGCAGCTTCTGCACATAGCCTGTCTGTGTCTCCAGTTCTTTCTCCAATGAAAATATGATCCTGTCTTTAGCCTTGATCTCATCCATCTGAATGAAAGAAACACCAGAACAGTATTACCATGTGAAGGCAACAACATTTCTCCAATTTGTATTGTGTGATTTACTTAAGAGCAGTGATCACCCTTCAAATCTGCTCTACCATACTGCACCAGGCCTGTAAAACAACACAGTCTGAGCCATACCTATAATTTGGCACAGGAGCACATTCATTGAGCCTTTTGGCAACACAAGAATATACCTCTAGGATGCAGACTGTGAATCTGGGGAGGGGGGGAAGGTGGTGGTATCATTCTTCAGAGTTTAAATTCCCATTTATTTTACTTAAATTCTAAATTCTTGAATTCCAACTTTCAAGCTCAACTTTCTACCATTACAAGTAGGACCAGCTCTCCGCATGACAGTGTGTCCTGGTTCTGGCCAGGACAAGGTTAATTTTTGCAATAGCCAGAGGTTATTCTATACCATCTCATGTCATTTTCTGGGGATGGGGGAAGGACTCCCTTCTGGGTGAGGGTAGCATGGCTGTGGTCAGGTCAGAGGCTCCACGGTGACCATTTTGCACCTAAGTCACTCTCCTCTCTCGTGTACATATTTCATTGCTGTTTCCAGTCAAGTGCTCTTACTTCAATTTGTGATCTCATCTTTACCTTTTGTGCCTCCGATTCCCCTCTCTAGCCCACTGCAGGAAATAGGGAGTGAGCAAGTGTCAGTATGGTTTGGAAAGTCAAAGTGGGAGCACAAATTGGGAAGTTTCTAAACCACGACACAGGGAAACAAGTCACCTTTGCTGGTGTGAGCTTCCTTTTGTTAATTTTCCACAGAAATTACTGAAGGCTGCACCAAGGCCAACCCAAAAGATTTCTCCTCTCCTGCCATGTTTTATTGTGTTTAGGACACTATAACACAGGCTGGAAAAACCAAAAAGCTGCAAGTGCAGATGCAAATGCTCTTTATCTAACCCTTTGCACCTTGCATGTATTAACAAATCAGAGAGCCAGATCCTCATGGATTAGACCACACTCCTAATCTGAGCTGTTAACTGCCATAACAGTGTTATTGCTGACTCACTGTGATCTATTTATTCCTGACAAATGACAGTGCAAAATCTGTAAAACTTTTTCAAAGTGAGTTGCATTGCAAGAGATCTGTTACGCAGAAAGAGCTAAGAGACAAAAAATGCAAACTCAGTGCGGCCTAAGAGAACACATGAACTGTTTTGATTACTAACCAGGCGTCGAATATCCCTTTCACTCTCCCATTTGATCTTGGAAATGGCCTCTTGGTGGGACTGATGCTCACTCCGAAGATCGCCTGCCTTGATCTTGTCAGCCTGGATCATATTGTTAAGGGCCTCATCCACCTGCTTTTTGGCAGACTTCAGTTCAGTAATTTCCTGCAGAAGCTTAAGGCGCTCAGAGTCAAACTGTTTCCTGGCCTCCTCACGAGCCTCAATGGTCAGCGCAGTCCGTACTTTATCACTGCTCCCATCCCGCAGTGCGCACAGCGCCGACTTCAGGCGCTGGATTTCACTGTCTCGGACTTTCACCATTCTCGTCATCTCCTGCTCATGCTGTTTGATGAGGTTCTCCCTCACCGCCTGCAGCTCCTTCATTTTCTCTTCATGGAGTTTGGCTTTTAGCTCTGTGATCTGCACGGTCTGCTTGCGTTGCTCCACTTCACGGATGCGCTTCGTTTCTTGAGTCTTTTCTCTTTCGAGCTTAGCAACCTACATTAAGATAAAATGAAAGTCATCTGCTGCCAATGTAACATTATCAAAACAAGCCCCCCCAGACACATCCATGTCAAATTGAGGAAAAACCCCACTGAGACCCTAGACAATCCTCCATACTCCTAAAACAAAATAGAGGCCAGCTCCTGAGGTATTCACATAGATTATATTGTCTTTACTCAAACAAAAACCTCACTCTTCTCCAGGTGTCCTGCCTCACACAATGATGCTACATGTAGTTTTAATATTTCCTTCAGAAATAAGACTCCATATATATGTGTGCATTTGTGTAAAAGCTTTTTAACCCAGAAGTCAAATTCACCAGATAATTGGAGGGCTCAGAAAAAGCAAAATTCCTACAACTTTCACATACTGCTCCATTTGAGGGCCAGAGGTTTCTCCAACTCATAGCTCAGTAAAATGGAGTCTTTTCCAGAGAAGTCATAGGACATCCATAGTAAATGTTCTAAGTTGGTAAAGAATCAGACCACTTTTTTTAGGAAAGAGTTGTGTGGCCTCTGCTGAAGTCTGTGCTACTATTTTTTCCACGTGTTTGCCTTCTTCAGCAAACACTTTTATTTAAAACTGAACTGTCACTCACCTTAGATTTCTCCTGATGCAGTTCAATTTGAATGTCTGTTAGCTTGGTCCTGAGGTCCTCATTGGCAGCCTGTAGGGCAACAATCAGTGCCTCAGGCTTTTCGCCCTTGCTCCGTCCTTTTTTTGACATGGTTTTTTATCAGAGAGTCCACACGTTTATTTCAAATATGGATTGCCATCTTCTTCTGTTCCTTTCAGTGTCAGTTAGGTCAGCAACTACTGCGTGACATTCCTTAAGGTCCTTGACTCAGCTGCTTTGGAAGCCCTGTTAAGAAATAAGACGTACTATTATCTGTCAGCGGATGCTGCATCGGGACAGCTCACATGCTTACAGAACACAACAGAGAGCTCCCATATCCAAAACACTGCAATCTTTGCCTGAAAACCTACAAGGCAGATCCCAGCACAGTCATGCTTCTGAACACCAGCCTGCCACACTTTTGGGAATTCCATGCTTGCCCTTTTCTGTTCTCAGAAAGGGGCGCCATGCATTGAAGAGAGGTGTTCACTTACCATAAAGATTGTGCTACTGAGAGCACGAGACTGGAAGGGACAGGTTATTTACTCCAATCCTTGCAGTCTGAGGTAACCACAAACCAGATGCTTTAATCTCAAGAATCTACCAACAATATCATTCTCTTCCCCTTGCCAACCCCTGATCCTGTTCAAGATCCTGTGCCAAACTCAAAGACTCTCCACAACACTGCTACTATCTGTCACAAGAGGAATAGGCAAGTGAAGTCCTCAATCAGCATTCCAGGTCTCTGTGGAAGCAGAAATCTAATAACATGCAAGGGCCTGTTTACACTAGAAATTGTCCCCATGGAGTGAGAAATGAATGCCTACGCCTTTTGGAAGATTAAGATCCTAATTTACAAATGAAGCAAGAAATTACAATATCACACTGTAGGCTAGCAATTGAGGTTTTAACATCTGGTTATGAACAGTAAAAAATAAAATTCTGGACAAACATCATCATTATCCCTGTATTCATTTTAATTTTATAGCATTATTATTCCCATTTGTGGCCCCTAGCTGAAATAACGTTTGGAGATGTGGTATATCAGTTTGGAGATGGGCAAAGCGCTGAAACATTAAGACTGCAAAGAATGGGACAGAGCACAGTGTAGTAGTGGTAGTGATGAAATTTCCCAGCAATAATAATTATTGCTCCAGTGCTAGATTCCAGGCAAGCTTTCCTCCCTTATTGTCAGGTTGCACATTAATTTTTTATATTTTATTTGCTTTGGGTACAAAACATAAATAGAATTATCATTTCCCATGTTAAAACAGAAGAGACCCCCAAATATGAAAGAATGTTTAACTCAACAAAAACTTCCACACATCAGTTATAATTTTCTGCTTTCTGAGGGCAAGAGCAGATAGAAACCCTAACTCATATATGTGCTCCTCCCAACATCTTGCTCTCAGATATTTGGTTCTGCTCAAAGAGTGGCTCCACTGCGAAGAGAATTTACCTATGTGAACAAGCAAAACCTCCGATCTAAACTTGTTTTTCTCTGAGCCCAGAGCCAGCATTTCAGCTCTTGCCAAGACAACAATTAACATGCTAATTTGGAAACCCACTGATCCAACTCTCCATCAGAAAAAGGGAGCTGTGATTCAGGTTAGGTAACTCTAACATGAGGGGATGCTCCAAATCACAACCGCTGATCAAAGCACCGTGGCTCTAGATCCCAATCCTCACTCTAGAACCAGAACTTCAGAATGTGGCAAGCATGATGAGAGTATTATGAGAAGCTTTTTGATCCTTGGCAAATTCTCATGACCTTTCTGAGCTTCACCATCTCTGCCAACAATCTGCAACAATTCTGAGAGAGGCATTTTCTATTCCCGCAGAATGGTGAAAATCCCTTGGAACTAGAGGAGGAGTTAAAATGCTTACCTGTTGGAAATTCCAGTAGCCAGACTGGATTCACGCTTGTTGATTGATCTGGCCATAGGCAATACTCTAAGGAAATAGTATTTCAACATACGCTAAATCCCATTACTGCAACAGTGGGAATACCCAACTCCCTGTGCCTCCAAAATCTGTCTCATTTGCCTAGTGGGATTTGAATGAATCCCACTAGGCAAATCCAAAGTCTTTGCTTTGGATTTTATTTACCAGGTTTCATCTATGTTTTGCATTTTTTCAGAATAAAATTCAACCCCTAATTATTGCATACTATTCTGTGTGTGTTACGACACATAACAAAATACATAATAAATGAAAACTGTGATTAAAAGCACGAGTTACATTATTTTAGTATTTTATCATAATTCAACATGTCAACATCAACCCAAAAACTCAGCTCAGACTTGACAAACAGCTCTTCAGGACAAATCCTAACCACCCTCTGATTTTGACTGCACAAAAATCACTGTATTTTAGTTAGATTTCTAATCAACACCATAATAATTTTCAGGAATATTAAAATACCTTCTGAACTGAGCTCACAATATCCCTTGGATATGAGGCTCTACACAAGGAATACGCGATGAATCTGGTGCTGCTAGGCTGCTCATGCTAAAATTACCATTGGCCCTTGCTCTAAAACATGAACCAAAAAAGCCCTATCCAAGCTGATGACTCCATGGAAACAGTAAAAAGGGTACAGAAGCATTATTGTTACCCGCAGCAAAGCTAAGCAGATTTGTTAAAACAATATTCTAGTATTTTGTGGCTAAAATACCATCTGTCTCTTCCTCACACAGTTATTTTCCTAGAAGTTGGCATAACACAATGCACACAGAGAACACTAACAGTGATGAAGAAAATCCTGCCCTATCCTAAAAGCAAGTGGACATTTCTCAGAATCAGTACTTTTCGGCATAAGATGCAAATGCATACTGACTGGAGGCTCTACTTAAGAATGGCAGGATTGTCAGAACAAGGACAAGCTCTAACAACCTGCTCCGTTCACTACAAGATCGGGGCCTAACAAAACATTTTGGTGGTTTTGTACTTCGCGCATTATTTTATGCAAGTGGATCACATTCAACCAACAGACAACATGTACCACCTAGAAGAGAAACACTGCAATTCATGGAGTTCATTGTATCAGCCTCTCCTTGATTCGATTTTAACAACCCAACAAAACCCTGTTTTATTTAATTGAAATGCATATAAACAAGAAAACAACAGAGAGAAAGCCCATGCCCCATATCCTTCTCCTGAAATCCCTTCCTTTTCCTTCTAAGGCTATATGAATGATCACGTCTTGGCTTACAGACACCAGAGGAAGGTATCTTACATTCACTACTAAAAATTGTCAGATATTTAAGTAATTTCTCTACTTAAAGGAATAAGGTTATTTTTGGAAGTTTTTGCCATTTTTACCTCAGGTCTTGATACAGCCGATAAACACAGACATTGGTTTCGCATCAGATTTTTAAAAAAATCTGTACTCTGGCCTCCCGTATTCACTTTTAACAATACAATTATCTCTACAATGAACTGTCTTCTTTGTTTGAATACCTTACTTCCAACTAGATTACTACCTTCTTGCAGTTTCTTATCAACTTGCAGTTCAATATAGCTTAAAAAATGTATTTTCTTCTCCCACTCTATTGCTCTCAATGCCTTAAAGAACCTCATGTACACATTGCTCTAATTTCATGTGTCCTGTATCCCTCTTGCCTTTTTCTTCCATTTTCTGTGAAAAGAGTATGGATGTTCCCATTACCAGGGAAGTTCAGCAAGATCAAAACTAGCAGTTTATCTCTTCACATTAACTTTCTAGCAGAAATCTAAACACGTCTTCTAATTAGTCATTTCTATACATCTTTTAGACTCAAAATACCTCTAAAAATAAAAACATTACAAGCAATAGTTTTTTCTCATTTGCAAATTGTTGTGAATCTTACCCTTCTATCATATGAGGAAAGATATGTTCCTTTGTCATCCCTACAGGCTGTGAACTCTTTAAGAATGGTCTGAAAGAACAGAAATCTTTTCCACCAGTGTCACAGCTCAGCTGACAAAAAAGTACCCGTCATGCTTTGCCTGTTTCCCAACAAAACAATCCAAATTAAAACATACCATATAGTATCATACATGCTGACTTAGGTAGCTCTGCTCATAATGGGACGAACAGAACTTGAAAAATAAACAACTAGAATAAAATGAAACTCATGTTAAATGTAGAATTTGTCCTTACACTTTACTATTTAAAAAGTACCCCTGAAAATTTACAGGATGATTTTACAGCTGCTTTATAAATGAAAGCACCAGCTTCCATTTGTATTATGATGACCAGGGCAGCAGCACTCTCCTCCCATATAAGTAGGTGATGAACTGATTTCTCAGCTGGAAAAGGCGTAAGCATGAAACACCACCCACTAGATCCAGCTGAGATGCTGGTCACTAGATCCAGCTGAGATGCATGATGTGACAAAGCACAAAAAAAATTAAGACATTCCAATTATAAGGCATTCAGGAGAACGTGCAGTTTCTTATTAAGGCTGAAACCAGAAAAATATTCTATAGCAATTTCAGAGAGATCTGAATGAGCATTAAGCTATTGTATATAATTTCAAATAAATTTCCAAGGACAATGCTTAAATCCTCATTGAGTTCACCTAACATAGGCTACCATGCTGGTCACAGACACCCACCGCATATTCCAAGGCAACAGCAACATGTAGGTCACGCTGCAGCCCACAAAAATCCGTGACATAACGCAGAAGGGATCTGCAAGCAGCCTGGCTGGACATAGCTGGGGAAGGGATGAACCACAGCAAAGGCACAGATGTTTGTCAGCTCTCCAGTGTGCCTCTGAAACAGGTACTGGACAAACACAAAACTTAAGAGATTTATTCCTGAAAGCGCTTCCTAATTAATTACGGAGTCTTTCCTTAAGTTATAAGCTACCAAACAGTAACCAGCACAATTATTCTTTCAGATGTAAATAATCCAATCTTTTTCCAGTGCAACAGTCCCCACATACTCTTTGTTTGCCTAAGACTTATTGTAACTGAGCACAATTTCCTGTCAGAGAGGGCACATGAAAAGGGGATATTATTAAGGGCTACATTAAATTAGGCAGATTCTCAAAAAAATGCCTGCATCTCATTTTGTTCCTCACCAATGCACAGAGATGGAATAGAGCATCTTACAGAACCCTAAATATTAAGTACAAATAAATACAGGGAAAAAAAAAACCAAGGACTTACCTACAAATTACAGAACATAAAACAAAAATCACATTCATGTTCATGAAAATCTAAGTGCATGTTATGTATTAACATCATTATAAGTCTTTTCATAATTTTTGTACACCATGTCTACCCCCAAATACATGCCAAACAGTACAGTATTGATTCTCATTCATTTCTATCACGTGTAACATTTAGAGTTCTTAGTATTTTGCTTACATTATAGAAATGAAAAATTAAAAGTATTTCTGCACCCACAAAAAAAATCAGCTTAGTGAATATTAGCAAACCAGCGCACATACAGGGGAAAAAAAATCCAGAAGCCCTGACTCTACCATTTCTCACAACTTTATATGCTCACTCATTACTGTTACCCTAAACCACCTGGTACCTCAATGCGATTTTCAACAACTGTTTTTTCTTTTTTTCAGTTTTAATTTCCATGTTATTTAGGCTCTTTGTTTACAATCCATGCAACGTAAGGCTTAACAGGTCCTTCCCTTAAGCACTTTAAGGAGTATTGTAATATGCAATTTCAAAAAATAAACTTATAGCTTGAGAAATGGAGTATGGGATGAAGATATTACCTTCTGGATAGAGATGGAAGAAATGCACAAAATAAAAATGTGAGCCAACATGCATTTTAGCATCAGCTGCCCTCAATTAATTCAAATAATTCATTATTTTTTATAAAATAATCTGAGATGCTTATATACTTTGTATTATCATTTTTAACTAAAAGATCTGCCATACTAGACTAGCTCTTCTAGCCTAACCATTTTCTCAAGCACTGAGTCAAGTCAATTTTCTCAAGCAATCAGTCTGCTTTATTATTTATTAGAGTACATTTAATCCAAAGTTAGAAAAAGAACTGTAGTCTATCTAATCTTCATTTACATTCCTTATTTGTTGGTATTTGTTAAATTTAACTAAGAAGGTTTCACTGCATAGCTGTGTACTAAAGTGTGTGCTGCACTTGTGTGCCTCTGGTGAAATGCCACTGTGTGGATGGTGACATACATCAGTTCACTTTGCCTCTCTTGTGACCATGGCTGACGCACACTGTTCAACACAGGAAAATGTGATGTCCAAGTACGATCTTCCAGAGAAAGCAGGGATCCTAAAGTTTACAGGATGAGTGATGGTTTCTCAGCAACACACAGTGATCCAAATGCATGGCAAGCAAACCATACAGCATCACCACTTCTAGCGAGAAGAACTGAAAGCCCATGTTCCTGAAAATACTCCATGTTTTATTTTTCGTTTCCAGTTCATTGGATGTTTCAGAGACCAAACTGCAGACTATGATCCACACTGCTGTGTCATTTCCAAAGAAGCTGTGTTTACACTCATTTGACCTGACAGTGTTCAGTGTGGCCACACCACAGAGCTTTCTCATGGTTCTTCTAGCATGCTGTTAAATTTTCTATTTAGAGCCCTACCTCCTGAAGCAAAGATTTCTAGTCCTCATATTTTAAAGGAGAAATTCAAACAGACTTTAAAGATACAGAAACTAGAAGTACTACCAAAATTACGTTTTTCTACCCTCATAGATTCTGGATTTTGAGAGCTGATGACAGAGAACTGTACAGATGCTTTGCACAGATCTATAAAGAGAAGGAAGCAGGAATCCATCTCTGAAGATGGGAAGATAAATTTGCTATAATCTGACAAAGACCCGACCTTGAAGGAATATAGATTCATAGAGGAGCTTTGAAGATGTTACCTGCTTGGAAGCTATTGATTTCAAAACACATAATGCAAACATGTAATTATAAATTCAAGCAAATAATATTAATATATAATAATATATATTAATATAGATTATTAAGAAATAATATTTAAAATTTGGTTTTTAAACCAAGAACATTTGGTTTGCAGTCTTGTAGTACAAATATTGCACTGCCATGCACAAAGACTAAAGAGAAATCTGATGGATGTAGAAGATACAACATCACTGGAAAGTAATTCAAAATTCAGGCATCTGGCAAGGGTTATTTTGCTGCCTCACAACTTCACAAAGCCAATAGAAAGCAAAATATTTACCACTATTAAAAATTACCATGACTGAGTAGTGAAAGCATCTTCAGGCTCTCACAGTTTGGTTAAAAAGAAGAGAGGAAAACCCCAGAGGTTATAATTAACAAACTACTTGGATTTCAACTGCTCAAGCTACATCTGAGTTATACCAGCCTTACAGCAGTGGAATCCATCCCCACACCTTTGTTATAGTTGGAGGACTATTTTTGTAACTTTCTAAACCACAGTACCAACTATTACATTAATTATTAGAGATCAACATTGAAAATTATTCTGGGCATCATTCTACAGTTACATTTCACAGCATTTTCCTGACTTGAATACTCTGAGGTCACTTATGCTTTGTAATGACAGAGAACTTATGCAGCATCTTTACAGCTACATTGAAGTCTTGAAAGTAAAAAGTCTACCAGAACCCAGCATATATTTACCAATTAAAATAGCCAATCACCTCCATAAAATACAACCATACACAACCATACATAACCATACATACAGAAGACCCACCTTATGTTCAATTCTTAATGTGCAGGATACCAAAGCTCTTACACAGAAGATTATTTAGCTGGGAATGGCCTCTGAAAGCAGAAGGATTATCAAAAGCCACTGAAAAGTACAGTGGCAAGGTTCTCAGAAAGGAGGCAGAGTCAATGCATTAGCAGTATCACAGAGCTTGAACTTAGGCTTGGAGAGGACACTGGAAATACCTGGCTCAAAACCATCTCCAAGGTGAGAGCTATATTTCTCTATCTTAGGCACTACCAAAAGAGTCAGTCAGAGAGCAGGAAGTCAGAGAGGTTGCAGTATGACACTGACAGTCTACTCCTTTCTGCTAGGAGTTCTGCTGACAAAGCAGGGAATCTCAGCAGACCACCAAACTGCCACAGTTCTGGGAAACAGACAAAGTCAAAGGAGCAATCCACCAACAGCTTCTGGGTAACTCCTATGGAAATCCCAGCAAAAACTTTCCAGCCTTTCCTCCCTGAGGCTTCTCCTTGGGATTTTGCTTCCTGTAGAAGCAAAGGTGGAACTGGCTCAAACCACAGAGCTTGAGTAGAATCACCGAGTATCTCAAATTGGAAGATACCCATAAGAACCACTGAGTCAAATTCCCTGCTTCTCACAGGACCACTTAATACTGAACCACATGACTAAGAGCATCATTCAGATGGTGTTTGACAGGTTTAGTGCCCTGACCGCTTCCCTGGAAAGTCTGTTCCAGTACCCAGCCACCCTCCCAGTGAAGCAGATACTACTGTACAGTCTGAACCTCCCCTGATGCAGCTTCATTCCATTTCCTTGTGTCCTACTGCTGGTCACCAGAGAGAGGAGATCAGCACCTCCCCATCTGCTGACCCCCTTGAGAAAGCTACAGACTGTGATGGGGTCACCCCTCAGCCTTCTTTTCTCTAAGCTAAACAAAACAAGTGACCTCAGCTGCTCCTTCTAATCCTTGTCCTGAAGCCTTTTCCCCATGCCTGCTCTGGATCCACTCTCAAGAGTTTGATGTCCTTGCATTGAGGTGCCCATGGCATCTTTTAATTGATACAGAAGTACTGACGGAGTACTTGTGTCTTGTGCCCTGTTCAACAGTGACTGTCTCACCACTCCCAGATTTCACCAAAATCATACCCATTCCTAGAAAACCTTTTTAAATCAGCAGGTGTTCTGTCTGAGCCACGTTGAGTACCATTTACAGCACAGCAGCCCTGGGTTTTAAATTCCTATGCAGAGCAGTAGGCCAGATCAATAGAAACAAAACCTGAGTCAGAGCAGAAGCAATAAACCTCACATTACTGCCTGAAAAGGAACAAAACATTCTCCTGATAGGCTACCTTGATGCTTAGGTCAAGCATGATACCTGCACCACGGCAGAATCTGACCCAGCAAATCAGAGATGTTGAGAATGGGAGTCCAACATGTCACTTTACAGGTTAGGCACAGGACAGCATCAGAATGCAAATGTTTTTTAAAAATGCAGCTCTGGGGTTTTTTTCTTGCAAGAGGTCAAAAAAATTTTTAAAAATATGTTTCAATGTTCCCAACCTATAAGGTATGAGCAGCATTTTTTATTTGCATTCTCAGCAAAAAGCAGAAACTAGTATAAAATGAGTATTTAGTGTCATAAGGTAACTCAAACGTAGGCTCTAGATCTGTCGCAAGTGGCCAAAATGAAACTGAGGAATGGCAATCCAGTAATTTAAGCATAAATTGCACACCAGTCCAAGAGGCAGGTTTCCTCCATCAGTAGCTGTGAAAAAGGCATGCGTTGCATGTACAAAGAGATGCACTCTGCAGGGTCGGTGTTTGCAAGACAGCATGCCTTCTCACACATAGACACGCCAGCCCTGACAGCCCAGGACACGTACAGGTGCAATTATGAACATTCTGCTGGGCTGGAAGCCTTGCGTACCGCCGTGGGAGCGGTGGAGCGGGCACAGAGGCATCGCGAGTGGAAGCGAGCGCAGGGAGCGCCTGAAGGGCCGCGCTGGCCTCGCTCCGCTCGGGCTCCCCCGCGGCGCCGAGGCCCAGCCCGGGCTCCGCCGAACGCCCCCAGCCCTGGAGCATCCCTTCCCTTCCCTTCCCTTCCCTTCCCTTCCCTTCCCTTCCCTTCCCTTCCCTTCCCTTCCCTTCCCTTCCCTTCCCTTCACCAGCCGCCGCACCCAGCGCGCCGCGCTCGCTTCGGGCGGACAATGACCGGCGGGCATACAATGGTGCAGGGCCGGCGGGAGGCTGAGGCGGCTGCGGGCTGCGCCTGCCACACCTCTCCCGCCATCTCCTCTCCATCACCGCTGGCTCCCGCTCGCGCTCCCCTCCCGTCCATCACCTCCATCCGCGCCGCCGCCCCGGGGCCCGCAGCCGGCCGGTCATTGTTCTACCGCCGCGGGCACCTCGGGCGACCCTCTCGGCCGCTGCCGCCGCTCACCGTGCCGCCAAGGAAAGACGCCGAGCGGCGAGGCACGAGCACGGCGCATCCATCTTCCTGCCGCCGCGGCGGCTCCAGCGCCCGCACCGGCCCCGCCGCCTCCTGCGCGCCGGCGCTGAGGGCGCGCGCCCGCCCCGCCGCCGCCGCCCCGCGGCCGAGGCTGCGCTGCCGGTCCGGGGCTGCGGCAGCCCCGCCCGCCCCGCCGCAGCTGCGCCCCGGCAGCGCAGGCAGCGCCGCGGGGAGCGCGGCCCGCCCGGCTGAGGGGTGCCAGCGGCGCCCGGCTCCCTCAGCACTGCCTGGCGGCGGGGCCCCAACAAGCCAGCCTCTGAGGGCGAAGGGCCGCCGCCCTCGGACCACCGCCCTCGGACCACAGTGACTCGAGGGGTCCGGAGGCTCCGTGGCCTCAAGCTGGAGCTCGCCCCAGGCCTTGCGACTTCCGAGGGACACACCTCATCACTAGTCTCCATTTGGACAGCACGTCAATGGCCACTATAGTGGGGAGTGTGACCTTCGTCACCCTGGGGTCCACCTATCCAATCCATGTCTTTCCAGCTTAGAGACAAGGACACTGTCTGGAAGCCACAGTATCAAACGCTTTGCACAATCACAAGTAAATGACACGAGTCACTCTTCGTTTATCCACCAGCACATTAATCCCCACGCAGAGAGGCAGTACCAAGTTTATCAAGCACAATTTGCTTGATTGTTCCAGTACCCTAGTGACAACAATTTTATAAATGGTCTCACTGATATCCTCAGGTTTGCATGGAATTAGCAGAGTTCTTGGAAAAATACATCACGATCCAGTTTCACTGTTGAAAACCATCTGCAGTAGAAATGGTTGTTGAATGGATACTATGGAACATAGGACAGTAATTTCTAGAGATGCCCAGAACTAAGAACATGGGTTCCCTCTGCTCCATGGAAATGTAGCAAATGCATTGTACAGAGAGCCCAGGGCTGTGACCCAGGTTTCCTGATGTGCCCACCTGTACAACTGGTCTCATGAAACACAGGAAGCTATGGCTAAATGGGAAGGGTTTATAAATGCTTTGTCCTTCATTTAAAGTCATGCCACAGACATAGGGGTGTGGCTGTAAATTTATAGGCTATAAATTCTGAAACAAAGGCATAACTATCTTTTTGCCTTCTTAACAAAATGATCCATTTTAGTTCATTTGATTCCATCGCTACAGTACACATGGAACCTGAACCATAAAGCCCAAGAACTGTAACTTCATTATTTTTCAATTGTGCTATCCCAACTGCTTTTCTACTGAAAGACAAAACTATCCATCAGATCTACAGTGAGAACTCAGACAGCTGTCACCTGAGGCTACTTGGGATTCCTCTGACATTTACCAAACCTTTAACATACCCATGGGACCTATCTCTAAGTGCCTCTTCTACTGCTGTGTAGTTCAAGACAAGCAAAAATCATTACGTAGACAGATGGGTAATAGTTTCTGATGAAGACAGCAGTGATACCACTAAGAGGTCCTCCAAAGAAGTGCAGTAAAGACCAGAGGTAACCTGGCAGAATCAAACTTAAAATGTATTTTAACTCAAGCAGACAGCTCTTCCAAATGCCTCACTTAGCAGTCCTGTGTAGTGGGACATGTCTGCCCTCTGACTGGAATGACTTGGTGAGAAGTAGAGCAGGTTCTCACATTGCAGCACAGGCACTTTGACATCAGGCTCCCCTTTCCCTGTTGGGGCCCGTCTCTCTTCAGCTGTGGACTCTGCTAACTCCTTCCCTTTATGGGAGGGCAACAACAAAAGGAGGAATTTCCCTAGAAAGAAGTGGTTGCATGTCCCACTTGCAATGTCACATCCAATGCACAAGTTAGAAGTATCAGAATTGTTCATGGAGTTACAGAAGACAGATTGAGGGGGGAGACACGACGTGTGGGAGTGTTGTTGGCTGACAATGATGCCGGAAGGAAAAAGGGAGCGGCAACATCTGTGGATGATGTTTCTCCTTGGTTGCGAAGCTGTAAGATCTGGCGCAGCAGGGCTTTTCCTTCTTCTCTAGTCTGAAATTAATTTGTAGAAAACAGAACAGTACAACTATGAATGGATGGTTTCTGGGTCAAATTCAGTATGTAAGCAGTGTAACTTAAAGCAGCTTGTCATTCTGTAAAGCTACAAGCTATAAAAGCCATTCTCAACTCTTTTTTCTTCTGCTCCTTAGAAATGTTAAGGTAAGTCACTTTTTTTCATTTTAGTCTTTCCTCCTTTTACTCCTGATTGGTGTGTTTCTTGGGTATTTCAGAGAACAGAACCACCAACCACTGAAGCTGTCTAAATATTCCAGCAAGTAGATTGGGAAAACTTTGAATAAGGTGAACTCAGGTTGGAGAGAGCTCCAGGCAGCTTTGTCAAGGATAAGCCAAACACCCTGCACTCATGGTTAGTGTCTACCGCTAGGCTGAAATTAAAAATCCCAAACTGCCCACTTACAGATACATAACATCACAGAGTATGAAGCTGCACACAAAACCCAAGTACTATTATACTCTCTGCACCGTCTACACAAAGAAGATGAGGAAAAAAGTTTTGAAAGTACCACCACTACACAGTGTGTGGGAGTTTGTGACCATTCCACTACCTCAACACCAATATTTTTAGCAGCTTTAAGACTGCCATTTGAAGCTTCAAATTCTTTTACTTAGTGAATTCCAATGAGGTATGGTTCAGTTTCACTATCTATACCACATTCCATGACTTTTATCAAACATACTCAGCATAACTGATCAGGCATAGATAACAACCACCATTCAGGATGCAACTTGTATGGCAGACAGCCCTTATTCATAGAAGACTCCTTCCACTCTGAGGGGAGCCAAGATCAAGGTCATAGATCCCTTAAGAAAGAAGCACTAAAGACTGCGCAGGTACTCACATCATTGAAGGCACAGCATTTCTGAGCACATGCTGAGGCTTCATCCCAAAGCTTACATTTGAAGTAGTACTGGGCAAGGTAACGAAATGCAGTACTGACCTCCAGGTGCTCCACTACCTCCTACAGTGAGTGGGGTATAAAACACCATTTTTAAGTGCCTTCCTAAGTAGCTGTATACCATGTTAACTTCTCCTTTTATTCCCAAGCTATCTTCTTACCCCACAGGAATAGATATCCTGGATGTATTTGATGTAGCACTGAGCTGCCTGTTCAGATTCATTCAGCTGTTCATGCAACCTACAAAAGGAAAAAAGTGGGTCACTGGAACAAGGCTGCCCTGTTGAAGACCTTCTTGGTCTGTAAGAATGTACCTGCTCACCCTGACCTGGACTAAAGCCAGGTCCTTTCCTTCAGAATTTGCAGGACATGCAACATGTACAACCCCTTGTGGAAGGAGATGATCCAGTTTGCATTCATGCTGACAGACAGAGAGGCAGTCAGATAGTGACTAGACAGCTAGAAGCCTTTGTATATTCTGTTGCATTTTAAACCTTTTAACAGACCTTTGCCATTCTACTTACTCACTATTTCCTCCAGTGCTCCTTCTTCCCCTGCTACAATCCAAATTTGTACAGCAGTTTCACTTTTCATTTGCCCCCTTTTTTCCCCCCTCTTCGCTTTTCCCACTTCATACTGCTTTATCCCCACCAAAACAAAATTAGTGCTGATGTCACAGTATTCACATTAGACCTCTTTCAATGTCACAGCTATATACTAGAAAGGAAAAATAAAACCAAGCTACAATTTTATACATCATGTACTGTCATGGTCTGCTTTAAGTTGCAATACAACAAATACAATTGCTAGTACTACATGCTCAAAACACCTAAGGTTCAGAAGTCATTTGCAACCCACATAATGCTATCATTCTCTCTAGTTATCCTGATGGAAACAAAGATAAAGCTGGACACCAAAATTTGCAGTCACTACAGCCCTAAAGATACCAATTCTTACACAGCTCCAAAAGTAATATTAGCTAGCAGCAATTCCACTTGTTTACATTCTGTATTTTATCATTAGGTATCAAAGTGTGACTTGCATTCAACACAACCGTGACAGTTCAGTGAGGGTACATACTCACTTGGCGAGTTTCACAAGTGCCATTTTCTCCACATCTCCCACAGCATAAGCTCTCCAATAGCACTGTCAAGGAAGGAAAGTCAGTGAAGCATGCCACAAAAATTAGTCCAGTTCATGACTCCAGCATGCAAATCAGAAACAAAAAATTACAGGGATTGTCAGCAAAAAGGGCATGTATCTGTAGACCACTTCTTATTTATCAGCTGCTCTAGTTATACTGCAGCAGTACTTCCCCAACTGTAACTGCCAATGAGTTTAGGTAGCACTAGCTATACAATTTTGCTGCAATTTCACCCAATGTTCTGCAAGACACCCTAGTCTTACACATCAGTTCTCACCTTCTTAGCTTCCACCAACTGATTGAGTTTCTCATAGCATTCTCCTAGAGCAACCAGCATACGAGAGTCATTTGGTCTGTAAAAGAGCAATTCTTCAGGTAGTTTAATGGACTGCCAGCTGATCTCAGAGTGAGGGGAAGATGGGGGTTGGTCAAGGGAAAAAAATAATCTACGTCTGGCAGTCTGTCATCCTTTTGCATAAAGCATCACTCTTACTCCTGACCAGTCACCCTCAACATTTAACTGACAAAGCTTTTGTTAACAGTTAACACAACTAAAAGGATTTAGAACAGTGGGACCGCACACATCACAAAGCATAGATGTTTTATTCCTTCCCCAACTTAGTTCTTGCATGTAAATTCCTTAGCCAGAATCAACCAGGTCAGAATGAAGACCAAAAAACACGGCTCCATTCTCAACTCTACCTGAGCTGGTGGGCCCGTCGGTAGTAGTAGAGACAGTAAAATGGCATTTTGAGGATTTCATAGGTTTGCCCCAAGCCATACCACGCTCTGTAGTCCCTTTTGTTCACCTCTATTGCATGCCTGTCAATGAAAAGGAGATGAACTAGACAGAAATTCAGGATCAAAACCAAGACCAGCAAAAACACTAAGAAAAAATAGAAGATACTACTTCAGAAGCAAACACAATTTTGCGCAGTACATGAGCGGTACCTATAAGCCTGGATAGCTGCAGATGTGTTCTTCATCTCCATATACTCATGTCCCATAAGTGTCCAGGCTCCTAGATAACGAGGATTCAGTTTCAAGGCCCTCTGGAAATAGAGTGCTGCTTTTTCATGCTGGGAACGCAAGCTATAATAATTTCCTAAAGTAAAAGGCATAATATTTAAATAATTTTTAAAAACCCACAACCAACCAACAAAAAAAGCCAACACCGATAGAGAAGTAGAAAAAATGATGTAATGTGTATTATCTACTACCTCCTAACAAATTTTAAAAGAGTCCTCATAAAGACAAAACTAATTTAAACCTCAAGAGACCTAATAGCACTCTGTTCACCAGTCTTCTGGTCAATCCTTTTCCAGCTGTACCAACCAATCCATTTATAATTCCACCGCCTTGGAGCGTCATGATCTAAGAAATCAATTTCCTGCTCCTGACACACAACTATTTCTACTGGAGTTTGAAGACTATAAAGGGATTTTTAGGTACATGGGTCTACTTTCTACCCCAGTACTATTACAGCAGCCTTCAGAGAGAAATAAGGGAAAAGGGTACTCTGTCATTTTGTCTGCTTTTCAGGCTGCCTGAATCCAAATTCAAAAAGCGTCGATTTTAATTGCCTTGCCAGCTTATCACTTCCACAAGTGTTTCCAAGATTCCCTCACACAGCCTACATGCAGCAAAATAAGATGTAAAAACAACATGTTACAGAATTGGCTCTCACCAATTACACAGCAGGTCTCAACACGGTACTTGTCTATCTCACAGAGATTATGAGCCAGGTAGCTCAACTCAGGCTTCATGCCCTAGTGGAACAAAAGAATCAAGTAATGAGAGAGCACATTATGCTTTGAAAGAAATTGCAGTAAACAATTGGCAATGCATACAGTGCCTCTCTTCCATGGAGTTGGGAAGAGGAGAGCAAGTATTCAGAGAGGCCAGACACCACCAGCTGCTTCGCCAATGTTTAACATACCTCCAACAAACACCATCACCAACAGGCCACAGGAAGAATGCTTACCCTTACATAGAGTAAGTTGGAGAAAGTGTCCATGTTTTCTATCCTGTAAGGATCTTGTTTCCTTAGCTCATTAAAGATCGATAAAGCTTTGTCAATATCTGATGAAAGAACAGCATATGGGACATCAACAACTATAAATGCCCAGTTTGCATTAAGGGGGTCATTCCCACTTAGTGTCACTGACCTCTTATATTGTGGTAGGCAACTGCAATCTGAGAAATTATATAAGTGCTTTTGGAAAATCCTGCATCAATGAGAGACTGATACTTCTGTAGAGCTTCCTCTATCAGCTGCAGCTCTGTATAAATGTGTGCAAGAAAGAACTCTTTCATCCATGTATCTGGCAAGGACAGGAACTTCAGCTAGCAAGAATCAAAGAAAAGAGATGACAATCAGAAGTATTCTACAAGATACACATCGCAAAGAATCCATTATCTTCCCTCCAATGACTTAGTAGATGGTCCTGAGGTAGGAGGCCTTCCTGCAGTCGCTTTCTTAAACCCATTTGGTCAATCAGGGAAGAAATTGCCTTCAAATATGACATTACCTGGCTCTTGCTGAAGCTATTAAATTCAGACTTTCTTCCTATGTTTAAACATCAATATCGTAACACTAATTTCAATGAACCATGTAAGCAGACTCAAAATTATGTAACAAAACTGCACTTCCTTTTTCCACAAATTGGTAACACTCTTCTCCATCACTTTTTAAAATATTTTTTAAGTACTGTTTTAAATACTTCATCATTCAGAATTTACTGAAGAATTCCAGAAGTGGACTCAAATTCCATACAGAAAGAAAAATAATCTATTTTGGTTTTATATCTGAAGTTAGTTTCCCTGATACAATTCACCTCCTATGTGGCTTTGTACATTATCTTTTCAGCTTTGAACGTAGCAATTCTATATATCCTTTCAAGCTATGAGAAGTGCTCAATAACTGAGGAATTAGAATCAGATTAATAAAAAATAAAAAAGGCACACCTCTTAGGAGGATCTCCTTCATGTGACAAGATGATAACTCCTGACAGTGACAATTGCTTCCAAAAATACATTAATTGGAAATTTCTTAAACCACTTTGTGGGGGAATGATAAGAAATTAGTCGTGCCTGTATAAGATTTTCAAGCTACAGCACAACAAGCTATTTAAGATAAAGAGGATTTTACAACATAATTTACAGTCATGGATTGCCTTGCCTGACAGTGTCTCACAGAATGAAGCAGTGGGCAACATCAATCTTGTGGAAACAGAAACACTGGTCACTGAATCAGGCTAAACTCTTGAGCTTTGTTACCACATCTTGGTATCTCCAAAGTTTTACCATCTCTTTATCTGTAATCAAGTTGCAAAGTTCCAGCCAAGCTCCCCAGTGCAAAGGCAGAACATGAGCAGCTTCAACAAACACATCTATTGCTTCTTTCACCAGGTCCAGTTTCCGCAACACAACACCATACCTGCAAAAAAAAAGTATCAGGTTGACAAGAATCATGCAATTCTGCATATCCACACAAATATTTAAGAAATACGTGCCAACACTTACAGATAAAGGCCAAATCCATCCAGTTCCTGTGCCTTGTGTTTCTTGCTGAGCTCAACTCTCAATTCTCGTAGAGCTTCATTTTTCACCTGTCCTTTTTCCAGAGGTCCTACATGAAGAGAAAGTCACACAGCTAGCTTTCAATAAGGAGTCTCACCACAGCAATGCCAAGTCTAGAGTACAGTCAGAATTATCACTGACATGACGGCTTCCCAGCCTGTGTTTATGTTCCCCATTTTAAAGAAAATTGCTTAGTCTGGTCACCCAGTTTAAAAGAGGACCCCTCAGAGATGAAAATCTGCAACCTGTAATTAAGCCAATGAATTGAAAGAGAAAGAAAGAAATAATGTTACAGAACCTATTATCCAAAAAATAGAGGGGAAAGCCATAGACCCAGGATGAGTTACAAGAAGAATCAACAGCAAAAGCTTCATTATCTCATCATGCATTTCTTGACACAAGAGACTTACCCAAACTATCAACTGTCTCATCATCCTTTTTCTTTTCCCCTGACTGTGGAAAAGAAAGAAAATCCAAGATTATATTATAATAGTGTTTTTCTTGTGTTTGCTGCAGCACTTGCAGCAGTGTTTAAACTGAGTTTTCACAGACAGCACAGTTCTGAAAAGAACAGCTCTATCTTTCTTTACCCCAACACAGAACTTGGACTTCAAGGTGGTCACTAGGAACCAAGCAAAAGAATAAGCAAAAAAATAAGATATGCCAGGGAGGGGTCGGAAGCAGAGGAGTTCAGTGCTAGGAGGCAACCCTTTTTCTACCTTACCAGGTATCTGGAGTACATGTACAAGAAGTAAGCTTTCTGGCTCTTGCAGCCCTGTAAAAAGTAGGCAGCCCTGTCATATTCCTTGAGATCAAAGTAAGACTTGGCCAACGTGTAGGCATCCAGATCACGAGCATCCTCCTGCAGGGACACACAAGAGTTTTAAGACCCAAGAAGCTCTGACATACTTTAGGAAAATCACAGTTACAAACATAGCAGTGAAATTGCTCCAAAAGCTAAAAATGTAGTTTGTCCCTTTAGAGATGGTTTCAGTAGTATCAGAAAAGTTCCTCCACTCCCTCACATGATCCGATTCTAGAGTTCTCAAATAACAAGTACAGACTATTTAAGAACATTTAAAATAAATGGTGAGATTTCAGAAACAAATTGTGGCAAGCTGCCAGAAGGCAAGGCTTAGCTGTTCAATTGGTATGAAAAACCATAAACAAGAAATCTACTCAGGAATTCCACATAAGAGAATATTAATCTGCTAACATACAAGAGAACACTTCCTTGGTAATTATACCTTGAAATGCATTTATGACTTGTTACACTTCTATAACTCACCAGGACACACACCCCTGAGTTCTACTGTATTCCTACAGAGGTGGGGATTGAGACACAACTTGTTTCTCTTGTGCCTTAGCAAGCACAAGTTTAATGGCAAAACATAATTGGTATTAAAATAAATTTTGACCTCAGTAAAGAGGAATAAAAATAAACTAGCAGGCATATGATTTCAAATTTGGCTCACAGAGTGCTTCATTTAGGACACAGCAACAGATAATGCCTTCATCTGGGAAAGCACATTAAGCTCTCTGGCCCTGTTGAACACACTATGGAAAGGATGTTCCCAGCACAATGGCAAGATCGGAGCTCAGCGCTGATCCCGCTCGTGGGATTTGGAAGATTGCAATCACGTATTTTCCTCCACAGTTAAGATTAAACAGCCCACCCACACGAGCTGCAAGACCTTCTAGGGCTCACAGCCACTTCCCCCCAAGCACAGCCTGGGCCCGTACCTCGGTGAGCACGGGCGGAGGCGGCAGCTCGCTCAGTGGCAGTGGCTCCAGGGCGAATGCAAGTTCAGCAGCCCTGAGGGAAAGAGAGCAGTAGGATTATTGAATCATCGAGGTTGGAGGAGACCTGTGAGATCACCAGGTCCAACCGTCGGCCCAGCACTACCAGTGTAATCGCTAAACCACATCATCTAGCGCCAGATGCAGACACCTCTTAAGAACCTCCAGTGACTCCACCACCTCCCTGAGAAACCTATTTCAGTGCCTGACCACCTGAACATTCAAAAAACATTTTCCAATATCTTATCGAATCTCCCCTATCTCAACTCAGGGCCATTTCCTCTGGTCCCCTCCCCGCCGGCACAGCAGAAGAGACTGGCTCCCGCCTCACTGAGAACTCCTTTCAGGGAGTTGCAAAAAACGATGAGGTACCCACGAGCCTCCTCTTGTCGAGACGAAACAAACCTAGCTCCGTCCCATCCTCCCTCCCGGCACAGAACGTTAGCCCGGGGTCCGCCGAGCTGTGCCCGGCCCCGCTCACCACTTCCCGCTGTGCTGCAGCCCGCGCTCGCGGCTCCGCTCCGCCACGCTCAACAGCTGCTTCTTGATCTCCCGCAGATCCGAGAAGTCGCTGCCGCCCGCCGCCGCCACCATTGCCCCCGCCGCCATCGCGCCAGCCCGGCCAATCACAGCCCCGCACACTGCGTGCCCACTAGCCAGCCCGACCAATCACAGTCCCGTCCGCCGTTTTGGCCAATCGCAGCCCCGCACACTGCGTGCCCGCCTGCCGGCCCGGCCAATCAAAGCCTCGAGCACTGCGCTCCCCCGCCCCTATACGGAGTCGTCTGCTTGGGCGAGGGCGAGAGGTCTCGTGACCAATCCCAGGCGCGCGCAGGAGCTGTGCCGCCTGATTGGCCGGTTGTGGCGGCCGCGCGCAGGAGCTGTGCCGCCTGATTGGCCGGTTGTGGCGGCCGCGCGCAGGAGCCGTGCCGCCTGATTGGCCGGTTGTGGCGGCCGCGCGCAGGAGCCGTGCCGCCTGATTGGCCGGTTGTGGCGGCCGCGCGCAGGAGCCGTGCCGCCTGATTGGCCGGTTGTGTTTGAGCTGGCAGCAGGTTCGCTGATGGAGAAAAGAGTGTCGCACCGTAAAAGATTTCTGGTTTTTAGATGAGTGTCATTTGTAAATGACACTAATTCTTACACTGACTCCAGTATAGAGTCTAAGGCTACCACTGGCCTTCACTGTAGTGATGACTAATATGAAAATTTCAACGTTGCGTTGATCTGGAACCGTTTGATCTGGAGCCACCTGCTGAAATTAAGATTCCTCTACAAAGGTTTACAGAGATATGAAATGCCCAGCCTGTCCTTAAAGTGGAAAATGATGAGTTATTTATAGTCTTCAATGGTTTTTCAAATAGACAAAGCAAATTAGACCATTACTTGAAGTATAATTTTAGTGTTACATGTGTTTTTCCCTTTCTTAATTTTAGCCAAATGTTTTGCAAGTTCAGTTGTAGCTTTGACAGAAAATACTTCTATTACTCTGCCGGCCCATATATCCAAAATGCAAATAAAAACTTCTTTGTTGTTGTTACTACACAGATGGGCCTAGTCAACACAAAGCCTAACTCATACCTCATTCTCTCTCTCTTTGTCCCATCTCAGAACACATGTGAAAAGAGCTTCAGAATTTTTTTCAATAATACATTTTTGTTGTACTTCCCATCTCTTTTATGTTCTCCATATGTAGGGATCAGGTGTTAGTGCTCTACGATCCTAAACATTGTATTTCGTATTCGTTTGAGTCCATTAGTTGGACTCAATGATCTTATCCAGTCTAAATGATTCTGTGATTCTCTGCTGGTTTTAATATAAGGATGTTCAGTTTTCACATGAATACAAGGAGTGATATTTAAAGAAATCTGTATGTGTGTGTGAGGTCTATGAAGTAATTTTATTAAGGTCTGTTTATTTTCAGTTTTGGGCTCACTGGGTATTATGTGCTGTTTTCCCAATGGAAACCGTGACAATATGTTTGAAGTGAGATTTCAGTACAAAATACTGATTCTGCTGCAAAAATGCACGAAGCGCTACTTCTCTTCTTGCGGAAATCAAGGCAAAATACCCTTTGAGTCGCGTTCCTGTGTGTGAGCCCTGGGCAGCTGTGACCCAGCTTTTCCCATGCCTGCTCCTCAGGAAGAACAGCGTTTCTGGCAGCGGTGACACCGGTGACGCACGGCGCTGCCCGTGGCAGTTCGTGTTTCGCTCCCTGAGGCGGCTTTGGCTCCCGGGGCCTTCCCGCGGCCGGGGCCGGGCCCGGCGCTTCCGCTGCGCGGCAGCAGAGGGCGCTGCGCGCTCGCCAGCGGCGGGGCTGGCGGGGCGGGGCGGGGCTGGCGGGGCGGGGCGGGGCTGGCGGGGCGGGGCTGGCGGGGCGGGGCTGGCGGGGCTGGCGGGGCGGGGCGGGGCTGGCGGGGCGGGGCTGGCGGGGCGGGGCTGGCGGGGCTGGCGGGGCGGGGCTGGCGGGGCGGGGCTGGCGCGGCTGGCGGGGCGGGGCGGGGCTGGCGGGGCGGGGCGGGGCTGGCGGGGCGGGGCTGGCGGGGCGGGGCTGGCGGGGCGGGGCTGGCGGGGCTGGCGGGGCGGGGCTGGCGGGGCGGGGCGGGGCTGGCGGGGCGGGGCTGGCGGGGCGGGGCTGGCGGGGCTGGCGGGGCGGGGCTGGCGGGGCGGGGCTGGCGGGGCTGGCGGGGCGGGGCGGGGCTGGCGGGGCGGGGCGGGGCTGGCGGGGCGGGGCTGGCGGGGCTGGCGGGGCTGGCGGGGCGGGGCGGGGCTGGCGGGGCTGGCGGGGCTGGCGGGGCGGGGCTGGCGGGGCTGGCGGGGCGGGGCGGGGCGGGGCGGGGCTGGCGGGGCGGGGCTGGCGGGGCGGGGCTGGCGGGGCGGGGCTGGCGGGGCTGGCGGGGCGGGGCTGGCGGGGCGGGGCTGGCGGGGCGGGGCGCGGCGCGCTCGGCCGGGCCCGGCGGTGCCGCGGCTCCGTAACGGGAACTCGCGACTCTCCGCCGTTCCATCCTCTGATAGATGGCTCTGAAGTGCCACCCGAGGCTGGCATTTAGAGCCAGGAGACTAATTAAATCCTCTGTGCGTGAAAACAGACAGACTGCATCTTGGGGAAATACAGATTAACTGAGCAGTACTGACTGGATGCTCTAGGAAGAGGGGACCTTGTGCCCCTTGTTATTCCACAGCTCCCTGGATGAGATTGGCTCTAGTCCCTCAGAGAAACATATTGACAAAAAGAAGGAAGGTCGGTGATGGAAGGGTGGGAATTGTGTCCATCATCCCAATGGGTTGTGTAGGTGCTTTAAAAGGAATTTTTTTTTTTCAAAGTGGAGATCTTCAAATGTACAGTTAATCTCGATGAAATCCTGTGTAAGTGGTCTTTACCAAGTGAAGTGGCTTGCCAATACAGTTCGTTTCATCTGTTGACAGTTAGAGAATTGAACTTCTTTATTACGATGCTGTAAAACTGTGTTTTTTAACTTTTTAGAAGATCAACCATGATTACAGTTTGCTGTATAATTTTACACTGAGAAGCCTGATGTTATAAGAACTTATTTTCTACTACTGGTTGTATTCTCCATTTAGCATAGTTAACACAACTCCCGCTTTTGCTTTTTGTAGTCTGTTGGGACATCATTAATGTTAAAACATGAAAACCTTGTGACTAAAGTATGAGGGAAACAATTTATACTTGATTTAAATTGAGACAAAATAATACATTTGCACCAACTGGGGATAGTTTCAAAGGGTAGGATGCCTGAATTCCAGGAAATCTGCCTATGACTCAGTTAATATAGCATTGTGACATCAGAGTAGGCTATTGTGAAGTCAGTAATGTCATTTCCCCCCCCCCCCCCTTATTCAGATCTCAGTTGTTTTCTTGGGAGGTTAATTGAGATGAAGTGATATAAAATGCCTCTGAGAGCTGTGGACTAATGCAGCAAAAGTGTTTATTGTGTCTGAATCACTTCTCCATATCTGAAAAATTCATTGACTCATGCCATGTATTTTCTTGTTTTAGGAGATTTGGTTTAATTGCAGCTTTTGATGAGCTTGGAAGTAGTAGCAGTTGGGCGTGCATATCTAGCCCACACACTCTGAGAAAACCTGCACGCACCATTTGCTTAGCATATTGCCCACTAAGACCTCTGGATATCACAGTGAGATTCTAAAGAATCATGCAGATACTGTTATTCAAGAACCTTCATGTTGTTACTAAACTGCAGTTCCCTATTTAATGGAGCATGGACTTGCTCCCTTTTCTGGAGACCAAGAAATTTGTTTTAACCAGTTGTCAAAATTATGGTTAGGCTGAACATTAGAAACTAGGAATTTGTTTGATTGGGTCGTATTTAGTGTGCCGCTGTGCATCCTTGTAGTCGCGGAGGAAAAGGGAGTCTGCATACGACACAAGGAGTAGTGATCATTTTGCCAGGCGTGCAGCTGGAATCTGCGATTGCTGAGCAGCCTGGGCAGCGCTGAGAGCCTGCAGCCCGCGGCTCTGCTGGCACTGCTGTCTGACACGAGCGTGTGCTGTGTGCTGAGAAGGTTGGTCCTACACCTGTCATCCTCCCTTCAGTGCTAATGGCTATGTACCCAGGCAGTAATGAAAAACTAATTTGGTTTCAAATCCATTGCTGTTTTTTCTTGTGGCCACTGAAGTCAAGAGTGAGGCAAGTGAATTTGCGAAGGCAAAACTGCCCCTTTTGTTATTGATGAAAGCTTATGCTGGAGTAAGTAGAAGTCATTGATATGCAATGATTTCTTTTTCCCTACCCTCCCTCAAGGAGGGAAGTAAATAGTGCTGCTGGTAAAAAAAAAAAAAAAAAAAAAAAAAAAAAAAAAAAAAAAAAAAAAGGAAGTAAAAAAAAATAAAAAAGCTGCTGCTACTTTCTTTATGTGCAAGCTTTGTTACCGAGCATGTCAGAACAGATTTCTAGTCAGGAAACTTACAAATTCTTTCTGAAAATGCTTATTTATATTTGGTGTGTCCAGGCACTTTCCCCCCCCCTTTTCATTATACTTACTCTCCATTTGAGAAAAGAGGAGGATATTTCATGGTGAACAGCAATCCGTTGCTATGTTTTAAGGCAGTACCGTTTTATACAGTTTTGACCTTGCAAAATAACTAAATTCCTGGTACCCACAGCTCCTCCTGATTGTAGAAGGGGATTTACAGTTGCTCAATGCTACACAAAATCAGAATGCCAGGTAGCATTTCCATTTAGCATGAGTGTTACTGAGAGGACATATATTTAATAGGAAGGATGTCCTCATCAACTTGATCTTTTCAAATAAAATACAGTGTTTCTTTGATGTTCTTTTGAACCTTAGCATTTAATATTTTCTGCATACTGCATCAATGAAAAAGCAATTCTTTAAATACCTGCTATAAAACCACTGAATCTCCAGAAAAGAATGTTCTGTTTTCTGCATAAAAGTTCCTAAGAGGCAAATGAAGGCACAGTGCAAAGTAGAGCTCAACGTACTGGAGAACAAAAGCAAAACAAAGGTGGATAGTTGTCAAAAGGATGTGGCTGACATCTTCACGGATATTCTGAAGATGTTGGTACTCTGGATAGCTTTGTAGAATTTACCTTGAAGAATAGCTTGTCTTGGCAGCTATGGACAGCTTATGAAAGTTGATGACTATCAGCATCACTGCTCAAGAGCAGAAATCCTAACTAATGTCTGAGCAGGACAATGAAGTAAAGAGAGTCACCTAGGTTTGCTTTTGATTTGATTTTGTTTTTTTCTTCGGTTGGTTGCTTTTGGTTTTGTATGTTTGAGAGTAAGTAGAAGTTCAGCAGGTGAGTAAATGAATGATAGTTGAGGAGTTTATGAAGCAGAACTCTTGGGCTGTGTGTTGTCCTTTACTCCTATGGGAAAAAACTAGTATGTGATAGGAAGAAACTTGTGTAAAACATGGTACTTTAGATGGCTTTTTGGACCATTATAGAAACTTTCTTCATTCGTGAAATATTTCTGTTTCATCATCTTTATGGCCCTTTGTAGGACTCTTTGCAGTAGGTCTGTGTCTCTCTCCTGTACTGGGGAGACCAAAACTGGACAAAGCACTCCAGGTGTGGCTTCAGCAGTGATGAGTAGAGGGACAGGATCACCTCCCTCAACCTGCTGACAATGCTCTTCCTAATGCATCCCCCTCCGTCTGCATTTGTGTGCAGCCTGGTGCCTCCAGGATATCCAGGTCCTTTCCTGCAAAGCAGCTTCCTGTTGTAACCAGGCATCGCCAAAGGAGCATTAATTAGCACTGACTCCATGATTCCAAGGCTGATCAATCACTTTTTTATACTGTACTTAATGAGAAACCCATCACCCTTACAGGCAGTCCCATACAGGTGGACCCAATCGGTCCTTGGATCCAAACACCATCACCAGCAGCCAGTCAAGAAATCACCCTTTGGTAAACAAATCTCCCTAACACATTCCACATGCTCACAACAACGGTGGCAGCAAGTGAAGATAAGAATTGTTTCTCATTCCTTTCTCAGGACAGGGCCTGGGGAAGCTGTGCTTGTGCTCTCTGTGGCCAGGGAGCTGCTGCCACAGCTTCCTAGCTGGGTGGCCTCCAGCATAAATTGATATATGTATTAAGTAAGTAGTTTTCTTTCTGCTTCCTAGGTCTGTTGTTAGAATGAAGTTTAAAATGGTTTTTAGCAGGTTATTTTCTACTGTTGTGGTGGTAAAATGAATTGTAATAGACTTTTCAATATAGTTGTGATGACTTCTGAAATTTTACCAGTTCTTTTGGAACATAATGATTTGCAAGCCTGGCTCAAGAGAAGAACTTTTGAGGTCATAGTGAGTTAGATTACAAGGGTTTTTTAACCTGTGCTAATTAGATTAAAGTTCCTAGCTTGTTAAATGAGTGTACTGATTTGGATGGAAGATGAAGTAGTGTGCATGTAGCCCTCTACCATGTTGATAAGTTGATGCAAAAATATTTTCTGTCATCACTGGATCTGAGACAAGTACAAAACTTATTTCCTTGGTGTATCAGTGTATCATACTAGACATTCCTGAGGAAAATTACATTAAGTATTTCTAAAGTATGTTATGCATATAATTGACTTCATTTTATTTATTTGAGGGTGATGGTGTTCTGAAACATAATTTAGTATATCTAAATTGTCTGGTGCTAGCTGTGTTATGATGGATTAGAAAGTCCAACAAACCCAATAGCTGCTTTGGTGACAGCTTGTTTCCTATGAATTTTCCACAGGTCAACAGAAATTGAGGTAATAGAGACTTCCAGTTTAACTCTCACACTGATATGTTCAGCGCTACCTCTAGCCATTAAAGTATTTATTTTCTGTAATTCATGCTTTTAAACTGTTTCTGAGAGTGTGTTGTGAATTTTGTCTAGCTGCCCAGGTAAACAAGTGTATGGTTTATATCTCTTTCCCTCCCTTTTAAGAGCAGGAAATATAAAATCCCCCAAAAGCCTGCTAGACTGCATCTCCATAATGGAGATGCAATATAAGGGAATTTGTAGGGATGTTTTTGATAAAAGTTTTTTTATGGTTTTATCACCATTAAAAGTTAGGATGAATCCCCGTAACTATAATCGTATATCAAAATGCAACATTACAGCAATTCCTGGTAACTGCTTTGGTTCAGGAAAGAAAAATACCACTTTATGTAGGTTTGCTCTCAGTGGCACATGATTTATGCTTATCCTCATTCTGTGTTGACATGATCTGGAGTGACTTCTATGGCACTTGAGACCACCTTTTCCAAGGTTACATAGTGTCATTTGGTCAGATGACTGAAATCATTAAGTTAATAGTGATTTATACTACTAATATGACAACTGCATCCTCTCTGAAAGATATCCCTTTATCTGCTGAAGGAAAGCAGCTGAACATAAATTCTCATCTGTTATCACTAAAGGGAAAGCAGGTTAGCTTACATCACCATGGCCTTTCAGTGGGCTAGAAATGTATAGCCATTTGAAGGATACTCAAATCCTTTTAAAATTGCTCAATATTTGTCAGAAGTCATCATCTCACACTGCCGTTGTACTGTTAAGGGAGATGGGTAAGAAAATTCTGTAATCAAAGGCAAAGAGGAGGCTTTTCATGCTCACTGAATCAATGCTTTCTGCCTAGCTGAAAATGGAACCTAAATCAGGTGCCTGTGGTGCTGCTTATAAATTGAGTTTCTTCTAGTAGTTTCACTTCAAAAAATGTTGGTGTCCTATCCTCCTTCAACCTCTTGGCCACGCCAAAGAAGTGAGCTACAAGAGGTATGTTGGTACCTAGCTTGTATGATTAATTCAGTTCTACATCTGTATCAAATCAGTAACTAGCAAAGAAGGGTCCAAGGAGAACTGAGTCTGGAGTTTTCAGTGAGTGACAGTGTCCAGATTGGACTGAATCCAGCTGGTATTTAAATGGAGAAGCACTGGTAGCATGTCACAAGAGTGTAAGCACAACATTTATTCAAGGAATATTTCATTAAACTGGAAGGTAATGGAAGCTACAGTGTATAGTTCTTCCATTACAGAAAGTACTAGATTGCTTTGATGATTTATTACTGGGGAGAAATCATGGCTTCATGTTTTTTCCAAGACACAGAATGAAAGTGAGGTGACATTTTAAAGCTACACAGATTGCATTGATATGAACTTCAGAGTTTTTGCTGAGTACTATCCTTCTGTAGATCTACTTGTTTCTGATCTTGTTAGATAAAAGATATCAGAGGAAAGATTTGACTTTCACATTTGCAACATCCACTCTACAGTGCAGAAAATTTGTAGTGTAGCTGCTGTGGGCTGCCTTTAAAGACAAAATTCAATGCAGTAAAAATAACTTCCTGGTTAGGGGACCAAGATAGTGTTGCTGCAGAATGGGAAGTGGTTTCAATTTTTGTCATGAGAAGTGTATGCTGAAGCATGTAACGTGGCCATGTCAAATCTCATCCCAGCTACAGGAGTTCTCAGTTGAGTATTTTACATTTGCTGATTTCAATTTAGATATGTATTCTCTGCAGAGGTGCTAAATAAAGAGTAGAAATTGTCAGTCTGGCAGGACTGATGGGCTCTCGAGTAATTTCTGTCACTGAAATGGCAAAAAGCGATGAATCTGCTGCTGCCAGTATGGGGGCTGCTGAGTTTTACAGGATGGAGCAGCTGTATGTAAAGATGCTTTTCAGCCACTCTTAAGGTAGCTGTGAAAATAGTACTATTAATACCTGTTGGAAAACCAGTGAGGTTTTAATAGAAGTAAATATGCTTCTCCAGCCTGTGGGCTGCCGGTCCCATTTGGGAAGGCACCTACAATAACCTGACATCTTGTTTAGCACTGATAAAGCTAGAGAGTCCAATTAAAATATTTCAAGAAGACATCCCCATACAAGACTACACTGATTGTCCGCTAATGTGTATTGAATTTTAGCTAAATACAGCCCCGGGTGCTGTGCTGGAAAGCAGGAAAGCTTGCTTTTCAAGCTCTTAATTCCTTTTATATTGATTTGCCTGCTAATGATATAACCTTCTACTCTAATTAACTGACATCTGCATTAGGCTGAATAAGAGCCCCCTGCTTGAAGCTGTCCACTTGTTTGTTTTATGAAATGTGTCCTTCTGTTATATTTTACCCAGATTAGGTCAGTCTGTGCAAAATAGACCATCTAAAGGATTGACTTTCCTTTTAAATACCTTGTAAAACAAGTTTATCTTTCTGCTGTCTCCATTTCTGCCTGTTTTTCCAGGGCGTGTGTTGCTGGGAAGCCTATCCAGAGCTGGTTCACTGACTGGGTGCTTTTCTAAACCTTCCTTCCCCAGGGACTACTAGCTCCTTTGGCTGATTTGAGGCTGCCAAGAAAGGTGTAAATTGAGATAAAGATGGGCTATGAAGACCTGAGGATAATGGGCCGTTTTGTATGGTTTAGGTTAAGAAACAACTGAGATGTAAGGGATTTAAATCAAGCTAAAAGTATTGCTGGGTTGGAATAGGCAATCTGCTTATGAATCTATGTTGCCAAAATTAAATTAGTTCTTAGTTTGGGAAATTTTGATAACAACATATGAAAAAAGTAAAACATGTTTTTTTAGATCACTTAATAAATTAAAGACACTAGTTTGAAGAAAGTTCATCACGAGCAGCTGTTTGGGTTCATTATGTTGCTGTTGCCACATATGTGTTTGCCCATTTTTTCTTTAGCAGAAGATTGGGAGTCTCAGGAAAAATTATGTGAAGTCAGGATTCTTTCACATTTTTATCTTTGTAGAAGCCTCAAACCCAGTGCAGGTGCTGCAGGAAACTGCTTTCTTGCTTTCTCTTGTTGTAGGGACTGGAGCATCTCTCTTATGATATCTGAGAAAGAAAAATTAAGACAGGGAGTTAGACTCAGTCTTGGAAATATCTTAACATAGGCAACTGGAATCTGAATTGAAAAGTTCATGCTTGAAAATCTGAATTAAATACAGACTCGGGTAGCTACCTGAGCAATACTATGCTATTGTGAGTAATAGCAGGACTCCTGGTGACATCTGTTAACCGAAATCAGTCAAAAACAAATGAAAAATAGACTAGTAAATCAATCAACTCATCATCTTGTCCGTCTCGTTACCATTTCATTGTGTCTGATTTACCGGGTGGAAGATGTAACTCAGTGATGCTTAAGAAGACGGGCCAGCCTTGAGCTCTTAGTGTTAGCATTTCATAGTTTTATTCATACTAGTAGTCCCTTGTAGAGGGACTACTATGTCCTACATAGTATGAATAAAACAGCTCAGATATTACTCCAAATATTTTAGTAAATTGTTTCATGCCAAGTCATGGTCTTTCTCTCAGAGCCTTTCTGTGTTCAAAATGTATAGAAAACTGACATTTTCACTGTCATTTGTAGTTCTGTATTAGTTCCATTTACACTGTGGTTTGTATTTGTATATGAAAAATGAAGTGTTCAGTGCACAACAGAACTTCTGTTGTGATACCTCTGCAGCTCCTAGTTGGGAATAGCATAGCAGTTGGTTGTGTAGTGTATTGGTGGAACTGGATTCCTTGTGTGTTAAAATTTTTGCACAATGATGGATTGAAATTGAGAAAAAAAGATGGGAAATATCTTAGCTGGTTTCTGGTATAACCATCATAACATATCACATACTCTGATTTGGAATGATGGGTGTGAGATCCAAAGAGCTTGTGGCTGGAAGAATTAGCTGCTAATCTCACATTTCTACAGAAAGACTGAGCAATTCCTGTTTTGTAGCCCTGAAAACATAATGGAGCCCTGGGGATCATTGTCAAAACAAGCTTCTCAGAGCCACTAGCACTTAGCAAAATTGACTTCAGTTAATCAAAAGATTCTTTTGGGTGGGGGGGGAGGAAGAAGCTGGTGGTTTGGAAAGCTGGAGAACAAGTAACTGTGCAGATGTTTAAAGATATTCCAGTTTCCTGTGGTGAAGCTCAGTGACCTATAATATCAGTATCTAATGGGCAAACTTATATTGAAGATAAAGTCATTTAAGTATTAGACTGGTGGGGGGAAAAAAGGTGCAAGGGAGGAGAGTACAATGGCACTTTGCTCAGCTTGTATGGACATAGAGGCATTGACCACAACTCTCTGGTTCCATCCATCCAGCCAATTCCTTATCCACCAATTTGTCCACCCTTCAAACCTCTTTTTCTTCAATTTGGAGATAAGGATGTCATGTGATTTACTAATCAATTTTGATTCAGCCATATTATCAGTTGGACATTTTTCAGTCTTTTTACAGTTATCTCTGTATATAAATAATCTTCTCTTGTGCTCTCAGGCTCACTAGCAATTCTTCTTGCAAAGTGCTTCTAGAGGGTCCAGTCCATACCGCTTAGCTCTTCAAGCATCTCATGATGTGAACTCTGTGATTCTGGCCATACAGTAAAGCAAAGGCAAAGATTATTTTCTCTACATAAGGGTAAGTGATTGGAGTGTTGCTTAATAAATTTTGTCATCTGATGGGGGGAGAAACAGCTGAATCACATACCTTACAGGAAAATAGGTGGGACCAATGGGAAGAAAGATGAGCCAAAAATCACACAATTATTTTGTGCTAGCTTAATGTCTGCTTGTTCTGCCCAAAGGTAAAGACATAGTTATCAGAGCCATTTATCAGGTATACCATTTTAGTATAAACTTGTTTAAAAAAGGGTAGAGCCCCTTTGTCATTTTAATTAGACAGTAACCCATTGATTCCAAGCGGGCCTTCATTTTCTAATTATTTAGTATGTAATCTCATTAAACATCTTCTAGTGGACAGGATTGCTCTAAAAGCTTTAGTTCCAGAGCTCTAATATTAGGCTTTTGGCATTCATCCCTGTGTGTGAAAAGCAGTCCGTTTGTTTACCAGGAATTTAGATTCCCATTACTGGCGGAATTAGCAACGAGCTATTAGTCTGATTCAAGCACTTAACAATTGCTGATCATCTCCTCCTAGCTTGGGGATAATGGAGGTGATCAGCTGTAAATGGAAAGTATGTGTGGCCATTTTCATGGAGGCACTTGGAGAAAGTGCAGCATCCCCTGACCTCTGCTGACCCTGGGGTTTGCAAGAAACCCAAACACCAAGTCGCTTCCTGGAGGAGAGCTAATCGCCTATCAGAAGAGCTTCCATTAGAGACTAACCAAGCTCAGGCTCAACCGACCCTGCCTCAAATGAAAAAAGGTTCAGCCGCAAAGTCCCTGGAGTAGAAGTGATTAGCCTCTGATTGTGTTTACCAGGATCTGTTTCAGTGGGGGAGGCTGCTGTGGAATAGCTGCGAGTTGTGATGCCATAGCAGTGGGGAACTGTCCTGTGGAGCTCAGCAGCGCTGATTGGCTTCCTCTTTCTCCGCTGTTGTCCGCAAGAGCTTTGCGTGGTACGTGGACGCCTCAAAGATTGCTTTGACAATTCTCCTTTTTATTCTGTGTGGTTTATTGTGTGAAGTTGCCTATCATTTTGGCAAATGGAGTGATTTTTAGGATGTACTGAAAAAGATATTTCCATTCCTTATAGATGCTGAACCTGTAGCCCTTTCCTATCAATTGAAAGTTACCTTTTATTGTCAGCTGATTTTGAGAGGTGTGCCAGAGACCTGTAGCCAGGAATCACTGTTTGAAACCAAAAGTGCTTTAGCTTTTTGTCATCTGCAATAACATATTGTTCCCCCTTCTAAAAGGAAAACTGCAGCCACTTGATGCTTACTAAGACATAGACATTTCTTGGAGGCAATGGGAATTATTTGAACGAGGCAAGGACACTATTTTTGGACTTGCAAAATCAAGGTTTATCTCTGGCATCATTTTGCTTATGACCTCGGGCAAGAAATGTGAATTGGTTCTCCCACTTGTCACAACAAATCACTTATCTAGCACTTAGCTGAGCTCACTGCTGGAGGACTACATGAATGCCCTTTGTAAATGCTACAAAGAACCTAAGGCTCTATCAGAGTTCTAGAAGCCACAGCTGAAGTACCTGACAGTGAATGATATCTGTAAAAGTTAAGATTGTTTTGTAAGAGATTCTAACTCTGTTCTTAACATTTCTGTTCCATAATGTCTCCAGCAGTGGAGATAAGGAGTGTAGTGTCTATGAAATAGAAAGGAAGGCAGGAGACTTCTAGAGTTGCAAGATAAATTTTATTAGTCAGACCTCACATTATTTTACTCTTTAAAAAATAATCTGCATTACAGTAATTAGAAGGCTCCCTCCTCCTATATGCTTGCTCATTTTTAAGACTGTCTGGATAGAGAATTTTTATTGGATTAATTTTGTGTTTTGTGGATAATCTTTTGTGAGACCATAGGTGCTCACAGGATGTTGTTTTCCACTTTCTGGCAACAGAAGCTGAAGTGGGGTTCTTAATTGCCCTGTAGTATGATTAGTAAGCTGTTCTGAATGGGTTTAGGAAATGTGCCAGTCTTGGAACATTGATGGTGCTGACAGAACTGAATTGATAGTGATACTGACATGACAATTCTAGTAGCAGTTAAGTTGTGCATGGATATATACTGTGTAGTTGAAAACCTGTGATATATGGAGACCAGGTGTTAGAAAAGTCTAAGTGAAAATGGGTTTGTACTCACAACAGTGTGAGTACCTGTGAATGAAGGTGTAGTTAGAAGTGAATTTTTCTTGCAGTTATTGATGAACAAGCTAAGAGGCAGCTGTGTATATAAAGGTGCATGAAAAAAGGACACATGACACTTGGAAAAAAAACCCCAACAAACTGACATGCTTTGTTTCAATTTCAGTCTAGAGTATGATTTGTCCAAGTGTCAAGCATTTTCCTATACAATCCAGGATATGACAGAAGACTGCAGTTGTATCCTCTTAGTAGGAACTCAGTGCCCTAAACATAAACAAGAAATTGCTAATCCCTTTTTCCATATCAATCTGTTTTACAGCACTAAATTTGGGAAAGAGGAAAGATCACAGCACAGATGAGTGGGAGATGAATGCAGTACATTGTGTACCAGTGTGTGTGGTACAGATCACTCAGAAATCTACTCCGTTATTCTCACAAGTATTCTCTCTGTTGTGTGGAATAGTGAAACAAATAAGATTTTCTTCTTCCCTGTCACTCTCCATTAACTTCTAGAGATGACAGATGCTATTACATTACAGTCAAGAATCTTGATACATTTCTAAGTCCCACAATATGGAGGATCGTCTAATGTACTTACTATATTAGGGTTACATGGACTCTATATTTATTAACTAATGGTGGCAAACATGTGGGAACAGTGCTGTCTCTTGCTCCAAATAGCCATATTTCAGCAGGTAAGGAGAAATATCAGCATTAGTACACCTGTGTATTAAGAAAACATATTCATTCCTACTGCATGTAAATAATACATTGCTTCTCTGTGTGACAGAGGAGATGATGATGCTGCTGCATGCATGTTTTCTTCTCTATACCTGCCTAGGAAATAAACAGAAGTCTGGAATTGGAAATGAAAATATTACCACTGCAGTAGGATAATTACTTTGATACACATGACGGTGTAAGATTCTGTAATAAGGTGTCTGACAGTGATGTCCTTTCTTGGCAACAGATAAAACACAGGATAAAAAGAAATACTCAGCTACTCTGCCTCTGTTCAGGATTATAATCTTGTTTGGATGTGTATAGTATTGTTCAGATCTGTTGCCTCTCTCTGAGTATGAGCAATGGGCTTGACATGTATGCGTGGAGGGGCTGTTTTGAGCTGAGTTTCTGGCTATTTGAAAATGTTGGCTGGCTGGTGAGGCAACTCTTGCACACAATTGATTGTAGACTGTTAACCTATGCTCAGAAATCAATATTCACTTAACACCACATTTTAACAGACAAACGCAGTACAAACTAACAGTAGTTACACAGTGCACACATTTATATTCAGAATAAACTGGTTATGAGACGGTGCTTGGCAGAAGAGGAAGATGGGGCAAGTTGCTGGAAGGTGACAATGGTAACTTGAATATGTGGACAGATATAAGGAGATTCTTGCAACTATATGTCCCAGGGTTTGTGATCAATGCGCCTTCAAAGAGCCAAATGTATTCTCTAAGGGTTACAGAGATGGTCTGTCCTGAGGCCAGGCATCATCTTTTGTTGGATAAGCCTAAATCTACTGGAGTTGAGCACCATTCATCTTGAACAACAAAACCCAAGTGTGTTGCTAGCTGCGATAATGGATTATGTGTATGTTGAAGGAACAACAGAATGGAGCATAAATTCCAGTATAGTGTTCTTGATCTGGACTGGTATTTTTCATATACTTAAAAGAATGGATTTGAAAAGGGAACTGAAAGTAATCCAGAGATGGTGTTTACTGAGGACTTCACATCTATATTTATTAAGCTTTACTTGCAACCCACCCTGAAGCACAGGCTTCTAGTCTTTAGGATTATATGCTCTATGCCTTCATAGGCTTGAGAAATAGGTATCAACAAAACTCATTAAGTGCAACAAGTCCAAGTGCAAGGTCCCACATCTGGTTTGGGGCATCCCTCAATATCAGTACAGAGTGGGGGAGTGAAATGGATTGAGAGTAGCCCTGCAGCAAAGGACTTGGATACATGGCTAGATGGGAAACTAGACATGATTCGGTAAAATGCACTTGCAGCCCAGAAAGCCATCCTGCAGCCTAGGCTACATAAAAAGAAGCATGGCCAGCAGGCTGAGAGGCGATTCTTCCCCTCTACCCCAGCCCACCTCCCCACCCGGAGTTCAGCATTCCAACTCTGGGGCGCCCAGTACGTGACAGACATGGGCCTCTTCAAGCAGGTTCAGATGAGGCCATGAAAATTACAAGAGGGCTAGAACTCCCCTCCTATGAAGAAGGGCCAAGACAGTTGATGTGGTTTGGCCTGGAGAAGAGAATGCCCTGTGGAGATCTTGTTGTGCCTTTTCAATACATCAGGGGGGATGATAAGCACTGAGACTTTTTTTTCAGGATCTCTAGGGACAGGATATGGAACAACGTTTTTAAACCGAAAGAGGGTATGTTTAGATTGACTATTAGGAAAAAATTATTCCCTGTGAGGGTGGTGATGCACTGGCATAGATTCTCCAGAGAAGCTGAGCTTGCCCCATCCCTTCAAGTGTTCAAGGCCACGTTGAATGGGGCTTGCAGCAACCTGGTCTAGTGGAAGACAGTCCCTGCCCGTGGCATGGGGGTTGAAGCCAAATGATTTTTTAAGGTCCCTTCAAACCCAAACCATTCAATGATCGTATGCCTGAAAAGGAGCTTCAGATGGTGGGGCGGTCGGAGACACTGTCAGATCATCCCTACAGTCAGAAACCAAACTCTGCACAAATTCTGAAAGAAATCAGACCTTTGATTTAACCTATTAAGCTGGAAGATTAACCTGTTACTTGGAATGTGTACACAGCAGAAGCAATGGTGAGAACTGTACCTGCAGAGCTCAGTGCAAACTGACAGGGGGAAAGCAGGGTGCAAGTATGTGGGAGGTTTCCAGTGACTGCCATTCTGCGTTAAGGCTGTTCCTCTTGTCTGCAAGCCTTCTGTTTCCCAAAGGTAAATCTGTATTGGGACATGCCTGGATGTGGAATAATATTAATAATATGGGAAGGAAAGATTCCTTTTATACCAAATTAATGTGGGCTAAGCAACAGGGGCAGGAACAGAGCCAGAGAAGGCCAGGAAGTAACAGCTCCAGAAAATACAGAGGAGGCCATAGGCATATTGCTCTGTTTGGAGCTGTCTCGTTGTGTCTTCCCTTCAGCCACCTAGGAAATAAAAAAGAGGGATGAATCCCAGTTAGACACATTTATGCTCAAACTTCTGGCTGCAGAACCTCTGGTTCTGAGCACTAGTGTGAGACTATTGTAACTCCTGTGGCCAGACATACAGCCTCCTATTTTTGCTTGTCTGTGGAAGGACTAACTTAAGGCAGAGTAGTCCAGTGTTCTGCATGCACATGGCATTCCTTGTTTTGATGTCCAAAGTCACATATTTCCAGATCCAAGGTTTTTCAACTACTGTCTCTAGGCTACTTGACTCACTGCCTTGTGAAGGCAACAAAGCATTGCGTACCTGGGACATTGCCGAAGAGAGAGATGTGCTGGCACTGTCTCCTTGGAAGCTTAGGGAAGATGAATAAAATAAGTCTTCCTGTCTTTCTAGAGCTGCCTGCTTCAGGTGCATTTGAGACCAAATGGTATTTTCTGCAAACAGAAGTAAAGTAAGAGTCTTACTGTGCTTTTGTTGTGCACACCTTGGAGTCTAGTGAGCAGAAGTCTAGAAAAGCTATTTTCGGAAAGGCACTCACAGGCTGTGTGGTCTTGATTTAGAAAATACATATTCTCTGTTTTCTGAATGGCCTGTCAGTTTGTGAGTTTACTTGTGACATTGAGCAGACTGCAGAAACAGTTTGAACTGTACTTGAAGACTTTTGGGGCCCCTCTGCAACTTTCCCAACTCTGTATTTTGTAAGGGGCAGGTTTGTAGTATCTCAGATGAGATGATTAAATTGTAGATGTGTCTGTAGTGCTGGGTGTAAGGCTTTTATATACTGTGGGAGGCAGGTTTAAGTATTAATCATTTATGTAATGATGCTGTTTTCTTTTATATCCTTTTAAAGCTTTTACAAACATAAAATATTTAAATCTCATTGAAGTATGTTGCTAAAACACTAGGGAAATAGAAGAAATACAGATTTAGGATTGCACAGTTGCATATAACAGGACTTTTGCAACTGCTATGCTGAATCTAGTAACAGGCTGCATCAGAAGCTACTTATCTTGACTGAGTAAATGAGAGGTGAGTACAGAAACAGGATAAGGAGGGGAATCCTGACCCCATAATCCTGGTGCACAAATGTGGTTACTCAGCAACCTATGGATACAGCATGTCTCATCTCCCCTTGGTGATGTTTTTGCAGTGCCCTTCATTTGAATGATGTTTGGAAATAGCTTCAAGGGTGTTCGAGGTGAACAGAAATGTTGCCAAAAGATACAGAAACAGTTCTTAGAGCAGATCCAGGCTGGTCCCACAGGTTGCAGAGGAGATCATGGATCATTGCAGAACATAGAACTATACACAAGAGCAATGCAACACAGAATCTTGAAACCACAGGATTTAAATTATTCTCTGCTGAGCTGTTTCTCTGTGATGTGATTGATGCTTACCAAGGCATTTGTTGCTCTCAAACATGCCGAGTATCTGGTCACACTTCTCCTTCTGGTTGCCACTGTTCTCACATGTACACCACAAGGAAACCTCCACGCTGGAGTTACTGACATAGTTGGGTGTCATGGGTGTGCCTGTCCCAACCCCCCAGATGAAAGAAGCATTATGAATCATGTTATACTGAAGGAAATGCTGCCCTGGAGGCAGAAGCCTTCCACTGTGATAAGTGTGTTACCCGGGCAATGTCAGGCTTGATGAACCTACCTGAAGTCTGCTGAGCTGTGAGAAAGTGTTGAGATCGCTACCCCTGACACAGGCACTCTGAAATGTATTGAGAACTGAAGCTGGTGCAAGCATTCAACTGTGATGTGTACACAGCAGACGTATTGGTGAGAACTGTACCTGCAGAGCTCAGTGCAAATTGATGAGGGGAAAGCAATGTAATGGTGCAAGCATTAAACTGTGAAGGATTTTTGTTTTAGGATGTGAAGGACTTGCGTGGACTCAGCTGACATATGGCAGCAAAAGGTACTCTTGCTTCTTGGGTAACTGGCAACACTGTGTAGGCAGGTGTCTTTTGACAAACAAATACTGCACACCTGTAGTGTGCCCTTCAGGCAGTGTTCATGCAGCTCAAAACTAGCAGAGCCATCTGGAAAAATTGAAGGTATAGTCTAAATTTACAGCTTCTGAGGTACTGCTGCTCTTTACATCCTCTTTTGAGCTACTCTGAAAATGTTTTAGTAGGTTGGTAGATAGTAAATAGTTAAAACCAAAGACGACCTTCCTTCTAACAGCTGGTAGTGCTATGTTCTGGCTGCCTCTGAGAACACAGTGCAACGCTAACAAGCCACCAGGAATCTAAAAGTCAGGCAGTGATGGAATGCTGTATTTAATCACTGCTGTGATGGGATGTAACTCCAGCATTAGGAATGACAATGACTTAGTTCAACAAGCCCACAGTGTACTGTTGCTGAGGTACTTGGAGTGCTTCGAACCAGCTGATGATGCAGAGATGCTTACAGAAATCTCAGACAAGGATGGGGCAAAGTACAGCAAAAAAATGCCATGGAAGAGCTCTCTTTGGACTGCATTTACCTCTGAGGCAAGGGAGAGCACTAGCATCCATCAGTAAGGCACATTCACCAGTATACTGAGTGCTACCTCCTGCAGGAGACCAGAATGGTCCTTCACAGCATCAGAGAGTGCCTACAAGCTTGTGGCCTGAAAGCATCCACCCTGTATCTTCCTGTGGATATCACTTACCAATCATCCCCATGTAAGCCTGCAGGCACGCAGCATGGTTGTGCAGAGAGCAGCCATCGGGAGATATGTCTGCAGGTTGACAATTTTGTTGGAAGTCAGCCAGTCGGGATCTGTAGGAAGGAAAATGAGACCATCAGTTTCGATGTTGTTCTCTTGGATAACATCCTCTGCTACCTGACCTACTTGCAGATATGGTCTTCTAAGCAGGAGTCCAGAAGCCAGAGGCAATTCGGTTTGGTGTTATACTGGAAAGAACAATCAGGAACAATAGTTTTGCGGCGTCTTTCTCCACAAAATTCATCTTGACATGGACAGAACAGGATCCTTTTGGTGAAATCCTCAGGAACTTTCTCAAAGAAATTCCTTAGCCCTCTGTGGCACTTGCGCCGGTCACACACATCCTCACTTGCTGCTCCCTTGGTGCAGATGGAGGCATAGTCTGTGCGCAGACGAAAACACTTCTTGCTCAGATTACAGATGTGTGTTGCTCTCAAACATGGATTTGTTGCATCTCCTGCTAACTGTGAGCCTATAGAGCCACAAGAAACACAAAAACAATGAAGCAAGTCTCCGGAAGAGATTTGGTATGGAAGCACGAGCACTCCTCTCTTGATGGTCAGATTTGAAAAATTAAAAGCAACAAAGCAAACCAGTCCTTCTATGTGCCTGCCATATGACACCATGATTATACCAGTTACAAGACAGTATTTTTTTATACTAGGGTTCATAGTAGGGCGCTTGTTTTGGAATATGGATCATTGTGGGTTATTACCGATTTCGTGGGCCTGCATCTGTGGCTTTATTTATGCATGGTAGGAGTGAAAAATTTAGGCAAGTACCTAGAGCAGGCATTCCTCTGATTAAAGAGGCCATTACCCCAAATTGTTCTTATAATCTTCAACCCATGAAAAGATAAGAGAGGGAAGCATTATATCATGTAACCATTACAATTCTTACCTGATACCAGAGCTGCCAGTTTATTATAATCTGTCTTCCAGTGTTCTTCATTTGCTGAATTCTCATAGGGAGAGGTCTCCAAATTGAGATAACCTAGGCAAGATACAAGATATTTAATGCAGTAGGAGATGGGAGAAATGCTTTATGACCAGATTTGTTTGTTTGTTTGCTTATTCTTAAATGGATATTTTTCTTATTTATGCCTGGTTCTTTCCTCAGGCTGGATTTCAGAAATGCTCTGTCTCACTCAAAGCCAAATGCCAAGAATGGTTCTTCTGGAAATGCAAAGCTATTACTGTATAAAACCCTCATTACATTTTGTCCAGCTGGAATTGGGTCTATCTAGTGATTTGGATTTTTCAGCTTCAGTAAGTGTCAGGAGCTGAGCAGCACAGGCAGGGTCTAGTGGGAGGTCAAGTAGAAGCATCCCACAAAAGAAAGCAGCAGAACACTTAGGGATGCTATGGCAATATGTGTCATAATCACATGTGTTTTCAGTGATGGATAGACAGGACCATTTTTAGGTATTTTTCACAGCACTAAATCTAACTATCTCAGTGTAGCTATCAGGTTTGCTGGTATATTTGAAGGGCTGGTCCCATACCAGATCAGTTTTCTCTGCTCGTCAGAGTAGTAATGAATTCCCTTTACTAGGAGATATGGTTCCAAAGCAATTACCTACAGCACTGAGAAGTGGACATTGACGGTTTTTCACCTAGGGGGCGGGGGTAAGCCTTACTAGTACCTTGTAAATTTATATTACTTCATCTCACCATCTGTCATGCTGGAGTGAACGGTCCAGAAAATGCGTAAGCAGTGCTCCTGTCTCTTCATGCGCCGGTGGCACTTGCAGTGCAGCAAAGAGCTGTTCCCAAGGTCAAGCTCTGCATTCAGACATCTGACCCTGCTATCATGATCCAGTGAAAGGAGGCGAGTCTTGGCCAGGGCACAGTTTTCCAGGGTCCTGTATGTGGCATTGCAGGTGGAGTCAGAGAGACATAGCTGCTCTGCCATGACACAGTCACTGCTGGGCAGAGCCATGAGGTCTCCTGATCAAGTAGAGAAAAGAGTGTTAGGGCCCCAGTCAAAATGAATGCCACACAAGCATCTTGTAATTGTTCTGCAGGGATTCTGTCTTCAACAAGGACTTCTTGCAAGAAACAGAACTTGTTGGGATCTTTCATGTGCAGTAGTTAAGGGACAAGAGCTGTCTCTATTTAGAAAAAAAAAAAGGATGAGTATAAATGAAAGAGGGAACAAAAGGTTAAATAAAAGCCTCCATAATAATTTTGTTCATCTTGGCTGGGATCAGGGATTGCTCTGTATTTTGGGGACTAGTAAATGCCTGGAAAACTTGGGGTTGCTGAGGCCTGCTTTGAAGAGCTCTTCTATCTGGGCACGAAAACCACAGTGCAATAACCACATGGTAATACCATACTATGTACTGTGAGTACTGCTGCAATTATTAAAGTATATGCTGGTCATTAAGAGATGTAGCGAGAAAACCATTTGTAGGGTATAGAAAACAACTATTTTAATGAGCCTGAAGACTTAAGAATACGTATTCTTTGCACAATAAAATGAATCCTTAACAAAGGATGCAAGTAGCTTCATATGGAAGGGCTGATACGCAGTCAATTAAAGTACATAGAGCCCAGTCCCTAAAATCCCTGCCAAAAATGCAGATGAAGGCTTGGCCCATAAGAACCTCATGAAGTTCAACCAGTCCAAGTGCAGATGCTGCACCTGGGTCAGGGCAACCCCAGACCCAAGTCCAGACTGGGAGATGAATTGAGAGCAGCCTTCTAGAGGAGCACTTGGGGATTCTCAGGGGCGAGCTGGTCATGTGCACTTGCAGCCCAAAAAGCAAATATGTCCTGAGCTGCATCAAAATCAGCATGGCCAGCAGATCGAGAGAGTAGGTTCTGGACCCCACCTGCAGTGCTGCATCCAGCCCTGGGGCCCTCAGCACAGGAAGGACGTTAACCTGTTAGCATGGATCCAGAGGAGGCCCAAAGATGCTCTGAGACCTGGAGCACCTCCTGCTATGAGACAGATTGAGAGAGTGGGTGTTATTCAGCCTGAAGAAGGCTGCAGGGAGACCTCCACTGGATCCCCTTTCAGTACTTAAAGGGGACTTTTAAAAGAGGAGGGATAGCAACTTTTTATACAGGCAGATAGTGATAGGACAAGGGGGAACAGTTTTAAAATAAAAAGACAAGATTTAGATTAGATGTTAGGAGAAGAAGTTATTTACTCAAAGGGTGGTAAGGGCCCGGGACAGGTTGCCCCAAGCAGCTGTGGCTGCCCCATCCCTGGAAGTGTCCAAGGCCAGGTAGGAGGAGACTTGGGGCAACCTGGTCTAGTGGAAGGCATCCCTGTCCATGGCAGGGGGTAGACCAAGATGATCTTGAGGGTTCCTTCCTGCTCAAGTCTTTCTATAATTTTATGATTATGTTGTCGTGGGTAGATGAATTCAGTCTGTAATCTTTCTTCATTTCTGCAGCATATGAATCTATGTTTACAGTACAATTACAATGAAGTCTTGAAACAAGACAGTTTCCTAATAAAATTTATAGGCTGGTATGTTTCTTCCCTTCAGGTCAATATTCCTTGGCTGGCTTTTGGAAGTGACTGTGCTGAGCCTTACATCTACCTTTAGTGTTCTTTGGGTACATCATGTTACCTATCATTCTCTTGTTCAGCAGGTGCAGTAATACTATTTCAGTCTGCCATCACTATAAATTAGGAGGAAATCTTGGTACAACTCACATTGCCCAGAGTACCATCTTCCCCATGTAATTTGTTCTTCCACTTACTCATTTTTGCTAGCTGCATCATTTTATTTGCTGCAAGCAATAGAATGCCAGCCTGCTTCTCAAAGTTTCTACTTTCCCTACAGCTCAGTAATATTATCTAGGTACCTCTGTCCCACTTGTACAAGTTTCTTTGTTCTTCCAGCAACTTACTGTACTTTGTAATTCATCTGGCTCTTACATAGAGACTTGATGATTTTTCAAACTCCCTGAAAAATCTCTCATCAGGAATCCTTTGTATCCAGCACAGTGGGTTCTGGTGAAGGTGCTCTAAACCTCAACTTTAAAACATTCCTCCTCTAAACACATCATTTACTGTCTGTGCATTGTTATAAGCCCTGAAGTTTGGCAAGTTGTTTAATTTTTTTTTAATTTTGTCTTAGTAGTCCAGTAACAATGTGAAAGAATGGGAAAGCTAATTCTTTCCTAGATCTGTGGTCTAGGTTGCAGAACATGCTAAAGATGTATGTGAATTGGAATCCCATCTGTAGTTTAAAAAAGAAGTTAAAAGGTAATAACCAATTAACACATGATGATTATTTATACCTTAGAAAAAAATTGATAGGTAATACAATACACCTTTTCTATTCTCCCTTTTCAATGTCCTGTCATATAAATATGTCTATCTTGTTTCCCCTGGTGCACCATGCCATTTAAAGAGATGACAATTACAGAAGGGAACCTTTCCTTTATCAGTTACCAAAGAAGCGTTGGCTTTTGGACATGGCAAATTGTGGGAAATCTTTTGCAATCGTTGGCCGCCAGTGGCTACTGCAGCGTAAGTGCAGCAGCCCATCTTTTAGCAGTCAAAAAGTTGCAGCTTTTTCTGAGTGCAAAGCACCCCTAGACAGAAACTAGGAATGCTTCAGAGCAGTTTCTAATTTCCTTATTCCTAGTCGCATCAACCCTGACGACTGAACAAGAGTTGAACTGGGCAAAGGAATAATTTCAATCCTCAGCTCTTGTCATTTGGAGGCAGAGTAGAACAATCAACTGCATCTCTGCAGGAGTTCCTTGGATTGGTCTTCGCAAACCGAGCCTAGTCTCGGAGAACCAGGGGCCTTAAGCATTTCAGAGGGCGAATGAATGGGGGATAGGCATCAAAAACTGCTCTTGGTGAAGCCAGCGAGAGCGCGGCGCAGCCGGGACCAGCTCAGGCGAATGAGTCTCCGCATTGTGCCTATCCGGCCGCGTTCAGGGATCGGCTCCCGGCATCTCCTCTCGCCTTCTCACGCCTTGCCTCCAGGGCAGACGGTCCCCTCCCCAGAGCGTCCCTCCAGTTTGACCGCAACCACACCAGAGGTCCCCCGTTTCGGGCCAAAGCAACAGCCGCCTTTCCTCTGAATCGCGAATTCTTCCCCGCCGCCGGCGCGCGGGGCAGCTGGAGCCGGTGGCCGGGAGAGCCGCGCAGCTTTTGGGAGCGCCGCGCTCCGCGCCCGCCCGGCATCGGGGGAGCAGCGGTCAGCCCGGCGACCGCGACCCCGGCGTCGCCCCTGCAACCCGCGGCGGGACCGGCGCGCGAGCGATGCCGCTGTCTGCCCGCCGGGAGAGGGACGGGGTCGTGCCGCCCTGCCCAGCCCGCCCCGCGCCCCGGGCGCTGTTACCGGCTCGGGAGAGAAGCAGCCCCAGGAGCAGCGCCGGCCCCATGCTGGCGGTCAGTGGCTCCGAGCGCCGGAGCTGCAGCTCGCATGCTGCGCGACCCCGCCTCGGCGCTGCTGAGCCCGGCCCGCCCCGTCGAGGTGCGGGCAGCGAGCACCGCCCCCGGCCCGACCCACCGCGGGTCCGCGGCCCGCCCGTGGCGGCCGCAGCGGGCGGAGGGGCCAGGCGGTCGGCGGGCTGGAGTGAGTTGGGGCGAGTGACGGGGGTCATCCAGCGGCCGCTGTCCCCGGGGCGATCGGGAAGCCGCTGCGCCGGGGGCCGGGCGGTGTAGGGATGCTTCAAAAGGGGCGTTTTGGAAGGGGCTGCGCAAGGGGTTTGTTTATTAGAATTACAAAGAAGAAGTTGACAATGGCCAGACAAAATCCTGTGTTTGAATAGAATTTATGCATCATGTATGAAGTGTATGAATATGCAACGGGCTATTGTTCTTAAGAGTTAATCCTTTGTTAGCAGGGGTCCTTTTTCGGGCTCGTGATGCCCAGAAAAAGATACCTGGACGTCTGTAACTCGTTGTTTTTATTGACTCATATTGTCCTAATTCAATTTGTCCAAATTGTTATTACTCTAATTGTGTTACTATTTTTATAACCATTTTATTACTATTAAACTTTTAAAATTTTAAAAAACAAGTGATTGACGTTTTTCACATTGATTGATAGCATACTTCAGTACCGAGACCAGAGCTGTGATTGCACACCCTCGGGGGCCTATTTGGGTAAAGGACAGTAAGTCTCCAACTTAGGAGAGTCTCCTTCACTCTGGAGGGATTGTTCTTGGAGGATACAGAGGCAGACTGGCTTTTGAATAGATTCCCCAAGTGATTCTTTGGTCTGTGGATGGGATGACTGAGCTTGTGGCTTCCTTTTGGCTTTGTTGTGAAGGCTCTTATTTCAGTTTCTTACCTGGTGCTGGCTCTGACTTGATTGAGCTGTGTGTCTGCAGCCACACTAAAGATGGCATTTCTGAGAGCCCATATGGCATTTAGGCAGCATCCTAAAATCAAATTAACCAGTTCGGAAAAGTTACAGTCCAACACATGCACATCAAACATTAGTATATGAAAATGGGGCAAATGTTTTAGTAAGTCTGTTGTTTGCATAAATAGAGAGACCTACCCCATCTGCCTGAAAACCCCAGCAGAAAGGGTAATAACTGTCCAGATACATTAAGTATTCAATGCACATGAATATCTAATTCACTGGTGCCCTCTTCTTCTTGAGTTTTTAGGAAAGATTAGTCCTCCTGCTTACTGCAAGGAACTGGTGTGAGAATTCTTTTGCGTGGAATTTACTGTATATCACCATATTAAAGCAAGTAGCAGTTCCAGTGATACACTAGACATTTCATCTTGACATCCATGACTACCACAGCCAGTGAAAAGTGGGTTTTGCCGAGGATGTATTTTGTTTGCTGTAGGTGTTGAGTTACTTAGTTGTACCTTATTTTGAATAGCGTTAATCTTATGAAGATTACAGCATGCTGGTGCTCCTGTTGCTTTTTTTGAGGATTTGACCACTACAACCGTTCTTCAGTCAAAACCAGAGCATGTTACTGGGAAGTGCAAAGGATGCTGAGTCTTGACCATTTGTTGGGAGTACTATCAGAGAACTACTGGGGGAGGTAGCACAGAGGAGGGCTGAGGAAACACTTTTATGCCTGGGCTAATATTTACAGCACCACACTCTGCTCTTTACAGGGCTAGAGACAGACAGCAGATATTCACAGCTAATAGTAACACCTGTGCACTGCAGTAATATTAACCTAATGCAAACAACCCAGCAGAAGTTGATGTCTATATTTATGGAAAACCAAATAAAAACCTCCTCCATTTCCTAGCATGAGTGCTAGTGCCCTAAACAGCTCTGGCTGCTCATTGCCAAAGAAGGTTCAGGGCTTTGACATCTATAGCAGCTACCCCTAGTTTTGTGTTTCAGTCCCTGGGACACTTGGCCACTTCTGGCTCAGACAGTTTTACTTTTTGTTCCTATGAGTAAAGAATTCTAAACTGCCCTTGTATTTTACCCTGAGTGTGGGTCTCAGCAGGAAGGTCAGAGATGTTTGGGTGTCTGTCTGATTAAGTACAGTCATACAGCTCAATGGGTAGACTATATCTTTGGTGAGAATAACTGTAAGTCATTCTACAGGAAAAGGGAAATAAGAACTTTATGATTATAAAAATTCAGAATGAGCAACAGACATGCTGAACAACATAGCTTCAGTCTAGAGGGACTTTGAGAAATGAAAGAACCGAGTTAACAGATGCCTTATGATGTTTAGGAAGGACCATCGCATTCTGAAACAGGGCACAGCAACCCATGCATCTTTCCTCGCTGAGGACTGAGTGGATGAGAAGCAGTCCTGCTGGAAGGACCTGGAAGTTGCCATGGATATCAGTAAGATGTGACTGTGAATAAAACAACCCACACACCACACTGTACTAGGAAGAACATGGCCAGAGACTGAAAGTTTTTAATGTCTGCTTAGCAGTGGAGTGGCCACACCTGGATTGCTGTGTGCTGTTTCCTGCCCCTTAAGTTCAAGGGGTATGAGGAGGAACAAGAGAGGGTCCAGTGGAGGGCTACCAAGATGGTAGCACATGACCTACAAATTGATTATCAGACCTGGGCTTCTTTGAGAGACCATCTACTACCACCCTACAGCTACTTAAAGGTGAGCTGCAAAGGTGATAAACCCAAATGGCAGGTGATACAAGAAATTATGATGGCCATAAATTTCATCTTGGGTTGTTCAGGTTGAGTGATATGAAAAACTTTTTCACTAAGATGTTGGTGCAGTGCTAGAACAGGTTATCTAAAAGACTCTGTACTGACTAGTACAAAGATGTTGGATCAGAAACTCTCTAAGTCCCTTTTCACCAACTAGTTAAGGTAATGGTTAGTGTGCACATGCTTGGATGACAGAAGCAATTTAAGGCGTGAGCAGCTCAGAAGAAAAATTATTTGTAAAAAAGGAAAGCAAAAATATTTTTTTAAGAGAAGAAAGGAGGAGTACCTTGTAACAGCACTGCTCTACTACCTAAAGTCTAAATTTTTTCAGAGGCAAGAACGTAGACAAAATAAGTAGTTTTAATAGTGCATTATGCTGTATTTTGATCCAAAGACATTTAAGTGATGCACTGTGAGCCCATTTTTCTGATCCATGATATCCATGATGCATCTCTCCTTGTCTCAAGTGAAGCTTAATTAGCTTGTAGGACAGTGGATCTGGCAGAGGCAAGACAGACTCAGGACTTAGGGGTCATAGCTGTTCAATGTAGTGAGAAAAATAATGTCATGGTTTTGGAAGGGTATTTCTCAATTTAGTTCTCCCACTAAAACTTTGCTGATTGCTCCCCTGCCTTCCTTCAATTGGAAGAACAAAATGCAAAGATCATGGGTGGAGATAAGAAACAGGAATGAGATAAGGAATAGTAACAGCAACAATATTAATAACAAAAGGTATAGACAAAGAAATTATTTGCACAGAAAGTCCAACAATACTCATTGGCTCTTCCCAACCATGCTTTCCCCCACCAGAAGGAACCCCTTCTCCTCAGAAGTGAGAGTTCCTTTCTCTGCCCCCAGCAATGATTTGAGGTGGTATCAAATATATTAGGGTATTGGCCATGCCCACTCTCACTGATCTGTGCCAAAACCAGAACAGGAACCAAATCAAAGATTTTATTTCCTGTAGGCTTGGAAGGTACTTAAACAGGTATTAAAGCAATCAAGTTAAAGAACATGGATTAGATTATTTCTTCTCGTTTCAGCAGCAGTCCTGCAGCTGCTTTCCACAGTGAAATGGACTGGACTTCTATTCATTCAAGCCATGAGACAGAAGACTCATAGCTTCATTAGGCCACAAAGATCAGTGATGCCACTCTGCTGACACCTTCACTGCCTTTCAGAGCTGTGGAACACAGAACATGAACCAGTAGGTTCTTATTTTAATCACTCTTGTAGGTTCCTTTTTTAATCAGTCCTGTAAATTTTCTCCTCTTTGCTTGTGAGAGAGATGGGCACATGGCAGGGCAGCAGCACGGGGGCTGTTTACTTTACATCTTATCAGCAGCATTATGTGCTTTAGAGACTACCAGGAAAGACTGAGGTACAAGCTGCTCCTACTGAGTCAACATATGCCCAGGCAGCCAGGAGGGCCAACCATGTCCTGGGGTGCATCAAGCAAAACATTGCCAGCCAGTCAAGGGAGGCGATTGTCCTGCTTTACTGTGCACTGGTGCAACCCCACCTTGAGTATTGTGTGCAGTTTTGGGCACCACAATATTAAGAAGACATTAAGCTACTAGAGACCATCCAAAGGAGGCCACGAGGGTAGAGAAGGGACCGGAGGGGAAGCTTATGAGGTACAGCTCAGGTCACTTGGTTTGTGACCAGGAGGAGACTGAGGGGAGACCTCATTGCAGTCTTCAACGTTCTTATGAATGGAAGTAGAGGGGCAGGTGCCAATCACTTCACTCTCGTGACCAGTGACAGGATTTGAAGAAAAGGCATGGAGCTGAGTCATGGAGGTTTAGGTTGGGTATCAGGGAAAGGTTTTTCACCCAAAGAGCAGTTGAGCACTGGTACAGGCTCCCCAGGACAGTGGTCACAGCGCCAAGCACCTGAGTTCAAGAAGTGTTTGAACAGTTTGCAGGCACATCATGGGATCCTTGGCATGTCCTGTGCAGGGCCAGGAGTCAGACTTGATGATTGTGATGGGTCTCTTCCAACTAAGCAAATGCTATTATTCTATGATTCTGATACATACAGGACTTTGGACCACTGCACAGAGTAGCTGTACCCACATAGATGAGGCTTTCTTCACTAATTTTGCCCCTGGAAACAGGGTTTCTAGGACTTCCAATTTCTTCATCTGTCCTCAGGAAAATCCTCTCTTGCTTCCTATTCCTTCTGTTTTTTTAAAGCATCCAACAAAGTACTTGCCTGAAGAGCTATCAGCAAGAGTGTTGACAGCTGAGGAGGATACCTGAATGCACTCAGGGAGATTTTAACTGAGGTTTTTTATACAGATATGAAGGTCAGCCAGCAAAAATGTAAAGTGAGATTCTCTGGGCCATAGGCAATTGTGCTCCAGGAGACTAGGGCTGCTTCAGTAATGTGTTAGAAGGCTTGCCTCTGAGGTTTGGCATGCAAGCCAAATGGATAACACAACCCATTTTTTTTAAGTAGCCACATATAGCACAGACTCTGAATTAATTCTTGACAAACTGTTGGAAACAAGTAGTAGTCTCACAGATTGCCACAAACAACTTACATGCACCAGATTATTTTTTAATTACAGGCAAATTAATGAATTAATATTCCTTAGCCTATCCTCTTGTCTCTTTCCACACAGGTGGGTTTTTGCCTCTTCCAGGTGCCTGGGATCAGAGCCACTCTTCATGGTTTTGTCACTATTTCAACCAGTTCATGAAATAATCCGAGATATTTAAGGGTCATCTAACCCAGTGGGCCTTGAAACACATTTTTCTAAGCACTCTATCTTTGCCAAACATATTTACCTTGCTATTATTAAACTGCTCTAGTGAGTGTCAGCACAGGCAGCCAGCAGTCAGGAGAGCCACAAACCCATGGCTAAAGAGTAATTTATTTCCCTTCCTTTGCTAACTGGGGAATTCCCACAGCAAACCCTTAGCAGATGCATACAAGGGAAGACATAGGCGCCATTAAACTGGGGACATGCCAGAGGATCATTGGAGTGTTCACCTCTGTTTAGTAAGGATTATTTCCAGCTTCGTGTTTACAATCCTCCTCTACAGACAGTCATCTGCTTTTAACCCATTTGTTCCAACACAGTCGCTAGCTGGCAGTTCCAATTATCACGTTGCTTTTTGTCCACCGAATTCCAACACAGAACACACAGATCTGTTAAAACATACCATGGTTTATCTGAATGGAATGTGGGAGGTATTTCAAAAAGGACCGTGTGAACGTAGATCAACTGTATGAACTTCAGGTACTAGGAAGGTTTGTGTAATAAATAACTTTAATTTGTTCTTCAAGAAACTGCACAGAACTTGCTTGGTAACGTCCTTGTCGTGATTTATGTAGTGGATTCTCAGGATGAGCGGATACTGCAGCGCTGATCCACTCCCAGAAGCACGGGACAAGCGCAGGAGACCCGGCTGCAATAGTGGCAAAACAGAAGCAGAACCGATTTGAATGACTCCCTATTTTTCTCATGCAGAGAGAGCTTTCTAGGAAGACCTGCAGCTACATCCCAGGATCCACCTCCCAGCTTTTTGTAAGCACCCTCCTGGTCCACTCCCTGCAGCCCCAGCCGGCCCGAAGCCGGCTGTGACCCGGGAGTACCGAACGAGCCCGGAAGGGCCCGGCCCGGCCCGGCCCGGCCCGGCCCCGCTCCCCTCGCACGCCCACGGTCAGCGGACAGGAAGCGGAAGCGCGCAGCGCCTCGGTGGCGGCGATGCCGCTCGCGTGGGCCCAGCCGCGTCTTTCCGGTTCCGCTGCAGCGGCGCGGGCGGCGAGTGACGGGTCCCGGGTCCTTCCGCGGCGCCGAGGGCGGCGCGGCCCCGCCCGGCCCATGGACCGGCACAAAGTGAAGCGGCAGCGTCTGGACCGGATCTGTGAAGGTGAGGCGGGGCGGGCGCCTCTCGGCAGCTGCGGCAGCAGCGGGCGGTGGGCAGCGGCACCTGCCCCCACGGGGACCCGCTGCGCGCTTGTGGAGCTGAGCGTCCGCCTGGCCGGGGGCGAGCAGGGCCTCGCCGCACGCGGAGGCGCTGCCTACGGCCTTCTGGGAAGGGCCGGATGCTATTGACTGTCGGAGGTTCTGTGGACGTACAAGTTCTGCTCACTTAAGGGGGAAATATTATCTGGGCATGCTGGGATGGAGGGAGGGCCGGTCACTGGGGAGGAGGTATGAAGCGACTTTGTCACTCGTTTCAGGAGCCAGGAGTAAGACGGCATGCTGCTGAGCAGATCACCTCTCATATATTATTATTGATAATGCATGCTTTATTTTCCTTCATGTAAGTGGTGGTTGTGCTTTTTTTCTCAGTGTCTTTTCCCTGTGTTTTGTCTTCATGTGTTTTGCTTTGCCTAATCTGTTCCTAAATGCTATTAGCTACTTGTTGGACTAGCAGATGAGGGTTCCAGAATTCTTGTCTGTTATGTAATCACTCCTGCTCACTTTCTTAATAGGCATACGGCCTCCTATTGTGAATGGCCCAATGCCAGCACGGCCACTGGTTGCACTCCTGGATGGACGAGATTGCACTGTGGAGATGCCCATCTTGAAGGACGTTGCTACAGTGGCATTTTGTGATGCTCAGTCAACTCAGGAAATCCATGAAAAGGTGGGCAAGAAGATGTGCAAGATTCAGAAGTAGAGCTTTGCCTCTTAGTTAATCAAACCAGATATTGATTTGGACTGGTTTTTGTTATAGGTGCTGAATGAGGCAGTGGGAGCTCTGATGTACCACACCATTACCCTTTCTCGTCAGGATCTGGAGAAATTCAAAGCCCTCAGGGTCATTGTGCGTATTGGCAGTGGCTATGACAATGTTGACATCAAATCCGCTGCAGAACTAGGTATGATGACACTGTTAGGTGTCTGTTGTGATCAGAACTGAATGTGAAATTGAACACTGAACATCTTTTTGTGCTTTTTGAGTTGACTGCGTTTAAAAACTTCTATGTACAAAGATTTGGAGCTGCTCAGTATCAGGTATCTTTAGGAAGCTGACCAATAGAGGGGCTGATAGGGGCTTAAAAGAAACATTCTCAGTTTTCAGATTGCTCTGCTATTGATGTTGGTGTCTTTGTTGTTGTTTGGGATTCAAGAATCTGAATATGATGTCTAGCTAACTTTTAGTGAGGTGACTTTGGTCTTTTTGTGACACCTGAGCAAACTGCTGTCTGAAAAAAGCTGCTTGCAAATGCTGATGCCAGATAAACTCATTGTAAATGCTTCATGAGTTTTTTCCTTAATTTTGCATATGCAAATAGATTCTGATATAAAACTTTATTAGTTATCCCTTTGGAATCCTAGGCATGTGAAAAGTGTCTGAATCAGGTGACAAGATGATGTTATTTACTAAACAGATGGTAGTGAGACTTCTGGACCTTTTAGTCTCATAGGTGAGATGTGTCACTCAAGTGTCCTTCCTCTTCTTTTTTGAGTTTTACAGGTGTAAGGGATTCTAAAGCTTCCTTAATGTAATGCAGGTCTTGTTAAGGTTAAATCAAATACAGGTATTAGTATATAAAATTGAAATAGGCAAGCATTGCAATTTTCAGATCTGTAAGAACAGGTGAATTTCTTATAAATGAATAGTGTGTATTGGGCTAGTGCTTGAATTAGGTCAAAAGAACCTTTTCATTTGGATGATTCAAAGGAATAGTCTTAAGAGTTCCTGTCAAGGTCCTTGGCTTTCATCCAGCCATATTTGTGCTGAATTTGGAACCTAACCTAGTCTTAATGCTTCTCTATTTAAGGTCACCATCCATGTCTTTGATTCATTCAGATTCAAAGATTTCCCTTTTCCTCCACTGCGCACTCATTAATCCAAGGTGAAATGAGTCAAAATTCCTTCACCATCAGACCATTGCTTGCCACTTTTGCTGTGGAGTGACAGTGCAATGACCCTTACATGTGGCCAGATTTACTTTTTAATGGGCAATTAATGGTTGTTTTCATGCTTAGCCAGGCCTTTTAATTCATTCAGAGGTAAGATACTGTTCCTTGTGAGTTCTGAATCTTCAGACCAAAGGGCTGTTGTCTGTGTTTGTTCATTACATTTAGGTATGATACTGTATGTTAACACAATCTTTGTCTGGCTGTGTAACAGATGAATGCATGGGGCTTGTCTAGAGGTGAATGAGATGGCAACCAGTGAGATTAAGAGAAATTGGTGTTTTCTATCACCCCTGCTCATGTCCTCTGAGTTGTCTGTGTGGCATTATGGCAAAATTGGAAATAGTTTGATAGAGAACAACAGTCGGATATCTGGGGTTGTCTGTGGCCATTGCGCTCCTAATTCTCATGGTAAAGCATGGTCTGAGTTTAGCCAAATGTTTCCTCTGACTAGGCTTACGAAACAATGATGCCTTCAACCATTGCCTAGATTTAGTTTCCAGTTTTTAGCTAGGTGGTGGACTTTTGAGGTAGAAGAGTTGCCTTGGTTTGGCAAGTGACTAGGGTTATATTTGGGAATAGACCATTTTTCCATCTAATTATTTTTATTTCTTTGGTGGTTTGTCAAACGAAGGATAGCAGGAATGAAATTTTATGTTTCCAGCCTCCACCCTCCTATTTTTTTTTTCATAGATTGTATCAGAATCTGGTTGAAGTTCTGAGCAGAGTTCCATCTTTCCCTTTTCTGATAGTAATTTATGTTTCTAGGACTTCAATTCTGTTTGCATTACTAATTTACTTGATAGTTGTAGCCATGGGTTTTATGGTCCTTGTGTTTGTATGTTATTCTAGAGTGGGAGTGCTATTTTTAAGCTTGACTTCAAGTGGATTTAGAGAAGCTCCTGGGACTTCTGTCTGCATTTAATTAGTTAGTTAGTTATTGTTGCTCCTGGGGAGGCTAATGAGTGAGCATCTGGACCATGAGGCATGAGGAGCTCAGCCATTTGTCTCAATTCTTCTACAGAATGCCTGTTAATTTGTCAGGAGTATCTGTGGAAGGAGTGCATCTTTTTGAACGCAGGTCTTTTAAAACAGTTAGTTGCATGTATCACTTGTATGGCCCAGTTTTCTCATTTCAGCTTTTTTGTTTTTCTGCTGAGTATGATAATCAAATACATATTTATAAAGAAGGAATGGTATTTCCTGGGGGATTGAAAGGACGGCTGGTCATCTGTGTTGTAGTAGAATGAGGTTCTGAAATGAATCCTGTGTTTCTTGAGTTCTGGAGTACTCAGTTATCTTTTGGCATTTGTGCTTAAAGAGCTTTATGTTGATTTAGGATTGTGATGCTAAAAATCTTATATGACCTCTATGGCTTTGCAGGCATTGCCGTTTGCAACATCCCTTCCTCCTCAGTAGAGGAGACTGCTGACTCTACCCTCTGCCACATCTTGAACCTCTATCGCCGTGTTACTTGGCTACATCAGGCTCTGCGGGAAGGGAATCGAGCCTCAAGCGTAGAACAGATTCGAGAGGTAGCTGGAGGTGCTGTGCGTATCCGTGGGGAGACTTTGGGCATCATTGGACTCGGTAAGTGATGGGAATTGTTAGACTGAAAAGAGAACTGTGAACGTTTTTGGGAAGCTAAGAGTCACATACTGAGAAAAGTGATAATTCTACAACTGTTCTTTGTGAAACACACTGACTCCTAAGGAATGCTAGTGCCCTATTCTGGATATCTTCAAGATCTGGGTATATGTCAGGGGATTGGTTACTCTTTTTTTGATTCCAGATGGTTAGAAGAATTGGAACATTTATACAGCTCTTCTCAGTGACTGTTTCCCTCTGTGCTAAGTACTGTCTCAGTAGCAAAACTGCCTGAAAGGTGGCTACCAATTCCTTCTCCAAGTTCTTGTAGCCAGATTATTATCTCTGTCTCAGAGTCTAGATTTGGTTTGAAAACAGAACTGCTTCTTGACTACGTTCTGGCTATTGCATGGGGAGGAACTAGAATTAGTTACATAGGAGCAGCACTGAATAGCCTCCTCTGGATCCCTATGGCAATCCTAGGGGTTTCCAGGGCTGCAGTACCTTGGCCCCTGGTAGTAAACTTCAGTGTAGGCTCCCAGTCTACCCCAGTATCTTGTCTTTAAAGTTTGTTTTACCTTTCCTTGATGATTGTGGGTTTTCTTTTGTGAAGGCCGAGTTGGACAGGCAGTGGCTCTGCGAGCCAAGTCCTTTGGCTTCAACGTGATTTTCTATGATCCCTATCTGCCGGATGGAGTGGAGCGATCCTTGGGTTTACAACGAGTAGGAACCCTGCAGGATCTACTAATGCACAGCGATTGCATCACATTGCACTGCAGCCTGAATGAACATAACCATCACCTCATCAATGACTTCACTATTAAACAGGTGCAGCAGGAGCTTGATTTCCCCCACAGAGCACTGTGGAAATGAATGCAAACCAAAACTGCTGCTTTCACAGAGGCTGAGAGCGTGTGAATCCTGCTGCCTCTGTTGTGTGCCTCCTGCTGCCTTTGGAGGCTGGGAGCGTGTGGATCTGGGTGCCTGTGCTTTGTGCTGTATAGAATTTTATGTTAAGAGAAGAACAGGATTGGCTCTTCTTGCAAAGTAGTTTCCTTTATAAAGAATATTTTAGGTGATTCCATAATTTCAAATTATCTTTAAAATAATTTACTGCACTGGTTAGAGATAGATGTGGCATGGCTGGGACTGTGTACATTGTTTTACACAGTGCTGCCAAAGCCTCTCTGCCCAAGCCCACTGCAAAGCCAGTCTCAGGCTAAGTGGTCTATGAATGTTTTCCAGTAGTATTATGAGAGACATTTGGACATTGTAGTCCAGTTTTGTGTAGCTGGATACTTGAGTCATGGTTCCTGTCCTTTTTTTTTTTTTTTTTTAATGTAGTAGGATGAATATGGAGTGCAGAACTTAGAGTTCCACTTTTGCCCTTGTTGTCTTATGGTTTTGTTTGTTGATTTTTAGAGCAAATTTCTCAAGCATTGCTTGCAGGCATTTCCCCTGTGGGAAGCTTTGCAGTGAAAGCACTCCTAGTTCCTCCAGACCTCATCTAGTCACTGCAGACTCCTGCTCATTTCCAGTAGATTTCCCAAGATTCACTTAGCTTCCATGAAAAGTCTCATTCTCAATGCATGTACTATTTTTCTTCTTTCAGATGCGTCAGGGCTGCTTCTTAGTCAACACAGCCCGGGGAGGGCTGGTAGATGAGAAAGCCTTAGCACAAGCCTTGAAAGAGGGGAGAATCAGAGGAACAGCATTGGATGTGCATGAGTCTGAACCTTTCAGGTAATGTTGTACCTGCATGCCTGCTGCTGTCTGGTGGTTCACCTAAACTGGATGGTTCTTTTGGCGGTTTGGTGGGTTTGGGTTTTTTGGGGTTTTTGTTGTTATTTGGCTTACAGATGGGGTTATCACTTCTGGAAAAAAACCTTCTTCTTCCCCCCAGTTTTGCTCAGGGGCCGTTAAAAGATGCACCCAATGTTATCTGCACCCCTCACACTGCTTGGTACAGTGAACAGGCTTCCATTGAATCCAGAGAAGATGCAGCTAAAGAGATCCGTAGAGCTATTACAGGTAATGAAGATTTGCAGCTGCTGCTAAATTTTGTTAGTTCACTGCAAGGATTATGCTGATTGCTCTGAAAACTTAGACTCATTAAGTGGTTTATGGGACTGGCGTGTAAGTTGATAATTGTATCTTTGGCTTCTGAGAATTCTTGTACCTAGTGCCAGAGTGGCTCTTTCCCTGGGAAAGCCTTTTTACCCACATCTTCCAAATCCTTTGCAATAATTCCTTTGATAGTTTTACTGTATGTTTTTTTCCTTGAGTAGTACATGTTGTCTCTTGAAAAAAGTGAGGCTTGGCAGTTGCAGTTTGTGGCAATAATTTTTACCTGATCATAGAAGTGGGAGGAAAAGATCAGTTTCTTGCCATCTCCAGACACCAGATGATTAGAGGAGAGTCTCATGTATCCAGTGTGTCCTGTGGAAGTGGATGAAAAGATTTTGCGCTTTTCCTTTCTACTTTCCTTTGTAAATGCTGCAGGGAACAAGTCTCTCCTACCTGTTTTCTGGGGGTTTTTTGTCATTCTTGATGCCTTTGCAGGTCATATACCTGATGCTTTGAGAAACTGTGTTAATAAGGAGTACTTGCTGTTAGCAGCTCAGTGGTCCAATATTGATCCTGCAACTGTCCACCCAGAACTCAATGGAGCTGCAGCTTACAGGTGAGATACATAGGTTATCCAAGCATATCTTCCTGCTGAAGTAGGCCAGGGCTTTTGAGAACTGCTTGTACCTGCAAACAGGTATGTCTCTGTTCCTATACACTCTATATATAGAGTTCTTTCTTGAAACTTAACAGCAGCACTTCTAAAGGTGTACGAGTATTTAACACGTACTTGGTCATATTGAGTTCCAGCTGCATATTGGTCAGTATTTCCAAATCCTTGGAAGACATGCCCAAGAGATACCTTAATATAAGAAAGCCTGCTGAATGTCCTAAAAAAGGTCTGCAGCTCTACATTAGAAGTTGTGCATAGCATTAGGGCTATATAAAAACAAAGCACAGTTCTTACATGTAGCCCAGATACAGACTATTACTGAGTCACTGTTCCAGTGGATTTGTTCAGTAGTCTAAACAGAGTGCATTTGAGTTTATCTGCTACAAACCTGTAAAGTGATTGTGGACGGGTTGCTTCCCTTCTGTTTGTCTCCCATCTGCAAAGGTAGGAAATATATTTTCCTTCCTTCTATGAGAGATCTAGAGAAGTTGAAATGTATTTATGGAGAGGGCATAGGGAAGCAGAATGGAAGTGATGGAAGAATAGTTCATTAGCAATTCATGACTGTCACTCTCCTATTTTTCATCTTGCATCTAGCTGTTTTATCAGTTCAGCCTCTTACTTTTTCTGTCTTGGAGCCCAGTGAAGGATAACTGCAGCTTACACTCTTCCTGCTGATGGGGAGGGAATTCCTAGGCCTCCAGGTGCCTTCATAGAGTGCCTCACAATATTTTCAACTGGAGATAAATTTTGTATCTGTTTTCAAATGCTTAGTATGTGACCTCAGACCGTCTGGGTCTGTCTGCAAACAGGTGTCATTTGGCATTAGGATACCACTGCTTCTCCTCAGCTCTGGAGACTTTTTCTGTGTTCTATCTCAGAGCGTTTCTCTTAGAAAGAGGGATTTGTTTTCAGCACGTCTGAGGGCATAGCTCCTTTTCCTTCGAATAACTCTGTTGGACAAGCTTGTAATTTCTATGTTTTTGTTGGTTTTAGGTTTCCTCCAGGAGTAGTGGGAGTAGCCAACCCTGGGCTACCAGAACCACCAGTAGTGGAAGGGATTGTAGCTCATGGGATCCCTCCTGTTTCTCACTCTGCACCACGTACTCCTTCCCCAGGAGAGACAAGCAAACTGGATGCAGACAGAGAGATTCCTGCTGACCAATAGCAGCATGTTTCTCTCCTCTCCTTTGGCAGCAGAAAAAAGTAGGAGGGCATCTCCTCCTAGGACCTTTTTAACACCCTACAGACACTGTTTCCTGTTCACATGGGACAGGAGAATGCATTTCCTTGCTGACAGACTTTAGCTCTTGCCTTTATTTTGTAACCTTTTAGTTATAATTTCTTGATGAATCTTTCTCCTTTTCTGGGGCACGGCAGCAGTGACCTTGCCTCCCATTGGCTTAATGAATCAGTTCTCCCATGTATGTGCTTCAGTTGTCTGTGACAGGGAACTGTCTTTGTGTGCTTGAAAATGGAAGTGAAGCCACCTGATCAGGGATGGTCCTTGGTGGTTGAAACTTAAGTGCACACTTTTCAGTTGTGATTTGTAGCTTAAATTTAATTTGGCAGAACCTCTTTTAAGTGTAGCCATGGGGAATATTAGAAAAAATATTAGTGAATTGGAGAAGTTGTGATTATTGTCTTCATTATGCCCTTGATAAAAGGCAGCCAGGCTAAGCTCTCTGTGTTACTTTGCTTGTTTTAATTAACGTTTCCTGTGAGAACAGGCATAGCGCAGGCACTGTTAATGCTTGACCATACACAGTTTTCTCTATGCAGTTCTAGGCCTGAAGTTAAAAGTAGCACTGTCAAAGCCAGCCTTCTAAATAGTTTGGAAGGGATTAAAATGTCATCAAATGTATTTTGTTGGCAACCATGTTTGTGAGGTTTCAGAATTTTTCACCCTGGAGTCTATAAGTTGGAGAAGGTAAGAAAATGCTGAAATAGGAAAAGCGTGCACTGAGAGACAGCAAGTAGCAATAATGTGCAGCTGCAGTTGCAGATTCTTCACACAAAGTACCTCGTAGTCTATGGCAGTGTTTATCCACAAGGGATCCCTCACACTAGAATTCTAAGCTTTAAGATACAGATTTTGTTTTCTTTTTGCATAATTGCATCGGCTAGAAGTAACATCCCACTTGTCTGTGCTGGTGGAGAAGGCAGCTTTTAACAGTCAGGAAAAAGTTCATCACCCAGAAGGTGGTTAACCACTGGAATAGACTCCCCAAGGAGGCTAGCACAGCACCAAACCTATCTGAGTTCAAGAAGTGCTTGGACAATGCTTGTCGGTACATTGTGGGATTCTTGGGGTGTCTTCTGCAAGGCCAGGAGATGGACTCCATGATCCTGATGGCTCCCTTCCAACTCAGCATAGTCTACAATTTTGTGATATACTCATCTCTATAGCAGGGCAGGGCAGCAGGGCAACGCAAGACAGCAGTTTGTTTTACATGAATAGGCTTTGTGATACTAAAAGGAGAATTAATACTTGCAGTTTTTCACCTGAAGCCAAGGCAGGATTGTTGCTGGCAAGTCTTCTCCATTTCACAAATGACTGAATATGAATCGCTTCTTTAAGGGGTGTGGAGTCTTCAGCAAAGAGGTTCCACAGAAGAATATTTTTCTTTAATTTCACATCTTCCTTTAATTTAATCTTGTTACACTTCAGTTATAGTCTTTCCATGTGCAAGATGTAACAATATCTGATTGATTTGTTTATGTTGTTTGGATATATTAAAGTAGGTGCTGTATGGGAGGCATACCCTATGTGTGGGTTTCTCTGCCTCCCTTGATTATTCTCTCTGTTGTGTGTCTGTGACTGGAAGATGAACAGATGGGAACAGATTGGTGAAAGAACTTGAAGTATGGACAAAATCTTCTGTTTAGGCTGTTTAGTTTAGGAAGGTAAGGAAAGCTTTCAGAATAACGAAGTTCTCAGATTTTTTTTTCTGGTTTAATTTTGTTTTTCCAATACTGCCTTCTCTGTAGTGGCTTACTACTAATACAGTGATTCATTCCTTTCTCCTCCCCTTCTCCACTCCTCTCAGAAATTCAAGAAAGGAAAATAGTCAAGAAGTAAACTTCAGGTGTTTTCTTAAAAATTTTACACTTGAGCTGTTTAGTATTAGTGAGATAATACTAGTTTTCTAGTGCTGAGTATCTTTTTTTGATAAGGTATTTGTCTCAGTGAAGATTCTTTGCTTCTATGTTTTTGTGGATGATTCTGATTCTACTTCACATTCATATACCTCCTTGGCTGCTCAGGTCTAGCAGATCAGACTGAGACTGGTGGTAGGCATGAGTTACAGGAGAACTTTTTCTGAACAAATGCCTGGAGCTCAGAAGCCCGTTGATTGCAGGTGTACCTAAAATAACCATCAGCACTCTCCTGAATTCTCTAATCTCTAGGAAATTCAGATTTCATAAGCTGCTGGCTCAGAAAGATCTTCTGACAGGCAGGTGTGGAAAAGTTTTCAGAGAGCTCATCTTCTGAATGAGGGAAGCAGTCTGTCAATAACTACTCTTTATTTGCTGCTGAAAATTCCTGCCCTGCTTAGGGGTTCAGGACTGAGATTATTTTGTGGTAATGGGCTTCTAGTTACGAGCTTTGAGGATCAGAGTACATTGACCTTGTCTTTTCTAGAGCACAATGCAAGATAGATTTATTTTTTTAGAAGAGGCAATTTATTTTTTTTTTCTTTGTTACTGCAAGTATCTCTATAGAAAGTCAAATAACTGAGCAGAGAAAGAGTAGAAAAATTTCATTTGGGGGAAATATGAGTTTCTCAGTTCATATTTTTGGTGGCTAGATACACTAGTGACTAGTAAGCATAGGAATTAAATGATTGATGATGTAAGAAATATTTCCAGTTATGGGTACCAAGGAGTTGAAGCTGACAGCATTGATAGTGGCTTGTTCTATCCAACACAATGTACACTTGTTATTGGATATGACAGTAATTTTCCTCTTGGTTAAAGCCACAGCAGAAAATGTTGAGGTAAAAATGAACAGAACCCTCGTCTTGTCCTCAAAGGACTCTCTTTGCATTTATAGGATTACTCTGCTTGTGTGCTGTTTGTACCTCTGCTGACAGCCTGAACCTATTATCACAGACAAAGGCTGTTCTGAATGGATAGCTCAAAGAAAAATTTACTGGTACTAAAGCATCCTGAGATCTTCTTTCCTGGAGTGCCAAGTACTTTGTCAGCACTCTTTGTTGTGTGATACACTGAACTTGCAGCTCCCCCTTCCAAGCTTAGTGCAGTATACAGAAATGGAGTGACTTTTTTTTTTGATGCCTTCTTTCAGAACTACTGCAGAGCTTTAATCCCAAAGAACAGGAGTCTCCCAGGGTGAGGCAGGTGTTCCCTAGCCGCACTAATCTGCTTACAGGAGGTGCTCACACTATCCCAAGGTACATTCTGTTTGTCAGGGTCACTGCTGCTGACCAGCTTTTTTTATAGAGGACTCAGAGTTTCAGAAATATATTTTTGTAGACAATGATTAAACTGTGAAACATTGAAATAAAGCATGTAAACAAAAAATTACAGCACTGTCCTCTGTACAGATGTTTTCCTCACTTCAGTTCTCTCCTGGCTCATTAGAAAATGTTTGATTATTGATCTTGGATATATTTTAATAAAGTTCTCCAAAGAACATGGCTGCTGTCTATGGAAGGGGTAGCCTTAGATACAGTATTGAAAAGGAGGGTTGAAAACCTGTACAGGTGAGTGTCCGCATCTCAAATTATTTAAATTCCACAAAATCGGTCCCTGGATCAGCCACTCTGGAAAGTTACTTTCTTTGTATGCTGTAGCATTTGCCATCACTCAAGGCTGTGCAGGTGGCAGTCTGGAGAAGAAGCCACATTCAGTGCCTAAGGGACACCTTTGGATGTAGGGTGCTGGTTACTTACCTGATTTCTCACAAGCTGAAATTGTGTTATCTGTTTTGCAGCTATTTAAGTATGTAGTTTAGCAGCAGTAGCTGTCTTTACCCTTTCACAGTAAAGCAGTATTTAAAATTAACACACAGCTTATGAAACTATTTTTTCTAACTTGTAGTAGAGGTTGGTGCAACAGAATTAGCATAGAAAAGTTGTTAGGTATTTTTTAAATTGAATTTAATTCACGTTTTATGACTTATGCTGTCTGGGTCAATTATTAATGACACTTAGGAAACCCCTAGTATTGCTGAATTTTATCACTGTTGGCCCACCTGGTGCTGTATGCCATTGGAATATCCAGCACTGTGCTTGGGAGATGGGAAATGCTGGTCTGCTTTATTACAGTAATGGGAGTCTGAACTGGTGGAATGCGAAGGGGCATAGGGGCACTTGGAATCTTTCACATGGTGGTACTATTTGTCGTGCACAGCTGGTAATATTACTGTTTCAGTAAAGAAACTTAAGACATGAGGACAAAGACTGGTCTTCAAAGAATGTAGCAGATCTTGGATTTACCATGGCACTTACATCTAAGACATAATGGCTCTGCTACCATTCAGTAATGTTTCATGTAAGTACTGTACTTAAAAAGAAAAACAGGGGAGGGGAGTTAGTCAATCTAATGGTGTGTAGCAAATCAAAACTCAGAGATGCTGTACAGCACAGGAGGAGAGCACGGAGTGCTAGTGCCACTGATACTTTGAAGTTTTGTGTAGTTGTTCAGTTGGTATTAGGCATTGCCTTACCCATGTTCCAGTCAGTACATTGCATCCCTTTAACTAGAAAGTAACAAAGAGGAAATGTCATCCGCTTGAAACAACTGGGCACAATCATTTGAATAAATGGAAGTGAAAGCAAGCAAGTTGTCTTTGCTGTTGCTAATTCAGTGTCAAATGGGACTCTGCCAGAGTGAAGAAACAATATGTGCGAAAGAGCAACCTACTTTCACAAGAGTATCCTTGTGCTGGTATGGAGTATAGCATCTGCTCCTCATTACAGTTCCTAGCACTGCTACTGTGCCTTTACTGCAAAAGCAGAAACAGATACTATAAGATGATTAAGTATTTTGTGGTTCATGTTGAAAAGGGGCAGGTTTAGGACATTGAGCTGTGCTACATGATAACTGTTCAGATTTATGAGCTAATCATGACAGCTGAATTCATTCACCTTCTGATTTTGTATCTTAATTGCTTCCTAAATGCACCTGCTTTCCAAAATCTGCCTCACTGGAAAGTGAAGCACCCCAATCTGTGCGGTGCTGCCGGTCCTCTGGGGCCAGCAGCAGTTACTCATGCTATCTGTGGGATCCTGCCTGAGACGCGGGCACTGGTTCTCCTATGTGTTTACATCAAAATTTAGGTTAAAACTCCTTCATTTCTGCGATAATTCCAGGTTTTGGATTTGGCGGTCGTGTGGGATTCTGCCTAGGCAAGGCCCACGCCCGCCGACGGGCCCTCCCGCTCCGCCACGAGGCCCGTCCCTCCCGACGGCCCCTCGGACCGCCCGGGTCCCGCCTGTCCCGCGCGGGGCCTTGTGGGGCCGGGTCGATCGCGCAGTGCACGCCGGGACGGCGGCGGGCGGCGCTCAGGCCCAGCGCGGGGCAGGAGCCTCTCGGTGCCTCGGGCGGCGGCTGCGGCCGGAGCGCTCGGGCGGCGGCTCTGCCCGGCGGGGATGGCGGACGCGGCGGCCTCTCCCGTGGGGAAGCGGCTTCTGTTGCTGCTGGCGGCGGGGCCGGGCGAAGGCGAGACGGCGGGGTCCGAGCCGGGGCCTGCGCTGCCCGCACGGGCCTGGCGGAGCGGCACCGTGAGGGCCATGAGCGGAGCGGTGCCCCAGGACTTGGCGGTGAGGCCCGGGGCGAGAGTGGGGTACACAGTACCGTGGACGGGGCCGCGGGTCGAGCCTCCCGTGAGGGCTGCGGGCGGTCCGGGCTAGACTGGGGGCGGGCGGGGTGCTGCGGCCGAACTGTGCCGGCGGCCCGAGCCCTCCTGCAGCGCCGGGCCCGCCGGACGCGCTCCGGGGCTGGAAGCGGCGGGTCCAGCCTGCGACGAGCTCAGCGGCGGAGCGACCGGGCAGATATGTGAGGGGTCCGGTACCGCCGGTGCGCTGGTTGGAAGTAACATAGGTGTAAAACAAATACGTCTGGGACATTTCTGCTGCTGATGGATATGTATGTATATAACCCCAATGCGTTGTTTTGGGGTTTTTTAGGTTGTTTCATTTTGTTCTTCCGCCGGGAAGATGCTAAGTATTCTCGATCACCATGAATTATATATGAAAATACATATTGAGTGCTGACTTTTGAGTGAGGCTCATCCATTCGAATTTTTCTCAGGTTTTGTATTTAGTTGTAGGAATTTGGGCTTCATGTAATGTATTTAAGCACTCTAGCATTTGTCTGGTTTTTTCCTAGTATAGCTCAGTTAAACGTTTGGGTGGAGATCCTAAAAATGTATTGGTGGAGTGTCTCTTTGCATGTGTCGATTCTGCAGGTACTTGCTTTAAGTGCTGGCATGCTTTGGAGGGCTGTGTCTGATTTAGTGTCACATGGTAGTAGGAATGAGGTTCTATGTTTGTGAAGAGTTTTAGTTCTCTTTATGATCAGTTTTTTAAAAATTAGTAGTTACCATAAGTTCTTTGGGCTTGTTTGCAGAGCTCCAGATTTGAGCTGTTACCTTGACATCTATCCTCTAGTGTTACTGCTTTCTTGTCCTTGTTCTAGAACTGCACCTACAGCTGTCAGTACAAAGCAGTGTGCTAGGTTTGACTCTGCAAATTGGGTGGGCCTGGCATCCTATGTCTGCAGTTGAGAGCTGCGGTTGTGTACTCTAGCTGCTGCCTAACTTCTTCAAGGAAGAGGAAGGAAAAGCCCATGCATAAAGGGTTTCTTCGAAAGGGAAATGTGTCAGGTCTTTGAGACTATCTGAATTGTGAAAGTGTGTCGGGGCTAAGATCCAGCTGAAGAGCCGCTCTTGTAGCAGACTGCATTGGACATGTGTGTCATCAGTAGTCTTGCATTTTCATTGGTGTGTGAATTCATTACCTTCATTCAGCACTGCAGTTCTCTCCCCAGCTCCTTTCATCAGTACCCTTCCACTTAATACTGTTTCAGGGGTGTAGCTGTCTCTAAACAGTGTATTCTCAAAAATCTATGCAAGAACTGTAAGATGTGAAATGTGTAAAATAGTCGAGGCAGAATTTAGAGTAATCTGGGACATTCAGTGTTTTCATGGACTCTTCCATGCATAATGAATGCTGCTGTGACATTGGCAATGATATGCTATTGGAAAAGAGTTCTCTTTAAAGTAATTCTGTCAGAGTTGGCGGGCACCAAGCAGTCAACCACTGTTTAGGAAATACTCTTCTGAGGTAACAATGTGGACTAGGTGTGATAAAGGCTGGGAAAAATTTATTTTCTACTCTTTGGTCTACATAAGTCTGTCCTTTCTCATAGCATCCTGCAAGGATGGTATCTATTGCTAGCCTGTAGTCTCATGTTGGCCTTACAGAAGTACAAAAGTGCAGTTGAATATCTGCACCTTTCTAGGGCAGAAATCTTGGGAATAGACAAGAAGTATAAAACTTAAAAGTATGGGTTTCATTGTTGGCTTTTTTTTTCCTGGTAGAGTAAAGCCTCTGAGAGATCTTTGGGTTTTTTCGCCCTGTAAAATTTTGGTTACAGAGAGTAGCTCTTAGACCTTCTTACTTTGATATAATGTGGAGTAACCTAATTGTGGTTAGTCCACAAAAAAATACATATAAAGGTCAGTCATAGTTGTCATCCCATATTCAGAGCATCTAGAAGAAATCCTGAGGAAAAATTATGCTGCTATTAGAAAACAGCTTTGCCTCTTCTAAATGGAAACAGGCGTTACCTGCTTTCTCAAAATGATTACTAGAACAGGATCATTAAAGACCTTTTGGGCTTTATCTCAGTCTGTTCCTAATATTGTAAAATTGCATGCTAATGGGAAAATAAGTCAATGTGTCACATGAAGGGCAGTACTGCTTTTCTTATGTGAAATAGAAGTATGAGAGATCACTGTTTTAATGGATAGGCAAGCTCTATAATACCATAAAAGTTAGGAGGCCTGGGACACAAAGTGTTTTGAGTAGGGACTACAGACAAAATAGCATAAATATAGTATTAAGAAACCTGTAGGTCCACTGAAAACGGAAAGATGTTCAGTCTAATTTCCACTATATTGCTGAAAATTGTTTAAGTGGTGGAAGGATATCTTGGAAGGTCTGACACTCTTTCTCAGCAGGGCAGCTTAAGCAGTAATGGAGTTCAAGAATTCATCAAGAGAGTTACTTCATATTCTTCCCTTGGGGTTTGACCTTTTGAGTCTGGGGGGAGGAATGGAGTAGAGGAGTTAAGTGGTCTCTAGTACTTCTTTTAATATGGTGTATTGGTAAAGCAGAGAGTTGTTTGTCTCTGGTTAGCCTTGTTGCTTCCCAGTGATGGTTACAAAACCCTGTTTTGATATCTAGCTTAAAGTGTTCCTTAACTGATCTGTTCATCTGACATGTTTGATTATATTTGGCAAGTGTGTAAGTTCTGTAGATGAGAGATTGGAATGTGACTTTTCTAACAGATAATAGCTCCAGTTTTTAGGACATGGAATGAGATTTGAAACCTTAGCATTCTTGCTGTGTAATTTCAAATTATTTTAACAGTTGTCCTTTGTGATAGGAAAGAAAAAAGAGAATGATAGAGTAGTGATTTAGATTTGTAGTGTGTATAGTGTAGTTTATATTGTTACACTTGTAAATAAGATTATTAAAAATCTAGCAAGTAGGTAATTCTGGGTAATCTCATGCCATCCAAAATATTTGCATTTGTTCAGGGAGTTTAATAACGTACAAGACAAGACAAAGCTTCCGATTTAGAATGGGTTTTGCAAACACAAACCCAGGCTGAAGCATTTAGTTCTGTGAATGTCAGTTAACCATACTGATACAGGCTGTCTATTGAAGTGCCAGGTAATAGTGTTGAGATTCTCTAAAAAATCCTACTGTGAAAGAGGCTTACCTTGAGTCATCATCTGTATTTCGGGATGAACAATTTTCATGTCTTTAATTTTGTATAGGAAAACACAGCATTTGGAGCCAGTGATGTATGTTTGGGCTTAAATAGTTTTTCATAGGTTAGTGATGGTTAATTTGATTCCTGTAGCTATGTAGATGTATTCTCAGTAATAACATTGCGATACTTACCCTGATTTTTCTTACTAAAATTGTGGTCTCATTTTCCATAAGGATTATAGGAATCTCATTTTCTATTAAGTGTCTGAAAAGAGATGATTATTTATTTTTTTTTAAATCAGATCTTTGTGGAATTCGATGGCTGTAACTGGAAACAACATGCGTGGGTGAAAGTCCATGCTGAAGAAGTTATAGTGTTGCTGCTGGAAGGATCATTGGTTTGGGCACCTCGAAATGATCCTGTTATGCTTCAGGGGACTAGAATCTCGCAGGCGCAGTGGCCTGCGCTGGTGAGTATTTGACCAGAAGCCCTTAGATCCTCAGAGATCATCAGCTCCACTGTGAAGCTCAATGCTTGGATCTTGTACAGGGCACCATTTTGCAGGTTCAAAAATTGCTTGGGGCATGGACTTTTACTAATACGAGTTCCTTAACTGGTACTTAATAGTGCCTTTGGGAAGGCATTGGAGAGGCAGTATGCTTCCAGTTCCTACCCCAGAACTTGCTATGACATATTGCACAGAAAAGTGATATTTACTATTTAAAGTTAGTCTCTGAAGAGATGTGTTATATATCTGAAAAGATTATTTTTCCCTATTTTAAAACCTTGTGTATGTCAGGCTTTTCTGAATTGTGAGAATAAGCCTTTTGGTCTTACGAAGGACTTTCCAGAGCTCTGTATGGTAAAGGCTGTTGCATCAATCGAATAGGCATACCAGAAGGCAATCTTCAGGAAGAGAATACTGTGCCTGATATATAAACCACAAATTGGCCACTCCGAATCTAAAAAATCTATTTCTGTTTTGTTGTCAGCATTAACTAACATGACGCACAAAATTTTCTCATGTTTCTTGATGTGGTTAACCATATTACTATTTACATGGCAGTTACATGTCAAGACACTTAAAAACAAAGCCAGTTTATTTTAGCTAGCATATCTGAATATGCCCATTCTGCAAACATCTTGATGAGTAGTATATATTGAAGGTCATTACTTATATATTTCTTCTCTTAGTGACTTCTGAAGAGGAACGATCATTATATGTGGGAATCCTTACCTCATTTTTATGCTGTTTAATTTTTATTATTTGTCCCTTTTGTTTCTTTTGTCCTCCCACAGGCCTTGGACTGTTTGGTACCCTACTCTCTGCTTTTTAATACATTTTGAACATAGATACATTGAAACATTTTTTCCTGTCAAGGATCGTGTGCCTTGGTAGAATTTGAATTTAATGTTTTGAATGGGCATTCAGGCTCAAAGCACTAAGTTCATCACTGCATCTTTCTCTGAGGATTTCTTTTATTGTGCTTGGCTTAAGGCAGAAGAAGACCAGGCCTTTACAGCAGTGATTCTGTAGAGAGTATTTTTTCCATAGGTGAAGTTTGCTGTTAGTGTATTTCCAGCTTGTCTCCAAAAATGAACTCCAGTTAGTTTCATCTGGGAAACTGTTTTTACACAGGATCAGCGTCTTTCAGTTCATTTCCAAATTGGTCAAAATCTGAGTGATTTGGGGGGCGTTACCATGTTCTGCATGCTGACTGTGTAATTCCAGACTCTTTCCACTACAACTCAAGGTTTATCTGTAGGCTTGCTGAAAAAATGTTTCCATCCCCTGTACTCTGGACAGCCACGTGAGCATTGAAGCTTTCTCTAGGTACTACAGGCCTACTCAGATAACTGCATGGAAATGCAGATTGGAGTTAGTCAAAGCACCAGAGTACATACTTGCAATGGGAAACCAACTGCTTAGCATTACAAAGGGAATGGTATGTTTCAGGAGTGTGGGGGATGGTGCGTTTTGGTTCTTTTTTTTGTTTGTTTGTTTAAGATATATCACTTATGAATGTGTTTTCATTCTTCATTTTCTCTTTTTTTGTAATCCTGTTTGCTTTCAGGAGAGGGTTTTGCATAAACTGAGTAACTAAATTTTTATATTTATTCTGTTGTGTACGGGAGAATGGAATGTAAACAAACTTGATGAGAGCTGTTAAAGGAAAAATGTCATGAATACTTGTGTAAAAATCATATAGGTGAGAGCATGAGACAAGTAACACATTTCAAAGACTCTGGTTGTCAACTTGCTCTTCCGTCAGCAAGTTATGTTATAAGGTTTTCTGATTCTACTATTACAAGGTTTCTGAATTCACTAGGTATTTTTAGTGATTTGCTCTGCATCTTGAACATCAGTAATACACTTGCTATGAACTTCAGCTTTTCACAAACCACTAGCCAGGCTATATCTGAAATATGTTAGATAGTTTGAACTATTAACCAAAGCTTTTTTTAACCTTAACCAAAGCTTTTTTTTTTTTAGACCTGAGCATTAGAAGGTGCTTACCTATGAAAAACCAAACACCCCCACAGGTGTTTTCATTTCTTCTTTAAGATTTACTGAAAAAGTGGATCCAGTTGCCTGTAGTTCCTGCTTGTAATGGAAGAATTACTGACTTAGACATAATGACTAGTATTTTACATTAAAACTCAAGTACTTGGCAGTACAAGTTGAGAGATGACGATTTAAAACTTTTTAAAATCCTGAGTAGTATGAAATCAACTGTTGTTGGCCTATATGTGTGCTCAGTCATTTTGGTAACTTTTTTTTTTTTGTTTTTCCTCACAGACCTTTACTCCTCTAGTAGATAAGCTGGGATTAGGCTCTGCGGTCCCAGTGGAGTTTCTTCTGGACAGACATTTACGTTTCCTGTCTGATGCCAGTGGATTACGTTTATTTCAGGTATTTGAACTATGTTCAGTTGAAATGTAAATTTAGCCTTGTGCTATGCTTGTAAGATTAGTTTTGGGGTTTTATTTACTGTTTCAACAACATACCCGTTTTTCTCCTTTCACTGCCCTGTCACATATTTGTATTTGTTTCCCTGCCTTTCAAGGTCCTTACACTGACCTCTGTTTGCATTCAAAAAGTACTGGCACACTCTACATGGTTCAATTGGAGAGCTACCTGTCATTGTGTAGCTGTTAATTACAGTGGAAGTTTTGTCCTCAGAATTTCTATGAATACATATTTTATATATACAGCTTTTGCATAGTTAATTCCCTTATTACTCCTGGCATGTTCAGTAATATTTTTCTTAATTTTACTTTTTTTTATTTTGTCAATCTGACTGCAGTCCAAGAAGAGCTGTTTTGTAAAACCTAATGTTTCTATTATCCAAGAAGACTATACTTTATTAAAACTGTTTGTTTTTGGCAGATGGGAACAGAGAGTCAAAATCAGATTCTACAGGAGCAGCCTTCCCTAAGAGAATCTGTCAATGCGCTGATCAGTGACCAGAAGCTTCAGGAGATATTTAGTAGAGGTGAGACGTGTTTTCTTTCTCAGAGCTATTTTGTTGCGCAGCCGCTGTAAGGCTACGCTGGAATTTGTGAAGGGGGATAGTAACAGTATCTGTTACTGTTTCATTTGGAGGTCAATTTTCCATATTTTGCAAGTCTTTTACAAAGTAACTTTATCACCGATACAGGTAAGCAGTTGCTTAGATACAACCAGAAATACCTACTGGGAATGGTCGCGTAAGGTGTAGTTAAAGTAGGGCAACGTCTGTGTATTTACAACTTCCCTATTTTAAGTTTTACTTTTGAATTTTTAAAGTGTTGGTCCTTTTCTATGGTTCTGTTCTGTAACTGTGGGAACTTTGAAGTGAAGTTCCTTTGTAGCTGCTGATCCTCGGAAACTTTGCTTGTAATAGCAATTCAAATTTTGACGTTTTGATAATTAATACATCAGTTGTTTAAGTTGAATATATGTGTGGATGTGGCTGGTCAGCATAGAGTTAATATCTGTTGTCTGGATTGTGTATTAGGGTTAAGCCTGATTGTGGCTTTGGTTGTCAGATTTGGGTCATCTTGGTCAAGTACTAAAATTATTTCTATCCAGAGTTCATGTGCCAGAGAGCCACCCTACAGACAGGCCGCTGTCTTACATCTGAAGGAAGATGTAGTTCTTCATGGGAATTTGGTGCCTTTTGGTCAGATAAAACGTGTGTTCATAGAAGTTCTGAGGACAATACTTTTTTGATGAGCAAGTAGCTTAAGAATTGTCCAGTTTGAAGCCTTCTTCTAAAGTGCCTAGTTCTGGCTGTGTCACATACAGGTTGATGATCCAAGATAAGCAGAGGTTTTATTTTGTCTAGACTTAGGGTGGGAGGAAAGCTCAGCATGCTGATCTGGAGAGCAAGGGCAGGGTGAGAGGAAACCTTTCTGTAGATGATCTGTTATCTGTATGAAAGAGCTAAGTCTGGTTGGTTTAGAGATGTTGGATATCCGAATATATGTTTTTACTCTGAAACACATAGCTTTTTATCTGGGATTTGAAACATCTGGGCTAAGTCAGAATAGTGGGACTGTTCACTGGATTGATGGTGCATAATTACTAACCTGTAGGTTAGAAAACAAAATAATTTAGTTAGCAAGGAACCCCCATGTAACTTGATTTTGTCAAAGGAGTGAGTTAATTTTGGTCTTTCACGTTTGGGTTTTTTAATGTGTAAGCTGTATTCATGAGTTACAGCAATGAGGACCTATTGACTTTTTAGGATAAAATGCCTGCTTACACAGGATTTGCAGGAGAAGCCCTGGTGTTTTAATTTCTTTCCACCTGGAAGATGACACTTCAAGCCCTAATTAAGTGCACAGAACCATTTTATTGTATGACACAAAGCTTGTTTGGAAAATGTCCTCAAAGTCCTTCTTTTCCAGGTCCTTACAGTGTCCAAGGCCAGCGAGTTAAAGTTTATCAACCAGAGGATGAAAATAGCTGGCTCTGTGGTGTTGTGAGCCACCAAGACCCAATAACTCGTCTTATGGAAGTGTCTGTGACTGAGGTAAAAATATGAAGTGCTACTTTGGTGTTCCTAAAATACCATTCCTCAATATCTGTATGTGGAGAATGACAGCTTCACCAAAACTTGTTATTTTGGGTTGTTTTTCTGCTTTAAAAGATAAGTAATTATTTGTGTTGTGATTCACAGGGTTTTTTTTTTCCTATTAGAATGACTTTCTTGAAAAAATGATGTCACACAGGCCACTTCTATTAAAAAAAAAAAAAAAGCTGTAAGAGTTTAATTGGAAATTAGTGCTGTAAGAAAAAAATATTGGAAATTACTCTCCAGAAGAGAAAGCATGCTGATGCATAGAAAGCTACCTTCTGGGTCCCTTACATTGTGGTTTTCCTATGCCTTCTCTTGGTTTCCATCTGACAGACTGTACAAATAGTTTGAAACAATTTTAGCAAAGCAGATGGAGTCTTTATATAAATAAATTTGATTTATATATTTTAGCTCAGACTATTTACTTTTGCCCTGTTCCTATCAGTAAACCTGTGTACAGCACAGAGAATCTGCACTGCTAGTTGCTGGTTTTTATTATGTGCTTCTGTGCAGTCTGACAGGTAGCTCAGTCTTGCCAGTGGCCTGCTCCTGATAGCTTCCTTTTTCCAGAACAATTGGGAGCAGGTCCATGGTGCTGTCTAGCAGTAGCATGCATCTTGGTTTTTAGATCCCTTCTTGTGTCATGCACCCACTGCCCCTGTACCCTTTTCCATGTGTAGATGGAATGCACTGAATGAGCAGTAATCCTACACTCTGACTACTGCTATTGCTGGCACACAGGGAAAAAAGTATACTTTGTATGGTAAATCAGCATAATACTTTATAGAGGCATAAAAATTGTGGAGTTATGTGCATTCAGCAGATATGTGCTAGGAAGCACAGAGTTTCCTGTGTACTTACTGTGAAATAGAAAGGAACCTCCAAGAACAGTTACAGAGATTGGATATGTGTTGCTTCTTTTGAGGAGACGCTGATGAGGATACTTGGGCTAAACTGATGTGCTTCTTCCAGTAGTCCTTTCTAGATCTAAGGGGGTGAACATGTATGTAACAATGTTAAATGAAATTCAAGAGTTACATTTAATGCAATGAATACCTTTAGAAATGCTCAACAGAGCAAATATACAAACAGTGGTAGGAATCAGATCTGAAAGTTTTTGAAATAGAGAAGGAGCAAAAGGATAGAAGGTAAACTAGAAGGCTGTAGTATTACTAAGAAAGTGACATAGTAAAAGGTAAATAAAGATAGTAAAAGGTAAATAAGTAAAAGAAGAAAAGGTAAATGGGAGAGGGCCTGCACAGTAACAGTGTGTTTAAGTCTCTTATGTTGTTACTATATAATTTGAATTTAAAATTAACCTCTGCTTTCCTTTTTCCTACTTCCTCATTATCAATCTGTCTGAAAATTAGAGTGGTGAGATCAAGTCGGTGGATCCTCGACTGATTCACGTGGTGATGGATAACACTTCTCCAGGCGAGGTAGTACAGCAGTTCATTCAGGTCTTGTATATACAGTGTACAACTTCATAAAATTTTTGATGTGAAATAAGTAAAATCTGGAAAAGACTAAAAAATGATGCAGTGTTGACTTGTGGATTTTGGATAATTTTAGTAAATTTCCTCTTAAAGTTTGAACAGGAAAATTTTGTTTACCATTTTGATGATCGTAGTTTTCTTTAAGCTATCTTCTCTTTTTTTTCAGGCCTGTTTACTAAATTTAGCATGAATCTTAGAGGGATGATCAGTAGCGATGTAACCATGGTGGTTGTACTCCATTTTAAGGTGGAGTGTTGCTGCCTTTTTCTAATAGGATCATTCTGTGCTCCTTCACAGACCTTTTAAGGCATTTCTAAAAATTGCCATCTGGCTGCTGTGTCTTGTAAGCAGGCTTATGTGTTTATGGCATTTCACTGCCTCGATTGAGATGTTCCATTATAATGTTTGAAGCTGAATTTTTACTCTAGGCCAAAGGGCAAGCTATCTCCTGCAGTTAAATATTGTAGGCTTTGTGTAATGAACAGAAAGTGTGCCATTCAAAAGAATCATGGGGTTTATGCTTGGAGCAAAAATTAGTGTGCAGTTGGTATTCATACATCACGAAGAGCTTTGTTGGAGTATTGCGTATTTCTCAGAATTGGCTAGGATGTGGTTCATGCTACAGCAAGGTAGCTCAGCTAAAAAATCACTTGTGCAGATCTTACTCTAGTACAAAAAAGACAGGACTGCGCTTAATGCTTGTGTTCTGTGCTCATATATCATCTCTCTTTAGATGTCTCAATTTGTGATAAAGTGTTCCTAAACTTCAGAGCAGTGTAATATATTCTGTTCTAACAGAAGAAAGTTCTCTGAATGGGTATCTGGCCCGTTCTGTTTAATGATTGCATGGCTTTGTCTGTTATAGGGAGGGGGACTAAAAGCAACTAAATCATCATCTAAAGGGAAAAAGAAGAAGGAAAGCCTGGAGGGAAAGGATGGAAGGAGGAGGAAAAATGTATCAGATCCTGGTTGTGATCCTGCAACAAAGAAGCTGAAGGAGAGGGGTGAGGCAGATAGCAATGGTAGTGATGGAGGTGAGGCAAGCAGAGGTCCCTGGAAAGGAGTCTCCGGTAGTGAAACAGGACTGGATCCAAGGGCCAAGCAGTTGCCTTCATTTCTTCCTCAGATTAGTCGCAATATTCGTTTTGCTACTTACACCAAAGAGAATGGCCGAACATTAGTAGTCCAAGACGAGCCAGTTGGTGACACACCATTGCCCTTCACTCCATTTTCTTCTGTGGCTGGACAGCCATTACAAGTTGGATCTGGGTGTAAAGAGGCAGGAAAATCACTGGAACAGGTTCAAGGCACAGTGACTTCTGCAACCGCAGTTACTACAACTGCTTTGACACCGGCAACTGTGAGGATCTCTGATACCAGTTTGCCTGCTGTTAGTGGACAGGAGAAACTGAAAACAGTCCGATCGCAAGCCCAGGGAGAGGTGAGTAGCTCATGGTCCCACTTGTTCTAGAAAGATTTACATGTTTGCAACAGATGTTCTGCAATATACTCTTGTTAAATTGTGTGTCCATCGAACTGAAAAAAATACTTTTTCTCTCATGAGTCCATCTCCTCCCAAAGAAAACCAGTTATCTGACCTAAGAAATTACTCAAAAGAAAATTGAGATAATTGGTGAAGTAGTAAGAGATAACTGCAGCACTCTTGTGCTTATCCAGCTTCAATCTGAGAAATGCAGCTTTAAAATAATGCTAAGCACTGCACTTAATTAATTTTGTTGTGTCATACAGAAGACAGCCCTCTTAAAATCTCTTGCCTTTATATAAACAAATCTGCATGCACATGTACACTGAATTGAACATTCAAGTTACTTAAAGAAAAAAAGCCTCAAAACCAGAAAAACAATGAGCCTACATTTAGAAGACCTTTAAAAGATGCCTATCTTGTGTGTTAGAGCTGTGTTACCTGTATAGTAGAAAAAGGAGCCAGTTGCATTGTATACTATATAGGACTAAACCCAAAGAAATAATTAAAATATTTGAGATGAGAGATCAGTCTGGAAGCAACTCGAAGGCCTTTTAGTTATGCCTTTGTTTACAAGGAAAAGAGTAGAAAAATAAAAGGGAAACCCTGTTAAAGGCAAAATAGAAAACTTCTAAAATCAAATGAAGGTTTGTAAAAACAAAACAAAAATGAAACTCACCTCAGTTAAATACAATAAAAATAAAGAATTTTGCCATCTGCTGTGTAAGTAAAGTGAAGAAAATGGGAGATATGTTAAGAGAGTCCAGTGTGATTGCCAGGAAGTTGAAGGCATTGTTATCATCCCTATCTTTTGTATTAGATAATGGAATGAGTGGAAAGGTTAGATATTTACCTTGGGATAAAGATTCCTGGATGGGAAGGTGTAAAGGAGGAATAGAATTGTAGAAAACAGGAGTGTGTTGCATAATGAGCATAATATAATGTAATATGAACTCTTCTATCCTCCACCCCCCCCCAATAAATAAATTCAGAGTTAGGAGCAACTGCAGATTGTGTAATTGTACTGAGAAATTTTGGTACCACCTCTCCTTCTTTCCCTCTCTCCAACCCCATATCACTTTTTTAAAACATTAATAATTCAGCTTCAGAGTTGGCTAGCAGGCCATTAGTCCATTTTAAACTATTTTTTTGAGGGAGGGAACCTGACATAAATCAGTAAGAGCGTTGCAGATAGTTCATATATGTTACTATTTCAGACTATCTACTGTATCATAGTGTAACTGGGTCCTTGAGATGACTTCACAACCTTTGTTTCCATTCAAATTCATATTCTTTTAAAAACTCTTAGAACAGAGTTTTCTAAAATTATTTTTGTCTCTAAAAAGAAATATCGAAAATTCTAATATCTGGAAGAAATGTCAATAGGTTTTTGAAGTTATTACAGCTGTAGATTGGTAATGAGGAACCGGCTAAACGTTAGTATGCAGTCAGGTAGGTGTGCAGGGACACTAGTGACCAGTTGGATGTGTTGCACAGAGTCTGTGGTTTTATTTAGCATGACCTTGAAATAAAATTGTGTTAATGATGAGCAGATTTCTAAGTGGAAACTCAAAGAAAAGGAGTAGAGCTGATCTAAATGATTCTGTGAGGAACTAGTCACAGTATATAATCAGTTATAGTAGGACTGTCAGAATTGGAAAATCTGAACAAGTACCAATTGAGAAGAGAGCAAGTGAATATTCTATAGCACGGTTATGGTTCTAGTAGAAATCTGTCATTCACAAAACTTTCCTGTATTTAATGGTCATAAAAAGTAAGTATTTTGTGCTTAACCTCTACTGAGTTGTTCCCTGGAAGGCTCCACATCCTAGGCATCTGTCTACCTGCCAGCAGATGTGAGTTATGGGGATCAGGAATAGTTTGTCTGCTGACTGCTAGGAGCTTGCTTTGTTTACTTAACTTGCAAACTAAGATACTTATTTCAGGGGTGCTACTTAAGTAGATGAAGCTTATCAGAATGCTCTTGGGGGAGGGTGAAAGATTGGAGGGTATTCAAAAATAGTTTCAATTATGGTTCCCTTTTTGTTGATTTGAATTCAAATTATCAGCAGTTTTACTAACTTGCTTTTCTCTGAATTAGCTTACCTGTCTGGTGCCTCACCTTTGTTCTAAAGTATGATAAGATATTAAGTATTAGTTTTCTCTGTGTGTCTTCAATTTCAATAGCTTGTGGGTAGGAATCTTTAAAGAAGTAATTGTAAGTCTGCTGGAATTTTTTTTTCCTGATGGGTAAGGAGAATGCTGATAGTACTACAAGATGAACTAAAGTAGTCGTGTTTCAAATAACAATTTATAATGGACTAATGCTTACTAATTTTGTTCCAGAATTCCCGAAATTCACTTTTGGCTTCTTCTGGATTTGGAGTCTCTCTCCCAAGTGCTTCGCAGTCCTTGATATTTGGGGCTGGAAGGAGCCAATCAAATGGAGTGATGGCTCCGGAAGGCAAACCTTCTGGATTTCCTTTTGGCTGTGGTACTGGACAAGAGGCTCAAAAAGATTCTGATTCATCCAAGAACTTATTTTTTGAGTGCATGTCCCAGAATCTTCCTTCCAGTAACTATTTCACGGTCATTTCAGAGAGCTTGACTGAAGATGTCTCTAGTCGAGACTCATTCAAGCAGTGTACAGAGAGTGTGGGTGCTGGGACTTGTAAAGGTAAAATTCTTTCAGTGGACTGTAAGCCAGGAGCCCAGTCTGGTAGTTCTGTAGAGCGGAAGCTGCCTGTGGAATCTATGCCTACCCTTACTCCAGCCTTTTCACGAAGTCTGTTGAATACTCGTCCCTCTGATAGCCATGAAAACCTATTTTTACAGCCCCCAAAGCTGTCACGAGAGGAACCCTCAAACCCTTTCCTGGCATTTGCTGAGAAAGCAGAATTCAGTCCTTTCAGTGGCTTTGCATCTTCATCTCAGACAGGGGTTTGTGCTCTGTCAACACCTGTGGGTCATAAGGCCACTTCTGGCTGGCCGGAATCACTCACCTGTACAGACTCTTTAGCTAAGAAGAAAACCTTGTTTATAACAACTGACTCCTCAAAGATGATCTCTAGTGCTTCTGGTTCAACAGCTACTGCTGGTGTTCAAAGCCCTTGCACTGTAGGGAATGGCCGTTCCAGCTCACCGAGCAGCAGCCTGACACAGCCTATTGAGATGCCCACACTATCCTCCAGTCCAACAGAAGAAAAACCAGCTGTTGGGCCTGGGCAGCAGGACAATCCTCTTCTGAAAACTTTTTCCAATGTGTTTGGCAGACATCCACCTACCCTTTTCTCTTCACAAGCAGAGTTTCCACAGGAGAAGAAAGCCCCTTTTGAAGCTGTGAAAAGGTTCTCGCTAGATGAGCGGAGCTTAATGTCCAAACAGGACTCCGACTCCAGTACAAATAGTGATCTGTCAGATTTGAGTGACTCTGAAGACCAGTTGCAGGCTAAGGCTTGTATGAAGGGTATCCCAGACCATTTGATGGCGAAGCTAGGCCCCAATGTGGAGCGCAATGCAGAATTACTGCTGGGTAAAGGAAAGGGGAAGCAAGCCCCAAAGGGCCGGCCCCGCACAGCTCCCCTAAAAGGTGATGACTTGAATGCAGATTATGTTTTGGAAGCACGAGGAGGTGGGATACTGGGTTATCTCCTGTGTAATGAACTGTGTAAACTAACCACAGTTGTAGACCTCTTTCATATTCAGTAGGCAGCACACAGGATGCTTACAGGGCTGAAGCTTAATGCTTCATGGATGTGAATTTGGTGTTCACTTTGATAAATGTTTAAGCCTGTGTGTCAGGACAGAAGTGTGGTATGCTGTAGGCTTGAACAGACTTACTGTTTTACATGGGTATGAACATACAGATCTCTGAGAAGATGATTGTTGGAGCCAGTATCCTTTTGCTGTTGCAGTTAACTGATAGATTTTTACTTCTGCTTTGCCTCACCCAGTTGGCCAGTCTGTGCTGAAAGATATGAGTAAGGTGAGGAAGCTGAAGCAGTCAGGTGAGCCTTTTCTCCAGGATGGCTCTTGCATCAATGTAGCTCCACATCTGCACAAGTGTCGGGAGTGCCGTCTGGAGCGGTACCGCAAATTTAAGGAGCAAGAGCAGGATGACTCAACTGTGGCATGTCGCTTCTTCCATTTCCGGAGGTGCTCAAATTCTTCCTTTTTTCATATGTAGTCTGTGTGCAGAGCTTGGGCCATGTCCAAGCACAATGTTTTATTTATTAAATATGCTTGGGTACAATAATGAAGGTTTTGAGTGTCTTGCATTTCTCTGCATCACCTGATGGGAATTCCCTCACTGGCCCAGAAAGAGCTGCTTTTCAAAGATAAAGCTATAAGATACTAAGTGAGCCTCTGGGTACAGCCTCAGGAAGCTGAATTTGCTTTATTGGGTAGAATTTTACTTGTGGATGGCAATTAATATACAATGACTCTCACTCCTTCATAACGCATTCAGAACAAAGGTAAAATTTTAATCCACTCAAAAAGTAACTAAGCATTGCCAGCATGAGGCTAATGTTTCACCATATTCTGTTGAACACAGGACTAATTTTTAGGAGTAGAATGCTGTGTCTGTGTTCCCTCTGTGTTATATACATGTATTACTCTTCTTTGACCTGTTGTGTTTCTTTTCGTCTTCCTTAACTGTCGATCCTAGCAAGTGCTACACATCTTTTTCCGAAAGTAGTTAAATGACTTTCTGACATGTAAAGGATGAACTGAGTTTTTAGTATGTGTCACCCATCCAGTAAGCATGCTGCTTCTTTTCCTAAGCTTGTTAAAAATTAATCTAGCTTGAGGTTAAAGATAAAATGATTTCTGCTTAAAAATGAAGATATCTTTGATATTGACAGGAGATGCTTAGGGTTCTGTCATACAGTTTTACACCTTTTACCACACAAGGTAAAGGGAGGGTTAACAGCTATTGGTACAACAGTAGTGATTCATCTATGTGGAGACCAGTGCGACAAGGTTTTTTACATATATCATCATGTGAGCTATTGGAAGAGTTGCCAGGTGTTGGCAGCCCTAGCCAGAGCTGAAATACCGTTTTCTCAAAAGGTGGGAAAAACTTTCTGATTAATTAAAACTGAAAGTGACAGCCATTCAGCATCATGCAGCAGGTCAAATTGAATTTTGTTGTCTCTTTCTATTAATGAGATAGAGAAGTGGGATGAAGCAAACTGTAGCAATTTCTTTTAGGTGGCATTTCCCACCAATGTTTACTACGACCTTGGGATTCATTCTAATGGGTGTTGTAGCTACAGCTTTCTATGCCTTATTCTCTGTGTTACTGGTATTTGCATAATAAGTGTACTGTCTGTAGAATGTAGCACTCTAGATGAAGTATTTTTCCTCCCTTTCTGGATTTATGTTCTGATATAGATGTCATTATAAGTTAATTAAAGGTGATTGAGCAGTTTCTCAATTACTCCATCCTATTTCCTGCAGGCTGGTATTTACCCGGAAAGGTATACTACGAGTAGAAGGTTTCTTGAACCCGCAACAAAGTGACACTGATGCTATGAGCCTATGGATTCCTTCTTCCTCCCCTGCAGAGGGGATCGATCTGGAAACTTCCAAATATATCCTGGCCAATGTTGGGGACCAGTTCTGCCAGCTTGTTATGTCAGAGAAGGAGGCAATGATGATGGTGGAGCCACATCGTACGTTGGGCTTTTGTCATGGTTTTTCCCACCCTTTCTGTATAATGCATGTACAATAGAGTGGAATAGAATTGAAAATGTCTTAAAATTTCTTTTTGAAATGTTTCTCCTGCTCTTCCAAAGAGAGGCTATATTCACTCTTGGGTGGGGGATGTAACTGAGGGATCAGAATTCGAGACTTTCTTTTGGATCAATGCAACATTACCACCAAGGAAGCTAATGGTAACTTTCCCAGACATTATTCTTTAATAACTAAATGCAGAAATCAGCTGGCTCATGCTCCTAAGAAAATAGAAATAAGCCCAAACACCTACCACACTGACCAGCTACGCTTTAATGAACAGATTTTCTGATGTCTTCCTATCCTTTCATGCTCCAGGGACCTCATGTAAAAGCTCAGGGTTTTCTAGGGTGGGAGCAGTACCTTAATTCATCCCGCAAGGACTTAACTGATCATCTAGTTGCCAGCTTTCCATTTCAGGGAGAAAGGGTTGGGGTGGGGAGGGGAGGGTACCCAGTTTAGTTTATCACATGGGGATAACTGACTATCTAATTTTTTCCTGTTATTTTGTGGAACATACAAGGACATTTGGAGAACCCCTTCCTTGGCAAATATGTTGGTTTAGAATCTAAATAGTTGATAGAGATCTGATTACTAAAACTAAATACACATTCTTTATGCTTTTATATGTTGATATCACTTGTTCATAAAACTAGCAGAAGATTTGTGATTTTGTTGTAAGTTCCATTAGTGCTCCATTAAATTCAGTTATTACAGAACACTGTAAGGTGCTGCATTTCCTGGTAGTGTGCATTTTGAGACCTGACCTTACCTGTTCTTAGAAATGGGAATTTTAATGGTGTCACTGGACTAGCAACTGAAAGTATGGGGCTATGAAGGTAAAAAATGTGTGTTTCTATACTCTTCCTTCAGGTCATGTTGCTATGAATTTATCAATGTTTCTGTGATACTCTCAGATTAGATGGGAGACGTGCAAAATGTCAAAGCAATAATTCGTAGTATGCCTTCTTTCTATAGAGAAGGTGGCATGGAAGCGAGCAGTACGTGGTGTGAGGGAGATGTGTGATGTATGTGAGACAACACTCTTCAATATTCATTGGGTTTGTCGGAAGTGTGGTTTTGGTGTCTGTCTGGACTGTTACCGGCTGAGGAAGAATCGTCCACGTAGTGGTGAGTACTGGGCATTTTTCTCCCGCTGTCATCTTTGAGCTGAGTATAGTCAGGGAATAGTTTCTGGGAAGTTGTAGAATGTTTTGTGGGAGAGTTACCAAGTATCAGCTTGGAAGGCATGTTTGGAACTTGTCTTACATGCTGCTGTTTCATTCTTCATTTCCTTATGTACCTGTGTTTTATCTATTTGCATAGGGTGGGATTATTAAAATCACAGCATCAGCAGACTCAAGCATAGAGTGTCTACTGAGACAGTTGACTGTCTCAGGCTGTATAGTTCTTTTCCTCAAAAAGTATCAAAGAAAAATTATGTACTATCTTAACAGTTCAGAACTGTTGTATGGGGAACTTGTAAGCAGACACTGCAGAGAAATGCTGTCTTTGATAAGGAGTTATATTGGAAGGTTTTTCTCTTTTTTTTTTTTCTTTTTTTTTTTTAAACTCTGTGACACACCAGGCCTTCTAATTCAGGAAGAAGTTCAGTAAGTTCAATTTTAAGAAGCAGAGGCATGAGAAAGTGGATACCTGGCTGGGTTTTTTGGTGTACTCTACTGTACTGAGACCACTTTGGTAGCATGGATGCAAACAAATGGTAATCCCAGTGAGATTAATTAATGACAGTTACATTATTATATAGAGCACATGTATAAAATACTGGATGTTAATAAATGTGAATACTACTGTGTATTCACTATGATTACTTAGAAAAGTATAATGAGAACAAGAGTATCATATTTTAAAAATTGATGTTAGAAGCCAGGATTTTTAGGTGATTGAAAACAAACTGCTATAGATGACTGAGGGGAAATTACTATGGTAGCTGTATAATCTGTGGAGGCAGAAGTTGCTGTATATCCAGTCCTAATGGTCTGTATTTATAGTTTATTTCTGAGATCACCACGTTAATTTCCTGCACTGTAAAGAATCTAAATAAACAATAGTAATGCACAGGTATCCTACATTGTAAAGCTTTAGTACAAAAATCTTTTATTTTTCTTTATTCCAGATACAGAGGAGATTGGTGATGAAGAAGTTTTCTCATGGCTGAAGTGTGCCAAGGGTCAGTCTCATGAACCAGAGAATCTCATGCCAACACAGATCATCCCTGGTACAGGTAATGCTTGAAACACAAAAGGAAAAATAGCAAATTTTGTACTAATTCTGGGCAAGAAAATGGAAAAAAACATAGAGATAGGTGATGTTGTAGCTGATACCTCTTCTAGCATTGATTTAAAGGAAAATTCCACTTGCTACAGCAGAAGGGTTGAAGGGAAGGTAACCCAAGTATGATCAAGCTGTGGATTTGAAGTGTGCATCCTTCTAGTATTAGCTGTGACTTGTTATGGTCAGCTGTTTTTTAGTTGTATTTTAAGTAAATTTGTTTAAATAGCAAGAAAGAGGTTTTTGGGGATGGTTTGGGGATTTTTTTCTTCTTCTCTGGGGACAGGGAGGGAAACTAAATGGTCCATTCTGACTATTTACATAACTGGTCATAAAAATCACAGAATCATAACATGGTTTGGGTTTGAAGGGACCTTAAAAAATCATTTGGCTTCAACCCCCATGCCACGGGCAGGGACTGTCTTCCACTAGACCAGGTTGCTGCAAGCCCCATTCAACGTGGCCTTGAACACTTGAAGGGATGGGGCAAGCTCAGCTTCTCTGGAGAATCTATGCCAGTGCATCACCACCCTCACAGGGAATAATTTTTTCCTAATAGTCAATCTAAACATACCCTCTTTCGGTTTAAAAACGTTGTTCCATATCCTGTCCCTAGAGATCCTGAAAAAAAAGTCTCAGTGCTTATCATCCCCCCTGATGTATTGAAAAGGCACAACAAGATCTCCACAGGGCATTCTCTTCTCCAGGCCAAACCACATCAACTGTCTTGGCCCTTCTTCATAGGAGGGGAGTTCTAGCCCTCTTGTAATTTTCATGGCCTCATCTGAACCTGCTTGAAGAGGCCCATGTCTGTCACGTACTGGGCGCCCCAGAGTTGGAATGCTGAACTCCGGGTGGGGAGGTGGGCTGGGGTAGAGGGGAAGAATCGCCTCTCAGCCTGCTGGCCATGCTTCTTTTTATGTAGCCTAGGCTGCAGGATGGCTTTCTGGGCTGCAAGTGCATTTTACCGAATCATGTCTAGTTTTCCATCTAGCCATGTATCCAAGTCCTTTGCTGCAGGGCTACTCTCAATCCATTTCACTCCCCCACTCTGTACTGATATTGAGGGTTGCCCCAAACCAGATGTGGGACCTTGCACTTGGACTTGTTGCACTTAATGAGGCTTGGGTGGGTCCACTCCTTAGGCTTGTCAAGGACGTGCTGGAATCAGTTGCACACCTTAGCTTGGTGTCATCCGCAAGTTTGTTGAGGGAGTGGTCAATCTCACTGTCAATGTCATTGATGAAGATGCAAAATATTATTGGTCCCAGTAAGGACCTTTGAGGGGCACCTCCTGTTAGTGTTCTCCATTTGGGCCTAGAGACATTTATGATAACCTTTGGATGTGATCATCCAGCCACTTCCTTACCCACAGAATCGTCCATTCATTAAAATGTATCTCTCCAATTTAGTGACAAGAACTTTGTGAGGTACTATATTGAAGGCCTTGCAGAAGTATAGGTAGATTGCAGCTATTAGTTTTTTTGTTGCTTAATGATGCAATCACTCCATTGAAGAAAACCACTAGATTAGTCAAGTGTGATTTGCCCTTGGTGAAGCTGTGCTGGCTGTCTCTAATCTCTTCTAACTTCCATATGTTTTGACATGCCTTCTAGGAGAATCTGCTACATGATCTTACCTGGTTACTGTGGTGAGGCTGACGGGTCAATAATTCTCAGGGTCCTAGTTTTGAACCATTTTAAAAATGGGCGTAATGTTTCCCTTTTCCCAGTCCCTAGGGACTTCATCAGACTGCCAGGACTTTCCAAGTGTGATTGGCAACTACATCAGCCCAATCCCTCAGGACCCTGGGGTGCATCTTACCAGGTTTCATGGACTTTTATATGTTCCAGTTCCTCAGTTGCAGCCCCACCTCAAATACTGTCTGCAGTTTTGGGCATCTCAGTATAAGAAGGACACCAAGCTGTGGGAGTGTGTCCAGAGCAGGGCAACCAAGATGGGGAAAGGTGTCACAGCACAAAGCTTAGGAGGAGCAGCTGAGGTCACTTGTTTTGTTTAGCTTAGAGAAAAGAAGGCTGAGTGGTGACCCCATCACAGTCTACAGCTTCCTCAAGGGGGTCAGCAGATGGGGAGGTGCTGATCTCCTCTCTCTGGTGACCAGCAGTAGGACACAAGGAAATGGAATGAAGCTGCATCAGGGGAGGTTCAGACTCTGCTTCACTGAGTGGGTGGTTGGGCACTGAAACAGACTTTCCAGGGAAGTGGTCAGGGCACCAAGCCTGTCAGGTTCAAGGAGTCTGGATGATGCTCTTAGTTGTATGGTTTAGTGTTAGGTGCTCCTGTGGGGGAGCAGGGAGTTGTTCTCAGTGATCCTCATGGTCTTCTTCCTGCTTGAGATTCTGTATGGTTCTCCAATGAGAGGAGGAACTTTATTCCCCCAGTTTCTCCTTTGAGGTTCAGGGTCTCAAGAGAGGTGAGAAAAGGGAATAAAACTGAAAAATGATGGGAAATAAAAATGTTGAGTATGTCAGCTTTGTCCATGTCAGCTGTCACTTGCCTGGACATCTTATTTAGTGCAGATAGTGCGTGTTGTATACGTTTTCTTTAATCGTCTTTTTCTGGCCAGGATAACTGTTGAAACCCTTATTATTCTCTTCATCCCTTGTCGAATCCATTTTTGTCTTTGTGTTAGGTTTCTTGATGCCATCTCTGCACATCCAGGCAGCATCCAGGATTATGTGTCCGGGTTCTACTGCCTCTGCATTTCATTCTTAGATTTTAGTTTGATCACGACGTCCTTCTTGACCCATGTTCTTCCCTTGCCTTCCTTATTTAATTTTTTACATGGGGGAATTGACAGCGCTTGCACTCGAAGAAAAATGTTCTTAAAGTGCTGCAAGCTCTGTTCTGTTCCTTTGTCCCTGAGTGCAGTTTTCCATAGCATCCCATACACTAATTCCTTAAGGATTCTCCTGAAATTCAGTCTGACTGAATTCTGACTCTACTCTTGATCTGGCTTACACTCCTCAAGGTTGGGAATTCCACCAGGACCTGATCGCTGCAGTCCAGGGTACCACCAGTCTTGACATGTCTGATTAGTTCTTTCATGTTGGTATATGACAGGTCCAGTAACACTTCTTTTGTGGTTGGTCTCTATGTCATGGATTAAGTTACCCTCAAAACACTCCAGAATTGTCCTTCATTGCTTGCAGCTTGCTATGTTGCTTTTCCAGCAGACGTCAAGGTGATTGAATTTCCCTAATCATCATGTGAGCATGATGCTTCCTGTAGTTGAAATAAGAACACTTTTTCAACAGGCTCCCTTTGGCTGAGTGGACTGGAGTAAACCCCAGCAGTGAGGTTTTCTTTGTTGGCTTTGTCCCTCAGTTTGCCCATAAATTCTTGACTGTTCATCGCTGTTTTTCAAAGATAGTTCTCTGTGGTCAGTATGTTGTTCTACATGGAGAGCCCTTCCCACAGTTCACCAGTTCCACAATTAATTGTATCATGCTTCAGTGATAAAGATTAGATTGTCGCTTTCTAGTTGCATAATGGCTTCTGTCTCCTCCTGCTCATCACCTGATCTGCATGCATTAGTATGAAGAGGCCCTCCAGCTGGGCTATCAACCTTACCCCTCTTGATAGGAACATACCCAAATTCCTTTGAGTTATTTCACAGGTGTTTACCTGTTGCTTCCTAATATGTTGGTAACCCCTGGCTTTTGCCTGTTGCTCAAATCTTCACCCCCTTTCCCCATTAAATCTAGTTTTAAAGTTCTCCAGAAAAGTCTGGTCAACTTGTTGGCAGAGGCTTTCTTGCTCTGCTTGGGCACGTGAATCCCATCTGCTCCCAAGAGACCTGACTTCTTGGAAGTAGATTTGTGGTCATAGAAGCAAAACTGTTGAATATGGCACCAGGTATTCATCTGGTCAATTCATTACATCTGTCTGTGTACCAGGAGGATAGAGGTGAACACCTGTGTTCCAGATCCTTTCAGCATTGCTTCAAGGGTTATATAGCTTCTTGTGGTGGTGTAAAGTCACCTCATTGCAGTATCATTGGACCCTACATGGAATAGTAGAAGCAGATGATAATCTGTAGGATTTGCCAGGTTTGGCAGCCTCTCAGTGACATTGTGAAGGCAGTGTTAGCACTGTTCGCCGCACTCTACTGATCAGGGACAATGTCTTGTTATATAGCATGTGACCTTAAAGATACTTTGGCGGTAATACTAAAAAAACTACATGTAGTTTTGGCCTTTTTTTAGATTTCTTTGCATGTGATATTCAAGATCTAACTTCATTTACAGCACTTTACAATATTGGAGACATGGTTCATGCAGCACGAGGCAAATGGGGTATTAAGGCCAACTGTCCATGTATTAACAGACAGAACAAATCAGTGTTGAGACCAGCTGTCACTAATGGAATATCACAGGTATGTAATTTGAAGCTGAAATTACCTTGTTCAACATTTACATTTTAAAGATCTATTAGTATGTTAGATCCATTAAGCTAATCTGTTGTGAAACAGGAATTTTACTTTCTCCATATCACTTTTTAGGGACACGAATTGCATCTGTTATCTACCAAGTAAGATATTATTTGGGCTAATACTCTTATGTAGAAATTGGGGAGGAAGCCATTAATATTGATGCTGTATTTTAAAACAAACCACTATGAGTAGCTTGCAACATGTGTTTTTATTTTGTTGTGCTTCCTGAAGGAATCTAGAGCAGTTCTGTAACTATCAACACAAAAAATCCTCCTGTAATAAAAAAAAAACCCAGAAAGAAAAGGAAAGAACTCAAAAAGATTGGGCTTAAGTTAAAAAATGTCTAAAAGATGACATGGTAAGAATTCACACCACAGTGCAAAGGTGAATACACGCAGATAAGGAAGCTTCTGTATTCTGCTAAGCATAAATGAATTTTACTGTGAGCTTGTAGCAAATGGAAAAAGAAAAACAACTGACAAAATCGATTGCATTGGATATTGAAAATGTCTCCAAGTTGAACTCTTCCCTTTATTCAACATTTAGCAGGTTTTTTTTTATATTTTTTGTTTTAGCTTCCAACTGTAAATCCCAGTGCATCAGTCTCTGGAAATGAGAACGCCTTTTCCACTGGAGCAGGGACAGCAGGAGTGGGGCAAGTAGAAATGGACACTGTATCAAAATCTGAAGCAACTGACATTAGGATAGAAGAATCTGCAAAAGCAGAGACATTACCAACCAATAACACTGGGGAAGTAAAGTCTAACAGACCACTTTGTCCAGAAACAGCTCCATCATCAGCTTTACACTGGCTTGCAGATTTAGCAACGCAAAAAGCGAAAGAGGAAACAAAAGGTGAGCAGAAGAAATGCCCACTGGGGTTGCAATTAAAAGATAAATGATAACATACTGTTTGATTGCTGTACTTTGTGAGAGTGTCTAGCCCTAAACAGAAAAGAAAAAGGTAAGTTTTCTTCCTTTGCATCTTAGAACCAGTTTTGCTCTACAGGCTTAGAAAAATGCAAAGCTGGAAAGATGATGCAGCTGCAGACAGTACTGTCTCACAGTTTATTTCTGTGCCAGGCTGTATATTTATTTTCTCAGAAGCTGATATCCTGATGTAAAATGACGGTAATTAACTTCAGATACGGCTTTGTCACTTTATAACTGTTGAAGTAAATACAGCTTTTTTGTGTGGTATGTGAAGAATATATTTTCAAGGAGCTGAGACGAGTCCAGTTGGAGAGTTAGATGAAAGCTTAGAGCATCTCTAATACTCAGTAGTTGGAATGACTACACTTCCTAGAAGTCAGAGGTAACATGACTAACACAGGATTTATTCCTGTCCATATGTCTAGAAGGGACTACTTTACATATTGATGTTAAATGTTGATGAATCACTTGCAAGTTTTGCAGGTCACTTTAATATTTTGTCTACCATTAAAATTTGAAATATTTAAAATCAAAACATAAATTCAGAAAGTCAGGGAAATGTTTTTTAACTGAGTACATTAAAAAGTTGTGTTTACATGTGTCAGATCTTTGATTGGATCTATTGTGCTATTCAAAACCATAGCAGCATATGAAGGGCAAAATCTATGTGAAGTATCTTTGATGCTCATTGAGGTGCCTCATTCACTGTTACAGTGATAATTTACCGTTACCACAAGATTCTGTTAATATCCTATTTAATGCAAGAGGAAATAATTTCAGAAAACTTTGTGATCGTTTTGACTTTGCCTCTTGGGGATTTTTTTTTCTCTCCCCTCCCTGTAATGTTTATATTTATCTTGCAGAATCAGGATCACTGAGATCAGTGCTTAATAAAGAATCCCATTCACCCTTTGGATTAGATTCCTTCAACTCCAGTACAAAGGTTTCCCCGCTAACCCCAAAGCTGTTTAATAGCCTCTTGTTGGGCCCAGTGACATCTAGCAACAAAGCTGAAGGCTCCAGCCTCAGAGATCTGCTACACACAGGGCCAGGAAAGCTTCCTCAGGTCCCATCAGACACAGGAATCCCCTTTCCTCCAGTCTTTTCTGCAGCTTCTACGGTAAATAATTTTGTATTCCTTCAATGATGTCTGTTCTAGGGAAGAATTTTCATCTGGATGTTTTAATCGTGTTCTACTCTTGAATGTTGAAACAAATGTAATGCCTCACCAAAACTCACCACCCCACAAATTTGTAGAGAATTTTCATGCTAATTTTTAGTTTTAGTGTACTACTGCTGAGGAGAGGCTATTCTCTTCAAGAGACCAAGAAAGTGGGTTAAATACAGCCTATAACTTGTTTTTGTTTAAATACAGCCTATAACTTGATAATCAGAATCCCTGCAAAGTTCACATTAAATTTCACATCTTTAAAAATATTGTAAGAGCATACCACAGAAAAAAAGACAAAAACTTCAGAGTAAACCAGTTCCTTAAACTTATGTATACTTGAAAGGCATTTGAGCTAGAATATACTTGGCCAGGATCTGCTGCTCCACCTGCAACACTACAAATCTATGGGGCCTGATGGGATAAATCCAAGAATCTTCAGAGAGCTGCTGATGTCATCAAAAAGCCTCTCTCAATGAGTTTCATGTGGTCTTGGGAGTCTGGAGTGGTTCCAGCTGACTGGAAGCTGGCAAAGGTTGTCCTGATTTCCTAAAATGGCAAAAAGCAGTACCATGGAAACCACAGGTGTGTCAGTCTCACTTAAGTGTCCAGTAAAATAATGGAAAATATTATTCTGGGAAGTATTTGAAAGCATCTGGAATACAATGCAGTCACTGGTCACTGCAGTGTGGGTGGAAAGTCCTACTTGTTGAATGCGATTTCCTTCTATGACGACACCACCTCATTCATCAGGGAAAGCCAGTAGATGTCATCTTTCTGGAAGTAAATTTTTGATGATGTCTCTCTAAATATCCTTCTGGACAAAATGTCCAGCAGACAGCTGAATAGCCACATTTGGACAACATGCTCAGGCACAGGGTGCGATTCTTAGCCTGTCCTGTGGAGGGCCAGGAGTTGGACTCGATGATTCTGATGGGTTGCTTCCAACTTAGCATTTTCTATGGTTCTGTGATCCTGTGAGTTTAAGGTGTAGTTGCCATTTCTGAATGCCTTTTCTGGAATAAGGATACTTAAATCCATTTTGGAAGAAATAGCTTTGAAAAAAAACCTGAACAAATCAATGCTATTTGGAGTGGTTAGAAACATTTTGTTTGAGGAGAAGGATAAATTCTGTGGAATTTATCAACACTTATCTCTTTTTGGTGAATACTTTCTCCAAAAGCTTAGGCAGATAGAGTAAGAAGGAAGTTGAAATGGCTTGTCTCATAGTGGATTTTTTTTTAAACTCTGACAGGCAGGCTGGCAGGCCAGCACCTCAATAATAGTTCATGTTGGTTGGTTTTGGGAGAGGGAACTATACATGAAAATATGATGCTGCTACAGGAAAGTGAATCCAAGAATACTTCTGTCTGTCATCACTGAGTACAGGCAAAGAAATTGTGGTCACTTGTGTTAAAGCAACTTATTCCTTCAAGGCTTGAGATAGCCTGTCTGAACTTGTATCCCTGTCCTGGCAACTCTACGCATTGTCTCACCACATCTAATCAGATGTATTGTGTAATGTGTTTTTTTCACTTTCCTGGCTTCTGATCTTCACTGAGTAACTTAGATTTAAAGAACTTATGGAGAACTCTGGTACATCTCCTGACTTGAATGTCTGGATGCTTCATATAGAATGAACAAAATAGAATGAACAAAACACTGAGAAACAAGTGTGTTACTCAAATTGAGAGAAGCAAGACTGCTGCTCATGGAGAGGATCATCTCGATCTTTCTGGAGCATTGATAGTTTGTTGTGAAGAATAATAAGCATTATCTTTAATAATTAAGCTGCATATTATCTATCTTACAGCCTCTAGCAAGTCAGAGTAATGGTACATTTTTAAGACCATCCAAAGCGGATGATGTTATGATCTAGTCTTATTTGGGTAAGATGGGCTGTAGGAAACTAACATAATTCCAGGCAGCAGTAGAGAGTGGAATCAGACTAGCAGTGAGGTAGTGCCTGTTAAAGGAGCCCAGGGTCCTGGAGGACAACAAGCTGCACCTGGGCCAGCACTGCACACCTGCAGCTGCAAAGGTAAACAGTCCTGGGCTGTATCAGGAAGCATACAGCTGAAGCACATCAAGGAATGTGGTTATTTCATTCAGCTCCTGTCAGATTACACCTGGAACACTTTCCAGTTTTGGTTTCCCCGGGTGAAGATGACAGTGAAAAATTGTATGGGATCCAGCGAAGGGCCATAAAGAATGATTAAGGCATTGGAGAGCTCGACACATTTAGAAAGGTTCTAGTAAATGGTTCTCTTCATCTTAGAGAAGAGAATGCTTTGGGGATCTGATCAATCTTATAATTTCTAAAAGGTGTTTGTAGGGAATATGGAGGTACTCATTTCATAAAGATGCATGGTTAATAGGGCAAGGGGCAATACAAGTTTCTTTTAGGAGAAATTCTATCTGAATCTAAGGAAAAATTCTCCCTTTACATTCAAAGAGTGGAATAGGCTGCCGTAAGAAGTGAATTAATCTCCTTTCCTGTCAAGTTAAAGTTGACATGACCCAGCCCAGGGGAACAAAACCTAGTTTCAACAGAAATTTACACCAGATGATCTCTAGAACTTCTGTTGGACCGAGACTCTTCTACAATTCCATAAGTATTTTTTACTGAATTAATATATTCAGTAATGAATAATGTTGTGTTTTAGATTGATAGCTCTATATATGGTGAATTTTTTATCTATTGAACTTTAGTTTTTAAGATGATGGCAGTTTTTGGGAGGGAGGAGAGAGTGGTGTTGATTGGTTTGCTATGTTTCTTTTGTTTTTCACTTGAATGAGAAGGTTTTTTCTACCAGAAATCTTTCACTGCTCTGCCTTCTCCCACAAATGTGTGAAACAAGGTCCAATAAGTGTTTATCGTCTGTTGAATATATAAAATTTATTTAGTGTATTAAGTATTTTGCTATAAGCAAGGCCTATAAGCAGGCTTTTTATTTTTTTAAGTTAAAACGAAATTTTAAGATTGTGTTGATAACCTGTTACAAATTTTAAACACCCCTTGAGTTTTAAATGTCCCTTGAGGAGCATGGCTACCAGAACCAGAGAGTCTCTGTACTAGTGGTTCCACTAACATACAGGAAGCACTTTCTCCTTTCTCTGTCCATGTTTACTTAGTGTTCACATATGTGAACAGCTTATGTCTCCCAAGGTTGAATTGACTTCCTTAGTAATGGAATGAGGAAAATGGGGAAATGGAGTTTAGATATTAATGAAGTTGGGAAAACTATGAACTATTTTTACAATCAAAGTAAAGTTTTCTATTTTATGTCTGCATAATATTTTTATAGGTAGCGTTTAGCTGGTTATTTTAACCTCTACCATTGTAAAACAGAGCCGTAGCCATTTCTGTTCAGTTCTGTTGGATACATGTCTGTCTCTGAGCCAGTTTGTTTCTGATGCATGTTTTCCTGGTAGCAAGGTGTCTGTGCTAAAGTCTGAAGGAGAGCAGATATACCTTAATACTTGTACTGTTGCAAGACTAAACTTACCTCTGGATTTACGTCTTCTAGGGGGTCAAAGGTAAAGCCAGCCTGCCAAACTTCTTGGACCATATCATTGCTTCTGTGGTGGAAAATAAGAAGACGTCTGATGCTGCAAAACGAGCTAGTAATTTAGCTGACACACAGAAGGAGGTGAAAGAAATGGTAATGGGATTAAATGTGCTGGATCCACACACTTCCCACTCTTGGCTGTGTGATGGTAGACTTCTTTGCCTTCATGATCCCAGCAATAAAAACAACTGGAAGATCTTCAGGGAATGCTGGAAACAAGGCCAGGTGGGTGATAAGTATCCAACCCTTATTGCTTGTTAGTGTCCTGAAATTGCAGTCTGTACATTGGTAAAAACAGTCTCTTCAAACTTTGGCTCCTGAGTGAATATGGTGAATGAATATTTCAACTGTAGCTTTATAAAGAGGGGACACAGCAGCCCTGTTCACTTTATGCTATATTTATTTGGGTCCATGTCCTCTTGCACGTTGAGCTTTTCTCAGCTTACCATCATGAGAGTGTTTGCTGTGACAGCCCTTTTAGTTGTAGTGTGCTTTGGGCTGAACGTCCTTTGCTCTACTACAGCCCAGTAGAGAATCCACTCTGATTTCCTGAGTGCACCTTAGCATCTACTCCACACTTGATGCTTTATAGCCTCAGGGAAATATGCGTTTTCTTCCAGCTACAGTGTGTACAAGAGTGAAAATGCTGCATGCAATAATCTACTGAATTTTGGATGTACTTGATAGAGTGTCTCATCCTGAGCCCTACAGCCTGTGGGAACCCAAGTATTGTTGTGGACTCAGCAACTCATGCATGGAGCACTCTCGTGGATTGTCTGAGGTGCCATCAAGCAGTTAGGCCTTCAGACAACAGACTATACCTTAGACCTGCTCTCAGCACAGCCACTTTTTCAGATGTCAGTCTGTAGTGCTGCAGCTTAGACTTCTTCAGAGGGACAGTAAGATCAGCCTGGTCTGACAACCTGAATCTTAAAAAATGGATGAGTAATTGCTGCTGCAAAGAAGTGTACCCACAGCTCTAACGGAGGATAATGGCCATTGCCATTCAAACTGTATTTTTGGCACTTGGTTCTGCAGCTGCCTCTGACACAGTTACCTTCACTAACTACTCAGAATTGAGGCCATTAGTGCTAGACCATTAGGTCCATCATCATCTTTTCTGGAGAAGTGCTTGTTGTCGGATAGTTTATGTTACAGTGCTAATGCGCTTGGCAGTCATATTCCATGCTTATTTGTGGTTTTTCACAAGACACTGAGGTGTGGTGGAGGAATAGGCTGCATATACCTCTTTTGGCACTCAGAGTCTACTCCTGACAGTAGAGTACTTTTCATTTAAATGTAGTCCCATGGAACTGCACATTGTCTGGGTTGCCTGGGCACAAGCACAGTTAGCACATAGCTGTGAGAACTGCAAAGATGGGTGTTGTGCCACAGGCCTCATTTCTGTTCATGATTCCTCTGGCCAGCTCCTAATAGTTGGAGGAAGGTACTGTGAAGCACACCCTTGCTTGTCTGACTAGAAACTTCACTGCCAGCTTCCGATTAAGTGCAGTTGTTTTCCTGTCCTGACTTTTTTGGGGTACATGGGAATCTCTTTTTTTTTTAATTTATTTTATTTTTCATCCTGTTATATTTTTCTGATTTATGAGAGATTTCAGATCATTCTTTTGCAGTGCTGTGGTGTCCATCATCTTTTCTAAGAGCTTCTTAGTTTCTGGTTAGCATACTTTGATAATTTTCTCAACACTTTCTGTTGGGAAATACTACTGCCTCTCCTAGGAGGATCTTAAACATCTTGGGAATGCCTACAAAAAATGTGCTTGTCAGTTTCTTTGCCAATGAGACTGGTTAATCACCATGTGCAACATGCTGTTTGTGACCATGGGGTTCTTGACTGGCAATGAGTCTTGAGAGACTGCTTAGGGAGTCTAGAGATGTGATTATGAATCTTGTGTCCGGTGTGTAGCTTGCAGAGTGCAGCACCATCCAAGTTGGTGTACACCCTGAGACTCTGGCTGCAATTGCCATGCTCGTGTACCTGTACAATAGCAGGTACTTTGTCACCTGCTATTTTAGCCTTTGCCCCAAGGTATGCTATTGATGCTTCTGGATCATTTTAGCATTCAGAGGACCCCTTGAATAGGAACAGACTGGGAAAGTCCTTTGCTCATTCAGCAGTCCTCAAGGTGGTGTTGCAGTCATTGGAGTTTCCTGTTGAAATGAGAAAAGGAATTGAACAACCTCCCTTGTTCCTACATAAGAGAGCATGTGACCCAGACAGGTGTTACTGTCTCAACAAGGGTATTTTAAAAATAATTTTTTCAAGCAGAGACTCTCTGAAGAAACTGTTCTCTGTCACTGTAGTTCCTTGGCTTACATCCTCCTGTACATCCCAGCTGCACCTTTAAAAGTGAAGTGAAAGAACATTAATTCTACCACTATTTCCTAAATCCCCTTCCTGTTTTGTGTTTTGGGAAAAGTTACTTGGAAAAAAACCCTTAGCCACCCTCCCCAGTGCAATAACGCTGTACACTAGGTCTGTGCCATATGAAGATGTTGGATATGATGGCATCCGAAATTGTTAAAAGAGAAAATTCTTTTCCCTTAATGCTTAGATAATAATGGCACTCTTTCAGTGTCACTCAAAAGGAGCAACATTTTTTGAGTCCTTCATCTTAGAAATTGTCAGAAACTAGTTAAACTTCGTCTTATCCCAGAATTCACTGAGGCCGTAAGAGTAATTCTTGAAGTTGTATTTAAAGAGCATTTTTTTCTCCTGAAAATGGTTTTTGCTCATCTGGGTATACTGTTAGGATCCTCATCCTATAGCAACCTGGTATTTTCTGACTTTTTCTGACTTTCCATGTTAGGATTTCTCTTTTTTGAGACACTGAAAATATGATATGGTACTGGAGCTTTTTGGGTTTTTTTAGGTTTTTTTGTTATTTTTATCTCCCTGTAGTTTGAGAGCAGATTTGGCAGGAGATGTCTACCACGCAAGTCCACTGTCATTTTATCTTGGAGCCCTAGCTGTGTTATTCACTAGAGAGAATAATTTTTTCTTCCATTGCAAATTTGCTGCTTAATAGCCAGAAGGGTTCTACCAAGTTAAGCAATTTGGTTGTTTTAGGGTTTCTTTTAATTGCTGTTTACAAGTGGTCAGGTGAATGCAGCAGGGATCAAAATGTCATTATTTTTTCGCACTGAAGACAGCTGGTTTAGCTGTCAGCTTAAAGTCTACCATGCCATGCTTTCTACACATCCTGTGAAAGGTACTGTGAAAAGTTATTTTACTCATAGGTGATCCCTAGTGTTTGTTGTATAATATGCCTGAACTTTTTAATTGCCCTAATGTTACCATTTTTGCTGGGATGAGAGTATATTCAGATTTGAGATTGCTGTATTTGGTTTGTTATCTTAGGGAGGTTTGCTACTTGTCAGGGTGTCACGTTTGGGACATAGTGGGAAGACTACCAAAGCTTATCTGTCCCTCAAACATGTGCCCTCTGCTGCTTTTCCATATTGGCACTCAGAGTACTACTGGGGAGACCGGGAGAGTATCAAAAGTGGCTGTATGGCTCTGGAAGTGTTAATCAAGGCCGTGGAGCCCTCATGGTTTTCTTACTCCTGCCAGTGAAGGGTAGGGGAGTGGACAGATCCTGCATGTCAACTGTGGTTTGCACAGCCAGTTTTAGCCAAGAGGGTTTTGTGATCATGGGAACCTCTTTGAGGATTGAGGGTTGTGTGGAAGAGATAGGATCCATCTAAGCAAAAAAAAAAAAAAAGGATCTTTGCCAACAGGCTGGCTAACCTTATGAAAAAAGCTATAAGCAGGAGCAAGGGATGGAGAGATGGAGAGTATGACCAGTGATATCAAGGAAGGAATTGATTGATTTGGCAAGCAAGCAATGTGAGGTGATGTGAACAGGGATAATCCCGTACTCAAGAAACAAAGGATGAAAGATGTCCACCTCAAGTATATGCATGTAAGTAAGGATCTGTGTGCATTACAGCATTGTGAAGAAAGTTCTCACACTGTTTCTGGGAAATTAACATGACTCGATGTCTTTCTGAAGTACCCGTACCCTAATGCATGCAGCACATTGAACAAAGAGGAGGAATTAGTGTGCATTTGCACAGCCGTGATCTCATTGGTATGACAAAGTGGTGAGATAGCTCATGCAGCTGTAGTATGGGAAGGAATAGGTAGAGGCTGTTCAGGAAGGACAACGCAGGAATGACAAGCCAGGAAAGTAAGCAGGGAGCATTGCTGTTTTTGTGAGGAAGAACCTAGAATGCTTGAAATTGTGTAGGAACTGATGATGAGCCATCCAAGAACTTAGGGGCCAGGATTATTGAGCAGCAATTATGGACAACATTATGGCAAGTATCTGCTACAGACCAGCTGACCATAAAAATGTGATAAGGCCTTAAAAAACTGGAGGAAGCCCTGTGTTCACATTTCCTGGGCCTCATGGGACCACCCTGATACCTGCTGGAGGAACAACACAACAGGTCACAAGCAGTCCTGAAGTTTTCTGAAGTGCGTTCATTCTCAGAACATTGATGTCAATGTTCTGAGACAGCTGCTGGGGAAGGGCACTTGTTCTGGACCTTGTGCTTTCACACAAGGAAGAACTGGTGGTTGATGTGGAGATATGGGGCACCTTTGCCTGCAGTGACTATTAGATGGTGGCATTCAGATCAAGATTCTGAGAGGAGGGAGCAAAACAAAAAATCATGATCACAAATTTGGGCTTTGGGAGAGCAGGCTTTTGCCTTTTCAGATACTTGCTTGGAAGAATCCCATGGGGATATGGTCGTGAAGAGAAAAGGAGATCAGGAATACTGGTTGAATCATGCTTAACCTGCCTTGTAGCTTTCTGTGATGATATGACTGGCTTGGTACATGAAAGAAAAGTAGTGGATGTTTTTTGTCTTAACTTTAATAAACGTTTTTTACACTGTCATAATATCATCAAAGTGACTTGGTAAGTGAACAGTGTGACGGACTTAAAACTGACTGAAATGCCATGTGTGAGAGCACTATCACTAGTGGTATATCGTCAGTCACTTCTGCAGTAAGTAGTACTTGTCGTGTCATTAGTGGCCTAGATGGGGTAGGGTTCATACACCCTTAGCAAGTTTACAGGCAATACAAAACTAGGAGGAATGACTGATACAGCAGATGGGTTCTGCTGCTATTCAGAGGGTCCGAACAGGCTGGAGAATTGGACCGAGAAGAATCTAGTGATGTTCAGCAGGGGAAAATGTAATGTCCTGTACATCAAGGAAGAATAACATCCTACAGCAGCTGCTGAGAAGCAACCATTTGGGAGGTAGCTTTGCCTGGAAGAATCTTGGGGTCCCAGTGGGCAAGGGAGTGACTGTGAGCCAAGAATGTGTCCTCACGACAAAGAGGGTTGTCAGCAAGTCAAAGGAAGTGATGGTTCCTCTTACTGTGTTCAGTTCTGGGCTCCCCAATGTGAAGGAGGGGAGGGGGAATCCCAGTGAAGGGTCACAAAGATGATGAAGGGACTAGAGCATCACTTAGCTGAAGAGAGGCTGAACAAGTTAGGACTGTTCAGCCTATAGAAAAAGAGGCTCAGGAGAGTGTGGGGAGGAAATCTTAAGAGGGAGCTAGGCTCTTCTTGTCAGTGCCCACTGACAGGAGAAGTGGGAGTGGGTGCAGAAAGTTCAGCCTCAATACAAGAAAATACTCTTTTTTGATGTGAGGGTAGTCTAAACGTTTCTGTGTTGTTTTTTTTTTTTTTTTTTTCATTCCCCTATTCCCCTGAAATTCACAGGAGTAAAGTAAACAACCCCTTTTTGTTTTCTTAAATCTCACTCATCTGAAGTTGAGGTTTCAGTGCTGCCTTCTATAACTTAATGGCTGTGTTGTATTGTATTTGAAAACCAAGGCCATTCCCATTATCCCCAGACTTGGGATTTTTACATTCATTTCTGGATGTAAAAATAGTTGTCCTCATTTAGGGACTAAAATCAAAACTAGGCCTTTTAGAGGCTATTGGACAATACAAAAGAAGCAGCAGTTAGTTACTGGAGTGTGTTTAAGCAGCATAACTTTGAAGTTGCTTGTATATAGCTCTGTCGGTATCTTTGCCTAGCACACTGATATTACATCTAGGGTCATGTGTGCTTCTCAGGGTTGTGCTGAGCTCTTCATGTGAATAAACCAAGACCCACCATCACTATACATTGTTAATGTATAGGGCACAGCTTGGAATTAATTCAAACTTGCATAGCCATGGGAACTGCCATTTGAACATAGGTAGCAGTTACAAAAGTAAAGCTTTTTGGGTGGGAATAGTTCATGTGCAAGTTCACTTTATACCCTCTTCATTTTCTCTCAAGTTTGGTAACTCTCTTTTGAGATGGCAGGGTGAGAGGAGCTGAGAAAGTTTTGGCAGTGTTGGGAGGTTTGTCTGGTATAACTTTTCCAATTGTCAGTTTAGCAAATGCTTTGAGGTTAATTTAATTAATTAATTAATTAAAGCATTTTAAATGCTTTTATGGGGAGAGGCCACTGAAATAGCTGTTTGGAATACATGTACATCATTAGCATAAGCATCTTAAAACCCCTTTTGCTAGTGAGCAGCCTTTTTTCCACTACTTGGTTTTGTCCTACAGAGTTAATGTTGATCTGTGATTATACATAAATAACAAGTGAAATAGTTAAACAATTCATATTAAAATACTAAAATTTCACATTTTAGAGAAGGCTTTACTACAAATGCTGTTTCTAGTGGTAGTTGTATGTGTGCCTAAGAAGAAGGTCAGGTGGTGGGATTCTACACCTACTCTACTGCCACAGGTGGATTGACCCTGTCTGGCTGCCAGACCCCTCTACCCAGCTGCTTTCTCACTCCCCCTTCTCAACATAATATGGGAAGAAAATCAGGTGAAGAAGTTTCTGGGTCAAGATAAAGCCAGGGAGGTCCCTTAGGGATTGCTATCATGGGCAAAAGAGGTTTAATTTGTGATAAAGGAGTTGAATTTATTGCAAATTAAAAATAGAGTAGGCTGGAAGAGAAGAAAGACAAATCAGTAAACACCTTACCTCTCCCCACCCACTTCAACTTTTTCCTAAAGACTCAACTTTACTCTCTTATCTCTGACTATTCTACCTCCTTCCTGCAGGGTGGATGATGGGGGTTGTGGTCAGTTCACAACACAGTGTCTGCTGCCCTTTCCTCCTCACACTTTCCTGCTGCTTCCTCTGTGTGGCGTTCCTCTCACAGGATAGTGTCCTTCACAAATGGCTCTAACATGAGTTGTCCCCATGGGCTGCTCCAGTGTGGGTCCCCAGTGGGTAGCTTTTGCCAGAAAGTTTGCTTATAAGTGGGATTCTCCCTACGGCTTCTGCCAGAACCTGCTCCAGCATGGGCTCTCCATGGACTTCCTCCAGCAAATATCCCTCTGCTGCAGTGGATCCTCTGTAGACTGCAGGTGGATCTCTGGTTCACCGTGGTCCTCTACAGGTTGCAGGGGACAGCCTGCCTCACCATGCTCTTCAATGGGCTGCGAGCACCTCCTCCATCACTGACCTTGATGTATGCAGAGCTGTTTCTCTCCCTCCCTCCTGCCTGCCATCCGTGTGTTGTGTGTCCCCGGTCTCTCTCTCTCTCTCTCTCTCTTTCTCTCTCTCTCTCACACACAGGCGTGCATGCGTTAGCTGTGGAGAACTTTTTACCCTTTCTCATTATTACAGAGAATGCTACCAGCATCAGTTGTGGGCTCAGCTTTTGCCAGTGATGGGTCTGTTGAGCCTGGTGGAACCATCTGTGTCCACCATGGGGCAGCTCCCAGCCTCCTCTGACAGAGCTTATACCTGCTGCCAACACCTTGCCATGGAGACCTAATGCACTTGCTTCGGCAAGTCTAATCCAACGCCACTTCTAAGGCAACTGCACATGGCATGGAACTGAAGCTTGCTTTGACTCTGGTTATTTGCTTGATGCACAAAAGCCAGACATGATGAAAACAGATTTGTGGTGTATTTTATATGGTGGTAGCAGGAGTCTTGGCTCTCTTAAGAAAGTTTGGCTGCATATATAAGATAATTGGTTATGGTGGAGTAAGCATTCATCTTTGTATTCTCAGCCCGTGCTGGTATCTGGTGTCCATAAGAAGTTGAAGTCAGAACTTTGGAAACCAGAAGCTTTCAGCCTGGAATTTGGAGATCAAGATGTAGATTTGGTGAACTGCAGGAACTGTGCCATAATTTCAGACGTGAAAGTGCGTGACTTCTGGGATGGCTTTGAGATAATATCTAGTAAGTAATATTTATGGCTGACTAGTTTAACTGAGCAGTCTGTCTTGTTATCTTCAACTCTTAATTTTCCACCTGTTTTCCTAAAAAATAAATGAAGAAAAAATCTGAATACCTATCAGTCTCATCCAAAGAAGCCATTGCTCCTTATATGTAGCACACCCTGGAAAATGCTTTATTGGTGGGGATTAGGGCAGGACTGTCCAAGAGAACTGTCTGTACTGCAGTGTGTTGGTGTGTGTAACTTTCATGTGTCAAACTTTCATGGGAAACTGCCTGTTTGTTTGTTTTAACTTTTCCCAGTGAAATTAATCCTCAGTTACCATTTTTAAGAAAGTGAGTAATGTGTCTACCTTTGCTCTCCTTTCAACCTCAGTTTTTATTGTAAAACTAAAGGGAACCTGCTCTCCTAAAACAGATGGAGACTTTCGATATGAAAATTTGGATTTGGTGGAATACATCAGTCAAGTAAATCTGACATACAAATGCAAATTTATATCTATTATGAATAGCAATGCTATATGTGTGCCTCACATGATAACACATTATTTAATGCTCAAGGTCTTTGAGAAAACCTTCTGTCAAGTGTGGATGGGGAAACTAACCAACTAAAATTTCTGAGGACATTATAGGTCAGGTTAAAGAGCTTCTGACAAGCTGAGTGCTCCATTTTAGATTGTATTTACCTAGATCTGAGTGGTCTTATAGTTACAGGTGTAAGTTCATTGCAGTATTGCTGATTTTCGAGTTGTGTATAAAATGTTTTCTGTATTTATTGCTGTGTGCATATTGCAGAAATGGTGAAGTGTTGGATGACTTAATGGAATGTTCATTCAACAGTCAACGAAATTATAGATTTGCAGACCAAGAAAATGCCTTTCGTAGTAATTTTCCAATCAATAAACTCCCTGCTTTTGACTTGTTTTTTTATATGGTTACTACAGAGTGTTGTATTTTGTACTGTTAAATTTCATAGTGGTTTTGTTATTAATCAGAATAAATGGCCTTTGAGGATATAATGGTGTGGTCTTTGTGTATTAACAGTAACTGGGAAAGTTCACAAACTCTTCACTTTTGTGCTGGGGTGATGAATGAAAATATTGAATTTGTACGGGTCAAGTTATCTTTGAGAAATGTTACTTGCAGTTTGTCTCCAGACAGATATGCTTCTTTCAGCAAAATCACCTTTGGCTTTTCTTTTAGACAAACCCTTTACCATACTATACATGAGAAATATTAATTACCTAGGTTGGAAAACCTTATCACTCATGATAGTTTCTTTTAAATACATTTTATTTAGAGTTTCTTCAGCCATGTTAATCCCCAGTAGAGAGGAATATTATTTGCTGCTAGTCCAGATATTTCACATTCTAATTCTTATGAAAACTGTTGGTATATTACCTAATGTCTCTGACTTCTCTGCATTACATGAATTCTAAATTTTTTAAATATGTGGCTGGCTCCCACCCTCACATTAAGTTATCAAGGAGCTGTAGAACAGCCACTGACTTTGGAGGTGTTATTGAGATTATTCTGTATGATACTTTAATTAATTTCAATCTTTTGCTGTTTCTTTTAATATTTTTGGGCTCAAATTGGACTTTTGTTTTGATCCTTCTTACACCTGCTTTTCTTTGCTGGTATTTTCTGGGGTTTGTCCAGTTTCATGTAATTTGTCAGATCTGTGTGTTATCATCCAAGTAGTTCTTCACTCTGTCCTTTCTGAATAGCCTCCCTACAAACTGCTTCTTCTTTAGATCAAAGATCCTTCACGAATTCAAAATCTTGAATATGGGAAGTGGTGAAACATCTTGAAATTCAAGTCCTTGAGCTTTTCAGTTCGCTCACCTCTCTAAAATCTGTAGCTTATCAAAGTTTATCTTTAAATCAGTCACTTTTATCACTACATATCTGCGGTTCTTAATTCCTTTTAATTTCAATAAAATATTTTTTTATATTGCAAACTCAGACTGTCTTCTGTAGCCTGATGATATGTAACAGATGTGATTCACAGATCTCCAAGTCCTAATTTCTTAGATATGCTTTCTTTTCCGATGCTGTCAGGAGCTCTGCTAGATCAGTTTGGCTGACAATTCTCAGTAAGGTAGGAAGCAGTGAAGGGTGTTACTCTCTGGGGAAATGGGGATGCTAAATTCCTAAGACTGCTGTACACCTAGTTTTTTAATTGGTGGCTTCATGTAGAGTTGTGAAAAATCTGGTAGAAGAATGAGCTATGGTTTTCTCTAAATGTTACAGTGAGTTCTCTGCTACTTGCGTACCACTTCCAGATAGACTCTCTTAGCCCTAAGACCTGAGGTAGAACAGCAGTTGTTATGGTCAGTACTGTCAGAGCATACATCCACTGTTGCATACGTAATGGCATCTTTCTGTGCTGCTCGTTTTCCGTTTCCAGTCAGGACTTGTGTAAAACTCCTAAAGTGAGGAACAAATGTTTGGTTTTGGTACTCTGCTAATTTGAGTTCCTCCAGCAAATAAGAATTAAAGAAATCTAAAGGCTATCTTCCTTTGTGAGCACCTGCTCTTTAGCTTTTTTGAATGTAGTGTACGATGGTTTCTTGCTTTACACTGAAGTTAGGACTGATTTCAGAACAAGAACCAATAACTTTAATTTTATAGAAGTACCACTTCTCTTGAAATTAATGATAACCTCCCATAAACTTTGGTAAAAGGAGTAAGGAAGAATGTTTTGGAAAGGCTTTTGAAGCTGAATAAAAACTATTCTGAGACTTAGCAGCTGTGCAAGATCTGTCAAACTTCTGCTGTCAGTGATTATATCTGTGCATATATACTTATATAGTTGTTAAACTGTTGTTTATCATACTATGATATTGCTTGGAAGCCCAAAACAAAACCAGGATCCATTTTGCTGTGCATTGTGAGAGGTACAAAAACCCTTGCAGCTTTAAAAAGGTAGTGGGCTGTGGTAAAAAGATACTGCATGAAGAAATCTTAATTTGTTTCTTGCAGAACGGCTCAGGTCAGATGATGGTCAGCCAATGGTACTAAAGTTAAAGGATTGGCCTCCAGGGGAGGACTTCAGAGATATGATGCCTACAAGGTAAGTAACCTTTAGTATCAGTGCTGACAGGACAGCTGTAGGTGCTACAGGAGGATAACCTGCCTTTGTCTGTCTTTATTCTCTAGGTTTGAGGACTTGATGGAAAATCTTCCTCTTCCTGAATATACCAAGAGAGATGGCAGACTGAATTTGGCTTCTAGGCTGCCAAGCTACTTTGTCCGTCCTGACTTGGGTCCTAAAATGTACAATGCGTATGGTATGTGAGTATAGGTCTGCAGATACTGGTTTTTGTGACTCTTTATTACACTTAGGGCAAATACAAGGCTGTGGCATTACACAAGGCTGTGACTGTGGCAAAACACAGTGCTTATCCTGGAGCCTGCTGTTTCTTCTTTTTCATTTAGTCCTGCAAAACTATTCTTACATTAGCTCACTCTGTCAGATGTGCCCTTTTCTGCTTTGTGTATCCAAGAGATGTACATACAGTAAGTTAGTTTTGCAAGCAATTGTTGATACATATAACAGGCATCATACCAATACAGGGTTCAAGGAAAAGTTAGTATGTTTTTGAGAGCAACTGAAGTATTTAAGAGGAAAATTACTCACCTTCTGGGGACTTCGACCTGTTTCTGATCTGTTATGATAGGTACTGTTCAGTGAGTTGAGTTCCTAACTTCAGAAGCTTGTATTTTAAACAGAAAATAGATAAATACGATGGTGATCCTGAAAACTCTTGTGGGCACACACTTCTGTTACTGTTTGCTGATACAAAGATTTTTATTTTTTTTTTTTTTTATATTCTGGTTCCATGCCATGTTCCTTGCTAGACATGGTTAAGCAGAGGTAGAAAGAGAGGGTGCTATTGAAAGGCCAGAGGGAAAAAAAGGGAACATGTTAATAAGAAGGTCAAAGAGTTAAGAAGCAAACATTTGAAATCTTTCTCCATTACCTACAGTCACTTGAGAGAGACATAAGTTCCTTCAATGTGCAAAGGTACAAGCACTTGAGTCTGCAGGTGTTTCTCCTTACTGAATTGTAATCTGAATTGTTAATGATGAGTTGATCACTAACTGCTGTGAATTCAGCTGGTCATGGATTTTACAGCTAGCATGAGAAAATAAAAAATGGCTGGAGGCTTATACTTCTAACAGACCATTGACTTGCTGCACACAGTAGGATGCTAATGCCATTTAAAGCAGTTCTCTCTTGCCTCCAAGCATAGGAAGACTTGCTTTGTGCTTTGGATAGCTAAGTTCTCTAGTACAGGCTGTATAAAAGACTCTCAAAGAGAAAATTGTGAAGTACAAGTTACGGCTTTGGTGTTAAAATGCTTGTTTTCTCATGACTTGGGTAAGGTTTGCTTCTGTTTTCCTGTAAAATAAAAATACTAGTTATCAGTAAACTTTTTACTTACGCTACACGTGACATGAATATACCTGTTTCAGTTGCTCTTTGACTTTGTTTTCTGCTCTCATTGCCGTACAAAGTTAGCTGTTTAAACAGGTTTTTCAGCTAGGTTATTTCTATAAGAGATTAGTCACAGAATTTTATTTTATTTTGCACTCTGTTATAGGCTTAATTACTGCAGAAGACAGACGAGTGGGTACCACAAACCTACACTTGGATGTGTCTGATGCTGTTAACGTCATGGTGTATGTTGGGATTCCCATTGGGGAAGGGAGCCATGATGATGGTAATGCTTAAGGAAAGCTGTTTTCTGTACACTAAAAATCAATTGTGTTTGTAAAAAGAGTATCTTTTATTGTTTAAGCTTGTCATTTCTATGATACATAGTTCAGATATACAAGACAGTTTGCAACATTTGCAGCACATAGTTAAAAGTGCAGTAATGCTTCATTAGTTTCCAACTGTGGGAGCAGCAGAGTTTTGTACCTAGAAATTAGGTACATTCCTGAAGAAAAGAAAGAGTAGCTTACTCCCCTTTCTTCTCCTTGTGTTTAAATAATTGTAGCTTAGTTTAAATTCAAGACTGAGCTTTGTGAACGGAGCTTTTTTAGCTGTCAATTGACACATTCACTGAATTCTGTGAAGCTTGATGGGCTTAGGAAGGGCACTATATGATCAGTTGCAGTGTGACTGAATTTAGTAGCTCAAAATGCTCCTTCCTCTTCTCTGTGTCAAAACATGAGCAGTTCTTACATGGATTCCCCTTTCAGAGGTTCTGAAAACAATTGATGAGGGAGATGCTGATGATGTAACAAAGCAGCGAATCCATGAAGGAAGAGAGAAACCTGGAGCATTGTGGCACATCTATGCTGCCAAGGATGCTGAAAAGATACGGGAACTTCTCCGGAAGGTATGCTAGTTGCAAAGAAAGCTTAATCTTACAGGGTTCCTTGACTAGCTTGCTTATAGCAGCTGAATGATTCAAATTGCTATCAACATCAAGTGTGTAGGTATTGCACTTCTGTCTTTGAGGGCACTGATAGTTAGTATGTTCACAGGTTTGCAGCCTGGTCTGGAATCTTCATACTAATGCATGTTGCTGTTTAAGACCTAAATGACCTTGATGAAAATCATGTTCTACCTTGAAATAGTTTGTTAAATTTTTAGATACAGACCATTTTGTGAGCCAGCAATATCAAGGTGCTGTGTCATGGTTTCCTTCCACCCCATATCTTGGCCCTAGGTTGGAGAAGAACAAGGCCAAGAAAATCCTCCAGATCATGACCCCATTCATGACCAAAGCTGGTACTTGGACCAGACCTTACGTAAGAGACTATATGATGAGTATGGTGTGCAAGGCTGGGCAATAGTGCAGTTCCTTGGTGATGCCGTGTTCATTCCTGCAGGTGCTCCCCATCAGGTAACTATACCAACTATAGGCCATATTGACAGATAGAATTGAATTGGAGGCACAACAGCTGCAGTTTTAAAATAACTGGTAATTAATATTGCACACTTAAAGTTTCTTTTTCTACATATGCAGTTCTTACATTACTAAAAATCTGAATGATGTGTACGTAACTGATGAAATTGCAGGGGGAAAAAAACTGGTATGAATGGAGGGAAAGCATTTCTGTGTAGTGAAACTTCAGCCAAGGAAACCAAATTCAAAGGTTAAGAGAACTCGCTTTAGGGAACACTGATATATATGGGAGAAGAGGAAACCTGTTAGATGTCGTGTATTTTGTTCTCATTTTACTATTAGATACAACTCTGTCAGTTTCTGGTTTCGATAAGTAAATGTAGCAGACCCTAAATATTTGGGGGGGGGGTGTCTGGGGGTTTGGTTTTTGTTGTTTGTTGTTGATGTTTCTTTTGGGTGTTGAGGTTTTATTTGTTTTGTTTTGTATGGTTTGTATTGTCTTTATATATCAGTCATTTGGTATGGATTTTTAGGTCCATAATTTGTACAGCTGCATTAAAGTGGCAGAAGATTTTGTATCTCCCGAACACGTGAAGCACTGCTTCCGTCTGACCCAGGAGTTCAGGCATCTGTCTAATACTCATACAAACCATGAGGATAAACTGCAGGTAACCTTTTTTATGTCAGTAAATATTAAATACATCCTGTGTTTGGCCAGCTTACTTCAGTACTAGAAATGTATCTCTAAGGAAAGAGTAACGACTTCCCACAAATCTGGAGGTTCTCATTTGATAGGTACGTTACTTAAAATAAAGTACTTCTGTCTACAGTATTATGTAAACAAAAATTAGTAATAGACTTTTGCATTTGCAGAGAACTTTCCCCCATTAGATTAATGCACGCATTGGTGTTAATAAGCTTTTGAATGGCTGAATCCTAATGACAGCAGAGCAGACCAGAAGAAAAAAAAATCTTAAAAAGGAAAGAGCAGTGCTTTGTTTTGAAGAGAGATGGTTTTTTTGACCAAGTACTCTTATATTTGTTTCTTTATTGCCTAAAGGAAAACTCCTCTGAAAGCGAATGGCTTAATTAAGTCAGGGATATGGTTTAGTGATGGACTTGACATTGTTAGGTGTGTGGTTGGATTCGATGATCTTAAAGGTCTTATCCAACATATGTTAGTCCTAAAATTAAATGTGATTTGGTTTGAGGAACCATGACTGCTTCAACTAATAATTATGCACAGAACATAATAGATACACAAGGACACTTGATGTAAGACAGTAAGTTGTACGGAGAGAAGGCCATAGGATATTGTGTTGGATTTTGTCTAATGCTTCTGAAGCAACTTTAGTAACTGCTCTGTTTGCAGATTTTGTTGTCAGCATTTTTTGTGTATTAGTAATTGCACGTATGTGAAAGGAAGGAGGGTGGAGATCTGAAGAATGATTGTCCTCATCAAAGTACAGTCACTCTCCAGAATGTCACCCCAGGATGTCAGAATCTACATTGTTAATTTTCTCATACCAATTCAGTGAAAGTTTGCTATAAATTTCTATGTGAATTTTCATGGGATTATAAAGGAAAGCAGAAGTATTATCAACTCTCATTCTGGCATCTAACACTGTGCCTCTTCAGCTGTGATGATACAAATGCAGAAATGTTTCTGTAAATTAAGAGGTTGCAAATGAATAATGCTTATTATTAAAAAAAAAAAACCAAGAAAAGTGCAACTCAGTAACCCTGTGAAAAGAAATACTGGTTTTATTTGTCTCCATCTTTTTTTAAAAAAACTTTGTCATTTTTAATGTATATTTTTATACAAACCTCTGTCTATATTTTCATATATTAAAATACACAGAGACAATAACAGCTGCATAAATTATACCAAAAATGAGGTCACATGTACATCAGGAAAAGATGATGGTGGTTGCCAGTTAGTTGAGCAAGTGCAATTGAGCTACTCACTTAGGAGGCGAAACTGTTCTGTTCAGCACCTGGAAACAGAATTCAAATAAACTTAGATCAGAAAAAAATCAGAAACTAGACAGAACTTTGATTCTTAAATAGGTAACTGTGAAAAAGATAGCAGTGAGTACTAGTGGATTTCTCATCATGGGCTTGTCTTTCTGCAAGATTCACAAATTTGAAGTATTTCTAGCCGCCATGCAAAGACAACAAGATGATTTGTTGCATCATATTAGTTTTCATAGGATTAAACCATATAATTATCTTGCAGCTTTTAGATTTGATTCATGTGAGTCTCTAAGTGACTTCAATCACAAGGACTTCTTCAAAATAAACTAATATATCTATATATATGTATGTATATATATATATATATATGTATAACTTCGTACTGCACTTCCTCCTAGCTCTCACAAGAGAAGGAATTATCTTAAAACAACACAAGTAAATATATGTTGCTGGGTGACCAGAAAATGAGTTAATGAATCAGTGCAAGTGTCTAAGATACTTGTCATCTGTGACAGTTAAAATTTGTGCTGTTGGTATTCTGAAGCAAAATAGTATATATATTTCATGTATACTTGCCAACTATTACAAATTCAGCTGTCAAAGCTGATTGCATAGCTATGTAAGACTCTCCTTGTTAGTCTGTAGAAGTTGATTTTTCTTTTTTCCTGTTGCAGGTGAAGAACATTATCTACCATGCAGTGAAAGATGCTGTTGGCACACTGAAAGCTCATGAATCTAAACTAGCTAGATCGTAGGAATTGCTAATTCCAAATGCCCTGTCAAGTAGGCCTATTGCTCACGGTATATACAGGGACTGCACGCGACTGCCTCTGCAGGAGCAAAAGCTTCTCACTGGGAGCTGGTGTGGTCAGTATTACACTCTTCAGCCACTGTTTTCTACGCTGCCTCAACACCGAAGGTCTAATGGAAGGTCGCACTCTTAAATGCAGAATTCCAGATTCTAAAAGGTGCCATATCCCTTTCCTGTGGCCTTCGCAAATTGAGAGAACATGGAAACCACTTGGTGTTCCTGCATACTATGATCAAAAATGGTAGAAAGAGTGTGGATGTTTTTTTTCCCTCATGCCTACTTAGTCTCCACAAAGTTAGACAGAACGTGCTGGAGGTGGGTTGTCCTACTGCAGACTTGGTTGATAACTGCTGAAAGAATGTGACCAACAGTAGCCCAACTGCAGAAATTCAAACAAACTCCCTGTGTGAGATACTGGCCAAGGAAAAGGATAAAGCTATTCTCTGCACTCCCATTCTTCTAGCTGTTTCTCTATACTCTGTAGAGTTGCAGAACTAAAGGGAGAACCCACTTTTTTTCCCCCAGGGAGACTCCAGAAATAAGAGAATTGTGTATTTAGTGAAAAAATAGGTTTGTAGTGAAACAGTTAATATTTCATGAAAGTAGATATTTTTAGTATTTTTGAAGTACCACAATTGTTCCTGGATTTTCAAGGAAAGGTGTATTACATTTAGTCTTCCTTTCAATAAAATCAAGAAGTGATTTTTAAAAAGCAGTCCAAAATAGCACAAAAACAGCCAAAGGAGAATTGAATAGAAATTGACATCCCACCTCTCTTGCCCATATTACCTCACCTATTGTCCCCCCTCTCTCTACACCACCCTGCTTCCTCAGAATGAAAAGTAAAAAGGAGTATAAACTCTGTTCTCACAAGGAGATGTTGTACATCTCTCCCTGCACTGGTGACTGCAGGCAATATTCACCCAATACCAGTGCTACCTGAAAACATCTATAAAACATATATCCTTTCCAAAGTGAAGGAAAAGTTAACTTTTGGTGTCAACTTTGTCCAGAACTATTTTAAGTAAAATGTTCCTGCTTGATAGAACTGTATTCAGAATTTACTAATGTCAGCATTGATGCAATGGATTTCATTGTCCAGGTACATGGGGAAATGTATTGACCTTATCTCCAGCTGTACTGTAGTGCCACTTGCAGGCCTGTTAATATGTTCACGGTTATTTCATTTTTTAAAAAATAAAAGTCATTTACTGTAACAGCCTGGGCAGTTTTTTTCATACCTGTACACTGATCTTCCTGCCTTGAGGTTGTCTCAGCCTCTGCCCCTGGCAGTATAGGCTGCCTGCTAATTTTGACCTGCTGTGCTTGGCCAGAAGGCTTATGTGGTTTAGCCTGGCATCCCAAGTATGTGCTGGGAGCACACCAAGCTGCCTGCTAATTGTTGATTCTTCAAGGTAGTTTGGGTAGAGGATTTGTCTTGTCATAAAAAACATCTCTTGTACTGTGCTTCCTGTTTCTTATCTTCCCAGCAGGTCCAGAGATGCCCTCTCCACTGGAGATAGGGATGGGGTGGTAAAAGTTCTGTGGTTTCTGACATTGGAGTTTGTGATGGCAGCAGCAGTTCTGTTCACTGACATGTGGCATTCTAGCAGCTTCTCAGTTTGGTTGTTAGGTGCAAAGTCCAGTCACAGGCTTTTGCTGCCTCATACCCTTGAAGCTATCCTGTGAATATGGGCTAATTTATCGGCTGGAGATAAAAAGGGTTATTCCAGACACATGAATCATTCAGCTTCACTGTATTCTGTTGCGTACAATTTCTTGTGCACATCTGTTGTACTCTGTACATACAGATTAATTATAGCTGAGATGTTTCCCTCATTTCTGAATGTGTGTGTATAAGCATTAGAATTGGATAGAGATCAAAAAGGTAGAGACTTGGCTATATCTTAATACAGTAGCATGAGTAATTTTGAATCCAGTGATCTACAATAAGGGTTTTGCGTCTCATTCTAAACCTTTGTTTAGTTTGAGTCTATCAAGTACTGCTTCTGTCTCTTGAATTTTTTTTACTAATCATGGAGTACAATCAACCTAAAGTAATATATTCAGCCAAAATCAGAGGGATTACTAAAATTAAGAAATACCATAGAATCATAAAATGGCCTACATTGGAAGAGATCTCAAAGATCATCAAATTGTTCTGACATATCATAGAGAGATTATACCACAAGTAGCCAGCCAAAGTGGTTATAGAATTGACTTAAGATATAAAATCAGTAGTTTTTATCACAGTATTTTCTAGATCAAGATTTTAAGGGGCAGCTGGTATTTTACATAGAATGTAAACAGAATAAAGCAGACATCATAAAAGCGTAGGGATTTTAGCAGAGGGAGAATAAAAATTTGAGTTTACATGACTTAATATAGTTTGCTGCAGTCATCACACTTATTCTATCTAATGCTCTCTTGCCATTACTAAATGGAGGGGCATGAGACAGTGGGCAGCACCATTTTTTAATATGGGCTTTAAACTCTGATATCTTTTAGCCAATGTCCTCTGTAACTACAGACAAGATGAAGCAAGAATTCAGGAATATATAGCTGTTGACCTGACCTAGTGAATTTAGATTGCATTCACAATACTGAAAGTTGGTGTATACTCAACCGTGTAAAGGTGTAATGTCCCCATAATGTCCCCGCCTGAAGATTTCACTTCTTTTCAACCAAAAGCCTCCCTTTTCTTGATAATGAATAAAAATGTAGCAGCATGCAACGTTTAATTTTACAAAACCTAAATCTTTACTCTGATGCAACTGTACCAGGCAACATAAATATAGGAAAAAAATAAGTACCTAACACATCTAAAGTTATGTTCCATGTGTTGTTTCTGTGAAAGATTCTTGGACAGCCTTTTGTAAAACCTGAAGATGTGGAATCAGAATTGGAGCAGCGATGTTCGATACTAAGCAGTAACTGGAATTTACCTACAATCCAAATAAGATAAAAGTTACGAGGCCTGAATATTATTTAAAACTATTGCTCCCCTGTATGTATAATTTCCTTTCTTCCTCACTCCTGATAGCCCTTTGATACCTCAGATAGCTCTGAGCTTCTACAGTTGAGGTATTGGTTGAGGTATATGACACACTAGTGATTTATTCATGTATCAACCACACCTTGTAAGCATTGATTCAGTGGAAAATGATTGTGAAACTACACAGCATGTGAGTGAAGCATAGCATAGAAGGAGATGTTGACAGTGCATCTTCCCAGTTCTGGTTACAGTAATGAATCTTATCTTCTGATTGTCAACTTCAGTGTTTCCCCAAACTTACCCCAATAGCTGGTATGCATGCCAATGCCTGCTTGTGTGTACTATCTTCCAGTGCATCTCAGAATCTAAAATCAGCCCACAGCTTCTTTCCTCTTAATTGGCAGTGTCTTAAAGATTCCTGTTCTCAACTTTTGAAAAAGAGCTGCACGTTCCCACCATGTATTTGAAAAATAACCAGGCAGAAATCATCTTACTTTTCCCTCCTATGTCCCTCATTCCCTTGCCTTGCAGGGGAGCTTTTTATTTATCTCTGCCTTTATATAGTCTAATAGGAAAATGGTAATATAAGTTTCAAGAGCTGGATACAACAAAATACAGCTGTTTCCTCTAGGAAGGTATCTTCTAAAAGAACAGCTTTCCTTCGCAAAGCAAAACTGTTAAAGAAATGTTCTCAGAACAATTTCCAGCTGTCATGTCCACGGTGTCATTTTTGGCTGTCAGCTTGCACTTTTTCTGTTTTCTCTGCTTCTTTCAACTTTTGATACTCTTCCACTACAATCTGCACTTTTATGCTTCAGAGGGGGTTCCCATTGTGTTCTTCGACTTCACCTGTATTCCTAAGACCCATATTTAGTCTGCTAAACTTTTCCAGAGGGAATCCTATATTCTTGAGCCGTGATGAATTGCTGTTTCTTCATCACTGCAGCTTCTGCCTGAACCTCAGCTTCAGCAGGATCTCTGAATCTCACCTGGCATTTTTCTTAATGTAGCTTTGCTTAAGCTGCTTTATTCGAGGAACAACTTATTTGATTTCCATGCTTTGTTGTTTAGCCGTAGCAGATTGATAGATATCTGGTGACCTATTTGGACTATTTGTAGAACACAAGTTTATCATGAGTTGTTTCAGCAGTAACACAGCTGCAGAAAAACCCCATACAGCCTTAATTTGAAAAAAAGTGATGAATTGCTTTCCTGGTTAGGTCTTATTTACACTGCATTATACAATATTATTAATAACTTAATAAAAAGAATATTACTGATATTTTTATTTTCACTTAACCTGCAGCTGACTTTTATTGCAAAAATAGCCCTTAAACTACCAGTAATTTCTTCTTGTGGAAAGGTCAGTTAAATAATTAATCTTTCATTTTTATTTATGATATGGAAAAAATGAGCAACTTATTGCTAAATGTAAATTGCTGGCTTAAAATATATTTTCTGAAGTTGTTCTAAAGTATAACATGCTACTAAACAGTGAGCTGGCACTACATTTACAACACCACCTTCTCTAATGATGTTGAGATTCTGTTGTTCTTATCACCATTTGTGTTTAATGCACTGTAGATTTTCATAATGCCCCATGGCACATTAAATAGCTTAAAACACTAAGGCATATTTTATTTAGGTGTAACTTACCCATGCTGCAGTTATTTAGCGCTCTCACACAATCATGTGTGTTACTCACCAGATCTCTGCATTTTCCCTCTCCTGTTTGCATCTTCCACTCACCCAAGCATGAACAAATTACTCAAGTAACAGACCTGTTGCTGTGTTGGTCACCAGTAGGAAACAGATGCAGTTAGAAATGTAGTCATTTTGTTGAAGGTTTTGCTTGTTATTTGGACGTGTGAAAGCAGATTCCTTTTATCCTATTAGTAAGTCAGTTATGCCATCAGTGGTGTAAATTGTGGAGTCCCTTATGCAATCATTTTGTGGCCATTCATATCCAAAAGCAGACCGTGATAAAATGTTCTTTGTTGCTGTCTGTAGAGACATTTGTTTTTTCACCTCTTGCATGTAATGGGAAGTTGTCAATGTTTTGTATTTTTCTCTTTGCTCATTATACTGAATTTCATACATTCATGAGAAATATTTTCCCTAACAGCTCTTTGTTTTTGTTATGACTCTTTCCTTGGTCTCATTTCTTTTCATAAAGGCTGTTCAGCAACCATCGGTAACTAATGAGACTTTGCCGTAGTGCTTTCCGTCCATTTTTGTTTTGTTTTGTTTGGCTGGTTGGGTTTTTTGTGAGATTTTTTTTGGAGAGGGTTTTGGATTTGAGTTTTTTGGTTTTTAGTGGTGGGGTTTTTTTGTGGGGGTTTTTGTTTGTTTGTGTGTTGGTGTTTTGTTTGTTTTTGTTTTGTTTTTTGTTAGCTGAAGAACCATGACAGATTTCTAGTGATTTTTTTTCCATTAAAAACCAACTTATGTAATAGTTATCTCAGCGTGATTCAGAGATCTGTGTACAGGGCCTAATCAATCCATGACTGTAATATACATACAGGCTCCCAGGGACCCAGTAACGAACTCTGGCATTGACTGAGGAGGAAGATTCTTTTAACAGTATTCATTGGTGACCTGTTAAAATACAACAGTTTCCGGTACTCCAGTATGCTTAAGAATACACATTTATACCCATTTCCCACCTCACACTAAGAATAATATTCCAACACTACACTGTTCAGCCTCGTTTGTGTAGTTAGCAAAGGAATCCTTGACCTCTCAGTTTACGAGAAAGAGTATCTGGCAACACTGAAATTACCTGGAAACTACAAGTAACAGCCTTTATTCTTCTGGTTTGATAACGTAAACGTCAGTATTGGCTAGCTGAGTTTTGTTTTGCATCCGGTTTTGGGCGAAACTCGGAGCCGTAGAACTCTGAAACGCTCTTACACGTAAGTACCCTGTTTGCAGCATGAAATAGCTGTTGTCTTGATTTCCTTGGAGGAGGCAACTGGAACGAAGATGGCTTCTTCGGCTGTCTCTCTTACTCTGTCCTCCCAAGTGCTCGTGATCTCAATTCAGCACTCTCCTGTAATTTTCCTTACGTTGTGCATGTTGCTTCTCTGCCATCGTTCCAACAAGGCCACTCGTCTACCTCGCTGCTGCCGTTCCGCCGCCGTGGCTCCGTTCCCGGGATCCCGCTGCACCTCCCGACCTGGTGCGAGCGAACGCGGGGTTTTCCCCAGCGCGGGGCGGCCTCGCGGGGCTCCGCAGCGCGGCGGGATGCTGAGGGCCTGGCGGCCTCTCCCTCCGCCGCGTCGGCTCCTCCCATGCGAGCACACGGGGCGGAGCTGCGCTTGCTGCAGGAACCTGTCCTTTAAGAGCCGCCTCCCGCCGCTGCTCAGCCCTGAGCCGCGCCCGGTGCCGCCATGGTTTCTTGGATAATCTCCCGCCTCGTGGTGTGAGTGCGTGCGGCCGGGGCGCGGGGAGGTGTGGGCCGCTGGCGGGGCCCTTCCTCGGCGGTCCCTCGGGGGCCGCGGCCCAGAGCGGGGCTCCGGCGGTGGCGTCGGTGCTGCCCCGCGGGACCCCACGCCCGGGAAGGGGCGGCGGGGGGGGCGGGCGCCCTCGCGGGTGGCTGCGGCCGCAGACGGGCGGGTTCGCGCGGGCTGCTGCGGCCCACGGGCGGTGCCGCGGTGAGGGCGGCTGAGCCCCGCCCGGAGATCGGCATCACGCCGGCACCGGCATCCCAGGGGGAGTGCCCGCCACTGCGGCCGGGGACGGTGCAGGGCGTCGCGAGGCGCTGAGGGGTCTGTTCTTCTCGTAGGCTGATCTTCGGCACCCTTTACCCCGCGTACTCGTCCTACAAGGCCGTGAAGACGAAAAACGTAAAGGAATATGTGAGTACGAGCTCACCGTGCCGGCGCAGCGCCCGCCTCGTCCTTCGCGGCCGCCTCGAAAGCCCCTGGGCTGTCCTCGGGACGATGGCACTCCGGCTCCGCAGGGGCTCGGGTCAGCCAGGCCGCCCGAGCAGCAGCTCCAGTCGTCTCTGGAAAAGCTGCCAAGGATGGGTGCTTACTGAAACGGGAGCTTTCAACCCGTAAATGTGGGCTGTATTTCCTCAGGCGATGCTGAGTGAGGAGGGGAAAGTGGGGGAAACACTGCAGTCTGGAAGCAGATGAAAGTCCAGGACAAGTTCTTTCTTGTAACTTTATCCTTGCTTTGTGTCCTTTACTGCTTTTTCAGTACTACTTTTGTTTTCTTCCAAAGGGTTGAATAATCCTGCTTAGTTTGTGGCTTTCTATCAACTTTGCTTGCCATCTGCTTGCGATCAGTGTTTTATGTTGGTTAAAACTTCATTCTCCTTCCCTTCTGAAACCGTTTCCCTCTCTCTTGCTGCAATTACCATACTTACAACACCAGATGTTTTTTGTGGTAATGTGTTGCCTTCTTACAGAAGCGATATTCTGAGTAGATCATTTGAGACAAGACCTATGATGTGGAAAAGTATGGCACTAATTTTTGGGTTTTGTTTAGTGATTCAATGGTATAGGTTTCCTGAAGTAGTTACTCTGGATTCCAGCAGAGTGGTTCAAGAAAATTTATTTGAACTGCGAAAACTTGCACATTAATAATTTTTCCTTGAGAGGACCGCATCAGAAATAAGCAGTTAGATGTTGGACTGCCATCTGTCTAATTCAGTTACATTTGAAACACTTCTTCCTTTTCAACACAAGTAGAAAGACAGGAGAAAATGTAGCAGAAGGGGCAATATCTGTTCAAAATGTTCTTCATGTGAAAAGTCAGCAGAAAACTTGAATGCTGTTCTGCCCATTTTCAAATCTAGCTCTTTTATGTACTGCTGCCTGCTCATAGTGCTTAAGAACCAGCATTGATTAGGGTTTGGTGGTGGAGAAAGGTCTTAGAGGTGTATCTGTGCTTAAGTATTGTAGTGAAGCTTGACTTGACACAGACAAAGCTACCACAAACAGTTCATCAGTGACACCAGAGTACAGTGCTAATTTACTGTTCTCTACCACCATGATAAAAATTCAGGATAAATCCTTGATCAGTTGTGGCAAACTACTTCTAGTAGCTCAGATTGTCCTAAGAGCAATTTCTTTCTTTTTACGTGTTGTCTTCAGCGTTGGTCAAGTCTACATTCCAGTTTTGCTTCCGCATTTGCTGAATTTGTTTAGGTTCTTGGTGCAAGTTCGGGAGACTATATATGTGCCTGAAGCTGGTCATCATCAGGGTGAGCAGCAAATGACTCCTGCCTCCTTTTAGTAAATTGAAAAAAAAATGCAGCCTCATTCAACCCACAATTTTGGAAGGTGTTTGTAATCTGTAAGAAAAAAATAGGGCTTCTTCCCATCTGCTTTCTCTTCTTTTAGTTTCTGATCATCTGTAGGGACTTCTAAAACTAGGATCCTTCTAGTTTGTTTAGGAGCTATACTTCTTTTTTTTCCTTGGCTTTAAAGCATAGGGTGAAGGGTGCCAGAAGGAGACAGAGGTGAGAGATGTGTCCAGTATCAAAGATGTGAACATGAAGTTTATTTAAACAGTAACAAAACAATGTTTTCTGTTCTCAGTTCATACTCTGAACATTCTGTTAGCAGAGTGAAAATAAAACACAAAGCAGAGTGAAAAATAAACACAAAGCTTACACTAAGGCTGCCGACAGTGACCTCTTTTGAGTGAAATCTACTAATATATGTAAATGCAATAGTTTTCACTAGGAAAAAGGAGACACTGTAAATTCATTGCTTTGTATTTAATCCCATTTAGAGACAAAATGTCAGCTGGAGATCAATCAGGATCCTTTTTTGAATCCTTTAATCAACTCCTATCTAATCTCTTGGATAGAAAAGTATCTTCTGCACAGTTTGTCATCTCACTATTCACAGCCTTTTCCAGATGTTTCATGAAGATGAGCAGCACAGATCTCAACAGATTCCTGTGGGATTCCACTGGTAACTTTCCTCATTGTGAAAAGTGGCCATTTACTTTTATCCTTTGTTTCCTTTTTTTTAACCAATTGTTAATCCTCAATAGTCCCTTCATTTTTATCCCTGACGATTTTGTTTCTTTAAGTGTTTGTATAGACCTGTTATAAACTATTTAGAAGCTTCATATACCCTTGCCCTGTAAGGAAAGCACTATAGCTAGCAGAGTCTTATGGAAATATAAGAGTTCTGCTATACTTGTGATTTTTTTTTCTGAAAAAAGCTCTTAATCTTTGTTTTATTATGTATATGTAGGTATTTGCTAATTGCTTTTATTACTATTATTACCGTCATTTTGCCTAATGCTGAAGTAAGATTTACTGGTGTATAGGCTTTCTGAAATCTGTCACCCTTTTGGATACCTTTTTGCAAACTTAGATTTATCATTATTCACACACTTCTTCATGTACGAGCTGCTTCATGTTGCTGCACTGAGGACTTAATCATTCTTTTTGAAAAGTTGCTTTAGATCAGCTGAATGGCTCCTGGTCTTGTCCAAACTGATGATACAAGAAAAAGAAAAAGGCAGGAGAGAGCCATACAAGTTTTTGCTATTTTCTGTTGTGAAAAGGTTTGAAGTAAAGTGGAAATAATTTGGATTATTAACTACTCATCACTGTGTTAGAGCAGCTGGAGACAGATTAATTTTCTTTTATGAGAAACTTGTGGAGAGTCTTTCAAGAACAGATCACCAAATTTTCCAATACGTGCAGGGTTGGGGAAATACCTGCTTTTATAGTATTTGCAAGGATTGTCAACAAGTCGTTATTATATGAACGTAATTGTTTGTATCATTTTAATCGATTGATTAATGTATGGATATAGTATGTGGCATTTCCCCGATTCAGTTTAGTCCTTTTTTCCAATTCTTGATGACACTCAGGGTGTTAAATTGCTTTTAATTGAGTTGTCCTCTTCATTTATCTGCTACTTCTGCTCTTTTTTAATTCTCAACAGGATAGAAAACTAGCAATTTCCCTTATAATTCAGCTGACTCCTCTTGAGGAGTAAGCTGAGTGAATTCTAAGCTTGTAGCCAGTTACCAAAACAGCAGTGTGTATCTGTGTTTGTTAGGGGGGGAGTTATTTTGTGCTTTGAAAGAAATACTGCCCCAGATAAGGGTGTGAGGAAGTAGAGAGATAGATAAAAGGCGTCCAAATGTGTCATAGTAGTACATACATCTACTCTAACCCTTAAACAAGAAGATTAGGTTGATGTGGCATGTTCTTTGCTTTTATACCTCTCTCAGTGAGCCTTTATTTAAAAAGAAAAATTAATTGCTTGTGGGATTTCTGGGAGTAATGATTAAGGCAAAGAATGCTTACTAGTGAGTTAGCACAAAGTAATAGGTTGCTTGGTTTGTTGTTTTTCTTTTTTCCATCAGGAAAATACAGGGCTGCAGCTGAAACTTAAGCTTTTACATATGTGCATGTATATATTTTTTTATGGTATTCATGGTATATGGAAGAATGTAACTTTACTTCAAGTGAATGGATAAATCCTTTTGGATAGGTCATTTGGGACCTTAATGCTGTTGAACCATAATGTTGCTTCAGGGCATGCGTTCATCAATGTATCTGTTTGTGTTTATTTAGAGCACAGTTAATCCTACATGTTTTCTCAGACCAAAATGTACCGTTTAGTATGTGTCCATTACAGATTATATATGCCTTCTTTTTGAATCCGTCTTAATGTGTGGAGATGAGTCATTTATACTGAGAAGACATTTGACTTTTTTTTCTGGGTTCTGATGTGTGTCCATTGAGTGACTGCTCTTTTGCAGGTGAAGTGGATGATGTACTGGATTGTATTTGCCTTTTTCACCACTGCAGAAACACTCACAGACATTGTTCTTTCTTGGTGAGTTCCTTAGCGGCATGTTGTGGGTTTTTTGTTTGTTTTTTTTGTTGGTTTTTTTGGTGGGTTTTTTTTTGTTATTGCTGTGTTTTTGTTTTGGTTTTTTGCCTTTTTTTTTAAGCAGAGAGGAGAACTGTTGGGATGTTAAGAAAATCAACTCTTGTCTCCTTTAGGAGTTTTCAGTCCCTGTGAAGAGTTAGCAGGTTTCGAGATACTGTGGGTAGCATCTGCCATCTTAGCTGTTTCAACTCCTTTGCTTGCAAAGTTAGGGTAAATGCACAGTATCTGTAAAAGGATCTTCATCCATTCATAACTTGAAATATTTTTGAGAAGCTGTTAATGTGAACTGGTACAGTTTGAATAATGATAGTCTAAAAGACACCTTAAAATGGTAGAAGGAAGGGACCTATTTTGCTTTGACAGCCTTTTATGTGGAAGAACAGATCACACACATGTCAGTGCTGTGATTGGTTTGCATGATGAACTTGGCTTTCTCTAGGAAGGATGGGACAGACTGGAATAGAAGAAAGCAGATTGTTACTCCATTCGATGTTCTGTGTCATGCTTGGCAATATGGAGGCCTCCAAAAATGACAATTCATTGTTACAGGGCTTCAACTTTGAACCAGGGTATTTTCAGTTGTCTCATTGCTTTAGTGTTTGAGCTTTGCATACATCTCTGAAACAATGTTAGTCAAGAGTTTCATCTTCTTAAGAGCCATGAGGTACTATACATGCCATACAAACGTGCTCAGCAGCTTTGTTTTTACCTGCATAAAATCTGAAAAGCAGACAAAGATTGAGAAAGTATAAGAACTTCAGCTTATTCACATAAAGGACTTCTGAAAACAGGAGTTTCTTCCTACTGATTGAGTCAGTAGAGAATTTCTATTCACTTGTTTCAATCTCTGCTATTGTATCTTCTAGACTTTATTGGGTAAGGGTTAGAGAGGACAGGCATACGTTCTGCCTGCTCTTTTTCATTTACACTGGCCCTGCTTTTGTGTCTTATCTGAGGAGTACCTGTTGGAAGTTTCAGAAACAGCCATCAGCTTTAGCAGCAATGTGACATTACTAAGATACATAGTTGAAAATTTTGGAAACTGAGAAGGGAAAATAATGTGATGTTAACATCCGGTGGATGCTCTCTGAAGAAGCTTCAGAATTATGAGAGTAGCTATCAGATTGTAATTTGGTGTGTTTGCAGGGCTGAGAGATGCCCTGTTTATGGAGTTTTCATGGCTATGGATGAAAGACTAAATGATACTCGAAGAAGGTATGTCCTAGGATTCTAAAAAGGGTTCTGCTTTTCTGACCTGAATAATTGATTCTCTTGTTTCTGAGCCTTTACCTTGCCTGCACTCTTTCTGCCTGTGCTGCTCTCTGCTAGTTATCTCCATCTGTCTCTGTGCTGATCTTGATTCCAGTTCTCCATCTTTCTCTTTCTTCTTCTTTTTTTTTTTCCTCTTTCTCTCAGGTTTCCCTTTTATTTCGAGCTGAAAATCGCATTTGTGATTTGGCTGCTCTCCCCTTACACAAAGGGCTCCAGTGTCCTCTACAGGAAGTTTGTGCACCCAACGCTCTCCAATAAGGAGAAGGTACTTGCTTGTTGGAAGATACTGACCTGTCTGGGACTTGATTGACTTCTAATTCAGTTATGCCACAATAAAAACTGAAATCAATGAATCTTGTTTGTGCTGACCTTAGTGAATGTAGAATGATTGTGTCTGACAATGATGTCATACTGCAGCTTACTGAAGATTGCAGTGTAGCCAATAGTTTGCCTAATGCTTAGAAAGCATGTTTGGCTAACCCAGTGTCATGAGCCCTTACAGTCACTGTCAGTAGTTAAGCCTCTTGAATCACGATAGGAGGAGCATGTTCTGTAGCCAGTCTGTTTTTTCACATTGTTGGTATAAGCAGCTGCTTTGTTTCAGTAATTATAATTTGGAAATAGCGTACTGTATTTTAAAGCTGCCTTTACATGTTTTCTGTAATTAGCAGAGAAACTCAAGTTATGTGATCAATGACACCTGATGCTAATAGTCTGAAAAAAGAGATGAGCTTTGTGTTTTTAAGAGTGATGATGAGGAAACTTTGATCATGTTTGTAACGAGCAACTAAATGCCATGTTCCATGTTGCATTCCTAGGAAATTGATGAATACATTACTCAGGCTTGTGACAAGAGCTACGAAACCATGATGCGAGTTGGCAAGAGAGGGTTAAACCTTGCTGCCAATGCAGCGGTTACTGCAGCTGCAAAGGTAATGCAGTGCCTTCTGTAATATTCATGAATTCTCCAGCAGTTTATTTTTGTGTACCAGCAGTTAGGTGCTGTGGGTCTGTTAGAGATACTAGTACTTGTTTGGCAGCAACCTACTTTTCCTTCCTTCCAGTTTGCCCTGCAGATAATCCCATCCTTTGACTTAGAAAAAGTAGAGGGGGAGTGGAGTGGATTTTGCTTTAACCTCTTGTTGTTTTCACTTCTCTGTTTTTTTTCAGAGTACCCTAGTGGGGAATAGGGCACCTTTGCTCCTCTTCTGAATGAATAATTCCATGTGAGATGATCTTGGTGAGGTGCCTTTCACCCTAATTTTATGTCCTCTTAGGGCCAGGGAGTTTTGTCTGAGAAGCTTCGAAGTTTCAGCATGCAGGATCTCACTCTGATCCGAGATGAAGATACTGTGCATATGCGAAGCCGTGATCCACAGCTGCACCCCTCTGGTGCAAGTCTTCTGGAAACTATTGAAGACTCAGGTACAGAGCACCAGCTGGGCCATTGTATGAGACCTCTGATAGTGAGCCAGGAGGGCTTCCCTGAGCCTTGGGTCTCAGAAAGTAGTACAAGATTGTAAATTATCTGTGAGAAGTTGCATTGTCTTCCCTAGACCCTTCTTATTTAATATACATCTCTGTACTTATCCCATACTTATCCCATAATCATTATTCAAGATGGTCTCTCTGTCATGTGTTCCTTGAGGATGGGCCATTTAAAACCATGAGATTTTTTAAAAGTATTTGCTAAAACTTTTGCTCTTGTTCCTTAGCTTCGTGTTACTCCTCAGGAGAGGAGAGCAGTGTGGCACATCGGTCTAATGGAACCCCATCAGATGCTAGAACAGACCCATCAGATGAAGATGCAGGAGACAAACTTCCTAAACGAACTCAGAGTCTCAAAACTCCTAAAAAGGTGATGAAAGCTGAAGTGAGTTAGTTGGTGTATAGATAATTTCCAGCACTGACATTGATTTGTGAGCTTGGTTGAAAGGCTATAGCTTTATAGTCTCAGCATTTAGAAGCTGTATATATAAATTTTGTTGGACTGTCTTTTCTAGTTGAGTCCTACATGAGAGGACTTGTCATCTACTTGCTATACTTGTCTCTAGCTTTTGCATTTTTATCATGCATGTAAGTCTCTGTCATAAGCCAGAACCCAGCTTTTCTTTCATCTGGATTTTGTATTGAAGGGTGGAGCATTAGATATCTTTAACATGTTTTGTTGACAATATCCTCTCTCTTATCTACTGCAGTCTGAATACATAATAGTGACATTTATCCCTGGGACAGCCATTTTCTCTTGATCTAAATGCAGCAGCTGTGTACCCTCTTAGGCCTCCCTTGACTTTTACACCTTAGGTATGGGAAATTACACCAGTCCTACCTACCCCATTCCTGGAGTTTGTTCCTGAAGTTTGAGTAACTAGTGATTGCTCAGCTGTCTCCTTATGTTCACGTGATGATCCAAGGTATTTACAGCCATTCAGTGGGATATGAGATGCCTGATTTCTTATTATTCAAATAAACCATACATGAAAGTAGATGCAGTTGTGTCCAAGAATCACTTGAGCATAGCAATCTTTTTTCCAGGTGTTTTCATCTGTGTTTTGTAGAAAATGTTTTTTGAGGTGCTACTTTCCAGGTCTTGACACTTGCTTGCGTGTTTCTTATGGTTTGATTTGTACATGATAAAATGCTTCTCCCTTTTTATGAAGTTGGGGTTGATTCAACTTGGACTTCTAACGTTATTATTTTTATCTAAGATAAAGAATGCTATATAGCTGACTCACATTGTCGAGCTATTCAGGCTAAATATGAAATAGTTTGAAGGAAAGTAATTGCTTAGGGCATGATTTGAAGTTGTACTGTTAAACTGATTTTACAGTGTGTGGGAAACCTTTGCATGTGCTTCAGTGCTCCTTGTAATAGAATCACAAAATAATTGAGGTTGGAGGGGTTCTCTGAATTCACCACTGCTCATGTAGAGCCAGTTCCCAGGACCAGGTCCAGGTGGCTTTTGATTTTCTCCAAAAACAGACATCTCTGTCCAAAGATGCATTTTAATTTAACTAGGATCTTTCTATGGCTTATTTCGGAGTTGACCCCTCTTCTTTCTTGTCTTCTCTATTAGACAGGAGCAGGGAAAAAAGAGGCTCAAAATTTGAGTGGAAGCTTCCTAGAGAGGACTTTTCAAAGTGAAATTATGAAAAGACAGAAAGAACTCTTCTTTGCTGTTTGTTGTGAATACAGAAGTACCGATAAAGCCCTTTGCAGGCATATTGGTATTTATGCTCAGATTGTTGGGTGTTTGGGTCAGATGCAGGACTTGTAGGAGGTCTTTGACTGAGATCTGAGATTTCCAGCCAGGGCTGAATGCATCACAGATGAATAAATGTGCTCTTCTTACCAGTATCTAGAATGTAAGGCACAGAAGTAAAGTGTGCAAATTAGTTCAGGTTGTTTCTACAGCTTTCGGAGAACTGCACTGGTGATGGACGTTAAGAAGCAGAAAAGTTGGAGCAGTGAAATGTTATGTGAATGTTACCAGTCAGAAATATCTGTGTTTAACCTTTTGTTTGGACAGCCAGCTTTGATTTTACTACTGTACATACCTTGTTCTAGAATGCCTTTTTCTGGTTGCTATTTGATGGATATATTGAGTGATTTGTTTATTGAAAAAAAAAAAAAATGGTTAAACAGACATTTTGAGACAACAGATGACATTATTAGGGTCATGTTGTTGTTTTTTTGTCTTATTTTTCACTCTGCATTCTTGCATCTTTCTGTTACACATTTAGATGTTAAAATAAACTAGCCTAAGATGCCTCTTTTTATTTCTCCTCAGCTTCCCGTGAGAAGTGTAAAAGCCCGCCCTAAGAAGAAAGCTGCTGGCTCTCTTGCTTCTGGCGAGTCATCCTAAGGCAACCTGCCCCCTCCAGCACCTGTCTCTGTCCTGGGATTTGCCTTTCGCTTTTTATGGGGAAACTCTCCAAAGGAAGGGAGCTGAGATTCTTGTACATAACTGATACTGCTTTACAGAGCTCATTCCAAGGCAAGGGGGAGGCTGGGATTCAGAAAGCAGAGTAGAGGATACAAATCCTCACAAATTTTCTCCTTTTCATCTCTCTGTTGGAGGGAATGCTGATATGTCTGTACATAGCCAGATGCTTTGGAATTCCCACTGTATAACTCTAGTTGAGAGTTTTTGCTGGAAAAACCTACTAGGGTTAAAGGCATCCATTGCACAGAAGCTGGAAAAATACTAGACACTGGAGTTCCATAGGGTGGGTGGCGCTCAAAAATGTCTTCTCTTGCTCTGGGTATTCTCCTGCAGCTGTGTGTTGTTAAGAAGTGCCCATCATGAGTCATATTCCTTAAGAATGGATATGTCCATTGCCTTTGAGAAAGTGGTCGAAGTGATATTATACTGAGTGCTTTAGAACATAAAGGACTGGCTCATGGGAGGTATATGCTAGATTCCCACTACTCATACTGGAAGATGAAGAGATTGGGTTTAATTTTATTTTTTCTGGAAGGTGATAATTTTTTCTAGAAGGGTGATAATTTGAAAAACTGATAAAGGAAATGTGCTATTACATGCACATTATATGATGGAGTAGGTAGGAGTTACTGTTGAGAAGGAAAGTGTGACATATCTAAGATTTTGGCTCTTTTTTAAACTGCTTGAATTTTATTTCAGGTTCTAATGCTCACTTTGACTTCACTGAGAGCATCAGAATGAGGCGAGTCTCATGCAGTTCCATAGCAAGCATACTCGCTTTGCCATTTAGTGGTTGAACTCATGTCGTTGTGTTGCTTGTTACTTCAGACAAATTCTTTTATTCTAGCAGATGTCTGGGGAAAATCTGTCTCAAAATAGTCTGCAAACATACTTGAGAATATCAGAAGCCCCCACCTCTCAGCTTTAGGAGAGTCAATCCTCAGGCCATAAGAACTGAAACAGTTGATTTATTAATGGTCGAGTTCCTCTAACTTCAGGATTTTGTTTATGGGGGATAAAAAGCAGGCACTAGGGCACAATACTGGTAAATACTGATTAATCTGTCCTCTTGCTTTATCCTGCTGCAGCCCTTGCACAGATTTTCTGTCTGATATGTGCTGTGCTTATCAGTGTCCTGAGACTCGAGCAATACTTAATGCTTGGGACAGAAAACTACAAGGAATGTAGAATATGTATTGTGAGAAGGAAATTGTAGTGCTAGAGAGAAAATTTGCTTAATGACAAGCCATACTAGACTCTTGAACGTTTTTCAGGGGTGAACCCCTATACACATGCTGGCTGAGCCTATGAAAATTTAAGAGTTGGGTTCTTGTTATCAAGATCGATAATGAAGGTGCACCATTTTAGACATGGATGTCTGAATGAATACTTGATGGTCTTAATTTTCAGTGAAATTAGTTATCAAAGGAACCTGGCTCCTACATGCAGGTGTTAGCATCCCATACTTTTGTTGTCACATTTCTGAAATTACAGTGAATTCTTCACAGAGCCCAGTATTTTGCTGTTGACAAGGTATAGAAGCACTTCTGCAGCTAATGCTCCACAAGTATTTCTGACCTAGAGAATAGCCTTTCAAAAGTTTATAAAGGTGAAGATTAGGACTGAATTTTTTTATTGTTTTCCACTGTCTTGGTGGCAAATTGTTTGCTGTTGAATACACCAGTTATTTCAGGAAGCCAGTTAAGTTGGGTTTACTATTTTTTGCAGCTTTAAAAAATTTAAACTTTACGGTCCATTAGAAACTTGCGTCTTGTCAGAAATATTTGTCCTAAATTATCCACAAGGCCTTATCCAGAAGCCAGTAGAAAATGCTTGATTTGGCTCTGCATTTCATAAAAAAAAAAACCAAACAATTATTTTGTTCACTTCATATTCGTGTTTTACCAGCACATGCAAATGCATGTCCTGAAGCAGGAATACTTGCTGTTTCCAAAGGAAATTCTTCTCTTCAGACAACAGATAAAATCTTTCATGGTTATGTGGAAGATGCAGTTGTGAGATATTGCTGTCCTAGACTTTACTGTACTGAGCGAGAGCCATTGTTCTCTATATACCTAGTATGTCTGTGACCATGTTTCTTGATTTTTTTTTTTTTTCAAAATTAAAATTGTGCATAGCAAATTATTTATGTAAATCATTGTGAGGGACTTGATTTGGAAGCCAAGTCTCCCTTTGTGCTGTTCTTCTTGCCCTTTCCTTGTGCATGCACTGTGATAGTCTACGATTACTATGTTTCCACAGAGCAACTTTCCAGAATCCTCTCTAGAATACATTTATTTGTAATGGCTTTTCTGCTTTGAAGCACGGGAAGAATTTCTGAAGATTCAGTCAGTTCTGGTGTTTGGATTTGTCTTTGTCTTCCTGAGCTGGGGTCTGTGCTAAGTAGCATTTACTTAGCATTGATGCTTGATGTCGTTAGCTTGTGGGTAAATACGGGTCAGTTTTACTCTAATTGGCTTTTTGGTTGCAAGAGGGAGTCTACAGTAGAGTCAGGGACTGTCTAGTGTGTGATATGAAGCTGATGATGTCAAGCAGCAGAACTTACCCAGAGCAAGACCAATGTCTTAGCATGGATACTGTTTTCTTCTTGTAGTACAAGTGTGACTGCTAGATTGTACTTTGCTTGATCAAAGCCACTGCAGATCTGCCACCACCCACGTGACCTCTTAGTGAGCTTCTAGATCTAGTTCTGCATTGGATGCACTGTCTTGCATAGAATTTCTCTTGTTAATGAGAACGCTGAATGTGCTGTTTTGATAAAATGCTTTTATCAGCTGCTGTTCGGTGTTTTCAGCAGGAAATGCTGGAATGTAGTTTCTCTTCAGTATCATCTGTGGGCTTCATCATGCAATTAAGCAAATGGTTAAGTCTTCACCTAGCAGTAGAACCCTGTTGTGTTTGGTAAATGTTTAGAGCCTTTTCCTAATCTGCCTGGCCATAGAGAGAAGTGCAGTAACAGAAAATGATACTTGAAGGTGGAGGCTAAAGAGGGTGGTATGTGTGTGTCAAACTTCATGTGCCTAAAGGTTATCCTAAAATACCTGTACCATGACATACAAAGTTGAAGCCATGACTGCCTTTTGAAAAGAAATGTTTTACTTTCATGCTTTGCTGTAGGATGAGTCAGTGTTCTGCTGTTGGAAAAGAAAATACTGAAATGGGGTTTCCTGTGTAAGAAACTTAATAATTTGTTGCATAAAAGGGAAAGTGTTTTCTTGTTTGGCAATAATCCTCCGTGGTGGGTAAGAAATATGAAAATATGGGGGAGACAACTGTCAGGTTTTAACCCTTTACACTTTACCTAAACATCATTGTTACCTACTTTTTTAAAATGGAGTTTGTGATTCTCCAGCTTTACATTTCTGGGACTGATTTCCTTTAGACTAGAATGATTTCCTTGGTATGTAGAGCATATATATAGAGAGGGGTTCTGGTGTTAAAATTGCAAAGCTTTTTCTGGGGAAGTTTTACCTTCCCTCATTTTAGTGAATTGATTTCCACTCATTGTGCTTTTGCAGTGCTGGGCTTTTTTTTAATACATCGCTCTTGGAAGTATGACTCCTTCACAATATACTTCCTTGGAAAACAAGAGAACCACCAACTTTCAAGAAATGGTTATTTATTCTGTGCCATCTTAATCAGCAGGAAATTTAGTGCCTTAGGAGAAAAGTAAGATATGGAGAACTATGCTGGTTCTCTGGTCCACATAGAGCGTTGTATCAAGGAGGCTCACAAGTTAACTGTGAAGTGTCATTGTGTGTTTGAGAGCAGCTGTTGAATTGACCTGTTTCCTTTCTGTCTTCCAAAGTTGCATATAATGCTGTAAAGTGTTGCTCCCTAAGAGAGAAATCTGGGGAAAGAAGTTGTATTATAATGGGGACACTGTATTGTCACATTACTGCTTACTGGGCAGATGCTGAATGACATCTCTATGTAACTGGGTCTGTACTATAAGCAAGCTTTTCTTGCTTTAGCCACTAGGAATTTGTGATGTGCTATCTGGCTGAAGCACCTTGACGTGCTGCTTTGTGAGTTGTCTTGCAAAGTCAGAGATGTGAAAAAACAGGAAAAGCACTGCAAAGTTACATGAGCTTGTAGAACCATAGAGGTGTCAGAGTCGGAAGGGGCCTCTGGGGGTCATCTGGTTCAACCTTGCAACTCAGTCAGAGCCACTCACTGCCAGTTCCTGTGTGCTATTTCTGGTCTGGAATCTGCTGACCCTAAGGGCTGATAATATGTGCAGAAATGCATATGCTGCATGGGAATGCATTTTAGTGTTATTGAGGAGAAATGTTTCCTGGTCACTTTTCATCTGGAATTTGGCTCTGTTGCAAGACACTATAAACATAACTCCATTCTTATGTTCCTTATAGGTATTGTTAAGAAGCCTAGAGTCTCAAAAAAGATCTTGAGGTATGCAGAGTAAATTGTGAAAACAGTTGGTATCAACAGTAAATGGAGACAATAACTGCATAGCAGCTAAGAACCTTTCCTGTGAGACAAATAGATTGATAGATAGCATTAGAGTAGAAAATGAGCTGTGTATATTACAGAGCTGTCCAGTAAATACTGCTAACTTTCTGAGCCTCAAGCAACATTTAACAACTGTGCATTCTACAGATGAGAGCTTGATTTCTTTTTTGAGCCTGAGTTCTCGCTTGGAGTCAGTCTGTCTCCTCCCTCCCTCTTTCCCCCTTTGCTTTCCCCCGCCTCTCCATCCCTTTCAAACCGGGCTTGAGCTACATACATTAAGATTCTTCAAACTTTCACTCCTTCAGAGCAATAAAATTTTTCTTTTACTTCAGCAGGCAGCTGATCTGCAGGGAGGACCAGATGAATATCAAGCATCTCTGGTCTCTTTTGTAGATGCATTACACTGGAGAAGCAGTAGCAGGAGGCTTCAGAGGATATGTTTGCCTGGGAAATTCTACCCTCTGTCCCCTGCCAAAGCCTGCATTTTTGGGCGAACCAAATGCTGGGCTTAGCTATGCTCATATACACAGTTATCTGTAGAATCCCACAACTCAATGTCAGAATTTCTAGTGCTCTATTTCTGATGATAATAGGAATTAAAATAATATAAAGTGAAAAGAAACAGTTGCAAGCTGTTTTTTTTTTTTTGTTGTTGTTGGGTTTTTTTGTTGTTTTTTTGGTTTTTTTTTTTGTTTTTTGGGTGTTTTGTTGTTGTTGCTGTTTTGGTTTTTTTTTTTTTTGCAATTTTGCAGGTAAATTCAGGTCATTGCTATTTATATGCCTAAAATCTTTGCCTAAAGCACCTTGCAAGCTGTTACTTTTTCTCTATTTCAGAGCTCCTGTTTTTCTGTGAAGTTTTTATGTTTATTCTTATTAAGCAAGGGCTGGCTTCCGTTCTACTGACTGTGGAGATTTGAAATATACTGTATTAGAGCTTTAATTTAGCCTTTTTTTTGTTATTTAAACCTATGACCTAGATTGATACATGTAACTGGTACAACAAGGCCTAAGGCTAGATTCGCGGGTGGAATGTAAGTATCTATTGCAAATAGCATAGGTTGACATATTTCCCTTTTCTTGCAGTGGATTCTGGCTGAAATGTGCTTACTGCAGACCCTTTGGACCAAGAGCATTCTGTCAGTGTTTAACCAGATCATGTTAGAAATAGCATTTATGGGAATAATGCAAAAATTAGTGAACATTAAAGGAGCAAAGCTCAAGTCTTCTGTAATATATGACTGACTGAGAGTATGTAAAACACTAAAGCATTTCTGGCCACAGTGGAAATGCATTGCTATACTGACTTAAAAAGGTAGGGCATTCAGTCATGGTCTTTGTAGTAGGTTTGGGAGGAAAGTTTGTCTGGATGGCAAGTCTGGATATAAAGTTTTACATACCAAGGAACTAAGTTTTTATCACAAATAATGCTTAGTAACTTACCAGAAAGAAAGAAGTAAAAAAATTGACTAAAATTATAAAATGAAGAGAAATTTTCATGATTGTCACACCTAGTATCGAATATAAGCTTTCTGTGTTTGTGTTGCTGCCTTATTTGGGAAAGCACTGCATTAATTAATTCATCATTTCTGACTCTTAGATTATTTCTGAAATTAATCTCAAGAGATGCTTGGGTTTGACTCAGCATTTTAACATCCTCAAGTCCCTGTTAGCACAGTGCTGATCTAAAGGCAGTAAGGCACCAGGAGGGTTGTGAATTACTTTTTGTCCACTAGAGGGTATAAGCATAACATAAAACCACTGAACATGAGAGAGCAGAGACATGTCTCGTAACAGTTAGTTCAATTATGGCAGTTGAACAGCAATATTTCCTAGGTATGAGTGAAGGTCCTCCTTGGGAGTGAGAGGGAAAACAAGCTGGGGTTCTAATGGAGAAATATTTCATTAAATAATACTGCTATTAACATCTGACTGAAAAGGCTATTCTCGGCATTCTTATTGAGCCACTATCCAGTAAGGCTTGCTGAGACAATAGTGTTACAGAATAACTGTCCTCACTTTTTAATTTTTGTTGTATATTCAAACAATTTTCTAGCTGTAGGGAGCAGCTCTGAAAATGGCAATGTTTGTGATTCACCCCCTCCCTGCAGCCCTCTTCCCCCCGCCAGCTTTTGTAATTAACCAATTGCTGTGTGTTCCTCTACTTTATACTCTGAATTTTAGTAGTATTTCCTGGTAAGGATGAGTATTTTCTTTTAGTTGGGTCTGTTTTCTCTGAAAAGAGAAGCAATTTTAATCTAAAAATACAGATGTATCTAATGTTACTATGGTAATTTGTGACCATGGCAACAGAGAGTTAGCATTCTGAAGAACAGACACAGATTTGGTTGGTTGTTTTTTTGTTTGTTTTGTTGTTTTGGTTATTTTTTTAAGTCAATTAATGGTGCACGCATTTCACAAAACAAACTCGACTTTTTGTATTTGTTAACCATACAGGATAATATGAGTCCATGGGATTTTCACATTCTTACAAGGAAAAGCTGATATTAGAACATAATGTAACAGTATGAGATTCTTTCCAATGTTGAGAAATTCTTTTATTTGCAACAGCATAGATGGAGACTTGCAGACTAAAGGAGGATCCAGGACATACCAGGAGGTTTCTGTAGGAAAGAGAAACAGAATCTAGAATAGTCCTGGGGATTCTTCAATGTCAGACATCAGGGGGAAAAGCATGAAGAATAAAATATATTGAATATGTTTCTATTTTCCCATCATATGATCGGCCTTATGTAAACCAACACAGTGCTTTTGGGCAGGTGCTAAATTTCAAGTACAAGTTATGGATTGCCCTGACATGCCCCATCTCAAAAGCATGTAGCACATTCTACAAAACATTTAGTAAAGATTTAAAGAGTTATAAGAAATTAACTTATTTTTGAGGGAGGTAGGAATTGGCTTTTGTGGCTAAGCCTTGTATGTAGTTTATTTATCTCTGCCTGTATAGAACTAACATAAAGGCTCTCTACTGTCAACACTCAGTGTTGGTTTTATAGGAAGTGTGCTGATGTAAGTTTAGCCAAAACTAAAGCACAGATTTTTTTTTTTCCAACCTTTTCCTTTTTCCTAGGTTCTGTTGGGGAATCTAGCAACTGAATGGAAATTATAACATTGTTGCTATCGCTTGCTTATTTGGGGTGATGAATATATTGAATTAAATAGAATTAAGCAGCATTTGATAGTTTAATTTTTGTAACCAGCTATTGTGACCATTCTGTATTTACTACAAGAATATGGTAACTGATGCCTGGAGCCATTGTAGTGCAGGAAGGCTATTTACTGCCAAAAAGGGAAAGCAGAGAAAAGGCCAACACAAACTGAATTAGTTCAGCTAGTCCAGTGTCCTGTCTCTGATACTGCTCAGTTTATTTGATAATCAGAGGGTAGTTTGGAATTAAACACACATTGGAAAATGCCTCGTTACGACACTGTCACTTTTTTACCCATGTGCTGAAGCACCGTGGTGTTAAATGACTGAGTTAATAGAGTTTTCCTAAGAGGAGGAGTTGTTGAAAATCTGTAACTAATTTTTGTGGTCATTAAGTCTGGTCACTTGCTGCAGTATAATGACTTAAATGTACAAAACCTAAGTCTTGCGTTGTGCTTTCTTCTTAGGTATCTTTTAACAGTCTCTTTTTTTAAGTGCTTATTTTAAAGGGCCCATTGCTTATCTTCCATTTCTATCCAGAGTATAATACAAAAGGTTTTATCAATGCACATGTGCTCTTGTTCCACAGGATGGCAACTAGTCCTTATTTCTGTTCTCAATTATTTTGACATTTCCACTAGAAATGGCTTTCCTGGCTAAGTTCCCTTCTGACGTATCAGGGTCATACACATGGAAAGACAGCCCTTCTGTTCGGGTTGGAGACTATTTGGAAAAGCTCATTTTACTATGTCTATTTAGGCTTATTTATCAACTTGGTGAAGATTGCTGATGAGACCAAAAAGGCATCATCTAAGGACTAAATTTTGAACACTACTTCTTGCTACTGTCTCATGTGGGTCTCTCTGGTAAGTGGTACTCCCAGGAACAACTGATCACAAGTCTATGATGGCACCTCTAAAGAAAAAGTTGCTGTGGTAAGGTTTAGTTATTGATGTGGGTGAGAGAGAAAGATTCTAGAAGTTATTTATTCACTTTTTATTTCCAGTTTATTTTGACAGATAAATGTCTCAGATACTTTGAATTTAAATCTCTGTGTGTCATCAGAATAGGCTTATAGATTTATTAGTTGAAGGTATGGCTTTTTGTTATTTTTTAGTGAGTTTACATACCTTTCTCCCCCCCTCATGCCCCAGTTTCTTGCTACTGATGCCTGTGGATATTATTTTAAAAAATGATGTTTTGTTATCTTTTCAAATTGTGCTCCTAAATCATTTTAGTTTATCTTCATGTCTTATGTGATTAGTCTTCTGCCTTTCCACCTCTCCATTGTTGAATGAATAAATATATGAAAATGAACACAAAGTCCTGCTATTTCTGCTATTTGCCTTAAAAATAAGGCAAATTTTGGGAATCTGGTTTGTCCTGGCCTGGCATTATACAGGAACATAAATGTTCCTCACTCTCAGGTTGTGTCCACTTCCCAGCTGTTAACTGAGGACTTGGATACCTATCACAAGTGTATTTGTTAGGTGGCCTTTTTGTTCCTGCAGAATACTGTTGCTGTTAAGCATCTAGGAGACCTATGTGAATTGTAATGGCAAATAACTTTTGGGGAAGACAGAAATTGGAAAGCATTCATGTGTGCAACGTTAGAGAATGGTGAATATCTTTTTCGCGGTCTACGTGCAGAAGCACGAATGTTTAATCAGTACTACATAGCTGCTATACCTAGGCATGAAACATTAGAGTGGTCAGGAAATAAAAATTGTCTTGCAGAGCCGGGTAGCAAGAACTCAGCTTACTTATGGAAAACCTGTGGTAGCGACAACTAGCAGAGGGTATGTGAAATTACAAGGTAAAAATGGGCTGTGAGAAGAATTTTCTGTAGCTACCAGTAACAGATGTTCTTCCACAGACCCAACTAGCAGGTAAAGTGGGTAGCTAGGAGCTAGCAGTTGTAGTGGCTGGGATAAGAGAGGAAAATCAGCTAGCAGGGTTCTAGTGGCATCTTTATATTTGGTGTTTTGGTAACATATGTCTGAGGCTGATGAACTGTGGTCTCTAGCTGGAACTTCATAAAAGTAGTAATGGACTGAGTCTGTTTTGGATTGAGTTGAAATCCTTTTTGGCTTTGAAATTCAGCTTAGTGGTTTCTTTCCTTCCCAAAGTAGACTCTTATGTAGGTGCAGCCTTTCTCTTTTTACCCCCTGGCTGTCAGTTTTTCCTACCAATGCAATGAATCAAAGAATCATAGATTGGATTGAGTTAGAAGGACCCTTAAAGATCATCTAGTTCAACCCTTACTGCCATCCTTCGAACTCTGTGGATGTCCTTGTGAAGGAAGCAGATTTTCTTCTGTTTCAGCCAGCTCAGATTGGCCATTGCTAAACTCAGCAGTTGAAACCTGAAATGTTTGTATAGTAAATAGAAAGTGTTTGACTATATTTCTGGGCATATGCAAAAATGATATGGTTATTTTCTTCTTTGTATATGTCTATGACATTTTATATCCCCACTTGCTCCAACAGCAGTTGACCTGTGCAGAAGGATTACAGGAACAACTGCACTGGGTTTGGACTTTGAGTTTACCTGTTTATTAGAATCATTGGCAGCTCTTGAGGCTAAGCTGCTTCTTCTGGGCTAGCAGGCTCCAGTGGAATTGACCACTGAATTTGTGAGTTGCTAACCCTAATCACTTTTTTCCTTATCTTTCATGAAACTCTGACAAGGCAAGGAACACTTTTCATCAAATTGACCTCACAGAATTCTTAATTGCATCCTCCTTTAGTTTGAGTATTACTATGCACCTTAAAATTTTAGCATAGTTTGTTTTTCTAACTGTGGAAAAAAAAAAATTAAGCATGGGAGATATGTTTCACACTGCTTTTGAAAATGCAGCTTCTGCTTTCTAATGAGTTACCTAATATACTTTGCAGTGAAATTTCCATCCTTCCCCTTGTAATTGCACACAAACTCATTATTTTTAGCATTACTTGACAGATTGGTAAAATTAAGCCATTTGGGAAGGGAGGAGGGCTGAAATTTTGTAGAAATTCCAAACAGCTCTGCACTGAATCATCAGTCCCAAGAGCACAGACATTCCATAGAAATGTCAGACAGTCCTTCTGGCATATTAATGAGGAAGCAGCAATGAGTTTTCAGTCATGCTGATTTTAAAGTTCTTGCTCAGCTTCCAATAAAAATTCTTAACATTCAATAATAGAACAGTTTAAGCAAATCCAAAATCAAGATAAGGATGCAATCCAGATTTGGACTATTTCAGTCATGAAGTGGGAGGGGAACCTTGCCTCTAGCGATGTGTTTGTGTGTTATTACAATCACACTCCTTTCCTCAGCTTTTACAATCAAGATGAAGAAAATCCTGTAAGTCTACGACTATTTTAACTACTGTGAGACTTTTCCTATTGGAACATTGTGAATTTTAGCTTACTATATACTTAAGCATTGGTTTATCTTTCAATACTTGGAAGAAAATTTTGCCTTCAAATTTTCTTTGAAGCAAGATTTTTGCTTTAGTTTTAAATTTTTGTCACAGATCAACCTTGAGAAATTAAAGGAAAAAAATATATGTTCAGGAACCGTAACTTACTGAAGAGGTAGGGTGAGAGATTAGGTAGTTAATATGTGTGAGATTTTTTTTCCTCAAAGGATTTAATGTTTATTGAGTGCAATGGAAAAAAACTCCCATTCACGTACTACTAAAGTTTAATGTCTAGAAATAAAATGAAGTGCAAATGGGAACGTTAACAGAGTGAGTTCAATATAGGCACATTGTGTTTCATCTTATTTAACAAGTACAAGAGGAGGTGTTGTCAAATTCTTGTATTCTATAAAAATCAATTCTTTGGGCTTCCTTAGTCTGGGAATAAGAAAAAGTAAATTGACCTGTTTTCATTGCAAGAGCTGAAGGTTTGTTTCCAAGACACGAGTCTGTAACACCATAATTGCTAGCTTGTAGGATTCGTTGCTGTGACATGTCTAAAATTAATGTGTTTATTAGATTTCAATTCAAGTATTTGATTTTTTTTCATAGTATACATGGTAACTAAAAATACTATGGTAAAGCATAAAAAATCCAAGACAACTACTGCTCTTTCCTCCCTTCTCTATTCACCTGGAAAATGCAAAAATTCTAGGAGCAACTTTACCTGGTCTGAGCTACAGACCTGATCCAGCGTGTATGTAGTACTCTACAGATGCATTGCTGCATATTTGTACTCTACATAACGCAGCATTTCATAGAATTGTTATTGTGATTAACCACAGATGGATTTCTCAGTGTTGGTGGTGAGTAACAATATAACACAACATGTAATTTGGAAGTCTGGCTAGAAGGGGAAATTATTTCTGGTGTCCTTGTACTTAGCAGTCTTCCACTGGTCTATGGTGTTTCTTCATCCTCCTAACTATTTATCTAATATGTCTTGAGTTACTACCAAGTCAGTTCAAAATACTACTTTCACTTGTCCCCTGCCTGCATTTGCCATTCAGAGAAAACAGTGGTGTTTAGCTATGTCCACAAATCCAAAACTGTTCTGTAACTAGTACATGCAGTTTTTGCAGCACCTGGAATTAACAGTTTGAGGTCAATTGCTTATAAACTGTCAGTGTTGGAGATGTAATAGAGCAACACAACATAACTTCTTTGATCTAATCCAAAGACTATGCTCAGTCTATGATAATGTCTTCGCCATCTTTTCTGTGGTAACATTGCTTCAGTGGTCCACATTTCTGGGAGAGTCAGTGTGTCAAGAATGGAAATGAAAGATGGAGGACAACTGTGTGAAGGAGGATACTGGTTAACAGAAGAAATTGGCCTTTCCTGGCTCATGTATAAAATATAGAAAACTCCAAACAAAACTTGTCCCCTGGGTAGAGGACACTAAACATCAGTTCAAGCTAATGAGATTGGGTTCCTCAGATAATAGTGAGATTGTTTGCTGATATCATGATGTAGTTGCCATGGTTACAAAAGGACCAGGTGCTAAATACAAAGTATCAGAAACATGAAAATGGGGAAAATCAGTGTCCTAACAGAAAAGATTGCAGAGCAAATAAGATTATTTGGGGATCGGGAAAAAAGAAAAAGAATGGTGGGAGCAACTAGGGAATCCAACAGGAAATTAGAGGAAAGAAAGTTCCAAGGTAGATAATCAGAGATGTTTGATCCAGGAGCAGACCTTGTGGGAACTTGACATGCTGGTGTTTGTAATTAATGAAAAGTCTTTAAAGAGAAGTCTGGAAACAATATTCCCTAGCAAATGTCCCTTTTGGCTTATTCTCTTATTCTTTGAAGCTTTGCACAGTATATCTTAAGAATGTATTGTGGAAGACAAAGTTATGTTCTGATACTGAAGTATGGACAGTGAATTTTTCCCACAAGATAATACAGCTACTGGCATAGGTGAAAAATAGAGGTAACTATATGATGTCGGACATGAGATTTGCATAGAGCATTCCTAACTCTGTGCCCTCTCCTGTTGTTGACGTTTTTGGCAAGTTCCATTTGAAAGAGGTAGATCTCCAAAATGTAGCTCTATGTTTGTTCTCTGCCCTGGTTTTGTGGCAGTAAAAATTTAGATGGCCTTTTCTTTTTTCTTTTTTTTTTTTTTTTTTTCTTTTTAGGTTGGTGAAAGGTAATTGAACTTTTTGTTCTGATGAAAAGACAATCTGGGATATTAAAGTGAGCTTTATAGCGGAATGTGAGTTAATATCATGGTGATTCCCTGAGCAAGTGGGTTGGGATCTTCAATTAATTCCTGCAGCAAGATGAGAAATCAAGTTTCCATGGATACTGAGCCAACAGCAGCACTGACACTCACAGCAACTGCAAGCTTAGTTTCCCTAAAGCTTGCTTCCTAAGGAGGATTTGCCCCCCTGTCACCCCTGCTCTGTATTCCATATTAGCAAATAAAAAATTTCAAGACAGATGGACGTTTGAGGTATACTTAGAGACAAAAAATACCATCCCCTTACCTAGAAAATTGTGTACGAGAAATGCAAGTGACTTGCATAATTTAAAGTACAAGTTGGAAAAACCTAGAAGTAAGCCCATCATGAAAGCAGCAGTTAACAAAAAGTAACAGAGGTAAAAGTGTAGTTCCACTGTGTGGAAACCTATTTCATAAAGGCACAGTGATTCTTTTATTGGCACAATATCACAACAGATTAGTTTGAATAAAAAAAAACAGTGAAAAAATAAACATTGAAAGGTATGTTGAGGCTGAGTATAAAGTAGTTTGTACCAGCCTCTACTAATAAAGCAAGCAGAACAAAATCAAGGATTCACCATGGGTAATTTTTAACTTTGAAACCATTCTCTCCTCTTGTTCCCTGACCCCACAGCATTTTGCACTCTATGTCCTGTCAATACATTTCTTGTCACTGAAATGTATTGAGAGACAATATATTTGATAACAATGGACTTTCAAGGAGACCCAGTGTATTGCGCATGTTTATTCACTAGACAGAGCCAAAACTGTTAAATTTTCAAATAAAATTGTGGCTGCTCAAGTGGCAGCGTCTTATTACATTTCTGTGCTTTCACTAGGAACATTAAGAGGAAGTGTTACAAATTTATTAAAATACTGCCATTTTGGAAAGACATTTCAAATACTAGTCAATAGTAGCAAGTTCTTGGGGCTTTCAAATCATACTACCTAGAAAAAAACCCCAAATGTCTGGCTAGATGACCTAAACAGATCTTGGATCTCAATAGTAAAAATCTAACAACTTCAATGTAATTCCCACATACCTAATGTTGTATTCAGAAAAAGAAAATTGAACACAGAAGAGGCGTTTGGAAAACTCATAACAACAGGCAATTTCCTAGCTCAGTGCACAGGTTGTAAGTCATCCATGGCCTCTGCAGTACTTCCCTGAAGCCAGCAAGCCTCACCAGAACAGTGCAACGTTGCAAAACATTCTTTATGACTGTAACTTAGGTGCAGCTCAAGCTAGTTACACTGCTCTGTCTGCAACTATTAAAGCAGGTCTCTTGTTTTATACAAATGGATAAAAATTAAGGTAATTGAAAAGAAAAAGAAGATTAGATTTTTCCATCTGTGATTCCAGATTTTGACGAAAAACCAAATTTGTCTGAATGATGCACTTCGATATCGGTAAAGGAATATTGGGCCTAACATAGTGTATGAATGAAATTCTTTAGGAAACAGGCACTTCTTTCTGATCTTGAAAAGGAATAGAAAAAAAGAGGACAAGGAAGATGTGATGTCAGTAAGATGTTCAGAAGCCAAAACAAACTACAGTGTTGGTAGAAAAAGTCAAGTTCCGCTACTCATCCCTTTCTAACAGACCTCCAAACCATGACATGCTGATGAAAATCAGACTAGTTGAAATCATTATGTATGGGATGTCACAAAACCTGCTGTAGGTATCTGTTTAAAAAGGAAAAGCTCCAAATCACATTTTCAAAATAGAAGTTTGGCCTGGTGCATTGAAAACTAGAATGATTTCTCTCCATAAAGGGTAAGTACCAAAGAACAGATGTGTAGTAGCTGCCATTGAGTAACAGCAGCTGCAGATAAGCAGAAGCTATCCTCCAAAGCCTGGAGGCATTGTGTTGCTACAGTCCATCACTGATTTTAAGATGGAAATGCATCGGTGTAGGAGGCACTGCCCTAAATATAACAACTTTTACGGTATAAAAACCGTGCGCATGGCAAAAGTCTAAATATTCTAAAAAAGCGGGCAGACAGAGGCTTGCCGTGGCTCGCAACTTGAATTTAAATCTCAAAGGCTTTAGAGGCTAGTGGTTTATGCAGCTGCCTTCCCACGGCAAAAGAAGGCCGCCTGGCATAAAGCCCGTGTGGCCCGGCCCGGCTCGGCCCGGGATTTCCGCGGGGAACAGCCAGCCCTGCAACCGACCGCGAGTTGCGGGACGAGCCCGTAGGCGGGCGGTGCCCCGAGCGAGCGGGGCCGGACCAGAAGAGGAACCAAGTCGCCGGCCTTTACGCTCCGTCTCTGCGGCAGAGGGAGCGCCGTCCGCGGCAGAACCTGGAGCCGCAGATAGCGGCGAGCCGGCCGTCCGGCGCTGCGCCCGACGATGGGGCGACCGTGAGCCGCGGAGCTTCAGGCGCCGCCACCGGCATCGGGCCCGCCCGCGCACCGGGCTGCGGGCGACGGCTCCGACCCCGCCCCCGGAGCCCCGCGCACTGCGGGGAAGCCCTCGCCGCGATGGCCGCGCACGCGCACTGCGGCCTCACTGCGTCGCCGGAGCCGCCTGGCCCGGCGCCAGGAGAGCCCCGCGCGCCGGCAGCGGGGCTGCCCGGGCGGGGCGGGGCGGCGGCCGCGGCGAGCGACTATTTATAGCGCGGGAGGCTCCCCCGGCCCGGGCAGCGTTCTTGCGCGGCTCCTTGGCGTGCGTGTTGCGTCGAGCAGACGGCCGAGGGTTCCCTGCGGAGCCGGTGCAGGGTGCAGCCAGCGCTTTGCGGGGTGGGCAGGAAAGAGCTGTAGCCGCGTCAGGGGACAGTCCTAAGGCCGCGAGAGTAGAGTCCCCGAGCGCTGTCACATTTCATCGCGCTGAAGTCAGTGGTGGCTGTGGCCATTTAGTATCTGGGGCTCTCTGTTTATCAGTGCCCTGTTCTCCGCTACGTGAAGGAGGCGCACAGAGCCGGGGTCTGTCCCGGTCTGGCGCTATGGACAGACCTCCGTCGGGAGCGGGCGGAGCAGGGCGATCCCGGCAGGCCGCTGGAATCCCGGAGATTCCTCTTTTCCGGGAGCGGGCAGCTCCTGCCTTGGGCGCGCTGCCACCACCCAGAAAACTCCACATCGAGGCTGCCGCGGGAGCCGCCGTGAGCGGCGCTTGGCTCCACCGCGGAGACGGAGGGGAGGCGAGTAGTGCGAGCTGAGCACACGGGGTGGGGACCAGGGGGAACTCTGCCCGCGAAAACACGGCGGCGACGCCGGGGTCTGTCGGGTGCTCCCCGAGGCTCCTGTGCCACCCGCCCGGGCAGCATGCTCCGTCTTTCGCGGCCCGGGGCTTCCGCGCTCTTCTGTTGCCAGGGGGCGGGCGCGCACCCGTCTGCAGACGGGCTGTGCGCCCCCCCAACCCGGGGCCGGAACCGCCATATAAGGAACGGGAAGCCTCCGCCGGAATCGAGACTTATAAGGTTGTTTCCTAATATGGAAAGTACGGTGGGGGCTTCCGGCGGGCTGGCCGGAGCCGGCGGGGGCCGGGGAACCCGTCTCCCGGGACCGGCGATGCTGCGGCAGCGCTGCGGCGGCGCTGCCCATGGCGGGGGTCAGACCTGCACCGGGCGCGGGGCCCTCAGCCCGGGGCGGGCGGGGCCCCCCGGCCCGGCTTTCCCCGGTGCCAGGCTCTGACGCTAGGAGGGGTCCTCCGGCCCGCATCCATATTAGGGCTTCCTGCTTTCCATATATGGCCATGTACGTCAGGGCTGGGGCGGGCTGCGGCCGGTGAGACCCGATATATAGAGGCGGTGCCGGAGCGGGCGGGGAGCCGAGCGCTTCCAGCGGGCAGAGCCGGGGGGAGCCCCGGGCGGGCGGGCGGGCAGCCGGGCAGCCGAGAGCTTTCAGCGGGCAGCGCCGGGGAAAACAGCGGCGCAGGGCGCAGAGCAGGCGACGGCCGCCTCGCCGCAGCCGGCCCGTGCGCCGGCCCCGCGGCGGCAGCGCCATCACCCGTCAGAGTCGGAGCCCGGCGCCCTCATGGCCGCGGCCAAGGGAGAGATGCAGCTCTTACCCCCGCTGCAGATCTCCGACCCCTTTGGCGCCTTCCCGCACTCGCCCCCTGCCATGGACACTCACTATCCCAAGCTGGAGGAGATGATGCTGCTCAGCGGCGGGGGTCCGCAGTTCCTTGCCCCGCCCGGGGCACCCGAGAGTGCGGGCTTCGGCGCCGCCGGGGAGCCCGGAGAGCAGCACTTCGAGCACCTCGCGGCAGGTAAGCGCGCTGACCTCGCCCAGGCGGGCGGGGAGTCCCGGTCTGCAGCGGGGGCAGCGACGCCGGCGGGAATTCCGCGCCGCAGCGTCGCCTCTGTCCCGGCGGCCGCGCGGGGGGATTCTCCTGCGTGCGTCAGCGGCTCCGGACTAGCTGCGGCTGGAGACCTGCCAGCGACGCTGCAATATGTTACGCTCAATTAGTAATTAACCAGAATCTGGGGCTGCGCTGTTAGAGGGAGGGCTCGCGAAGCACCGGCAGCAGCTGCAATAACTGCTGGAATTAATCGCTATTCCTTTCTTTGCAGACACTTTTCCCGAAATCTCCCTGAACAACGAGAAAACCTTGCCAGAAACCAGCTATCCCAACCAAACGACGAGACTGCCACCGATAACCTACACGGGGCGCTTCTCCTTAGAGCCGGCCCCCAATAGCAGCAACCCCCTATGGCCAGAGCCCCTCTTCAGCCTCGTCAGTGGGCTGGTGGGCATGGCTAATGCACCTCCCACATCTATGCCTACTTCATCATCACCATCCTCCTCCTCGCAGAGCTCCCCACTGAGCTGCTCTGTCCAAGCCAGTGAGAACAATCCAATTTATTCGGCTGCACCAACATTCCCCAATTCCAGCTCCGACATTTTTCCTGAATCCCAGACCCAATCTTTCCCCAACCCCTCTGGAGCCCCCATCCAATATCCACCTCCAGCTTATCCGACTGCTAAAACCAACTTTCAGGTGCCAATGATCCCGGATTACTTGTTCCCTCAGCAACAGGGTGAGCTCAGTCTTGTTCCAGCTGATCAGAAGCCCTTCCCAGCTCTTGAGACCAGAGCACAGCAGCCTTCCCTCACGCCACTGTCCACCATCAAGGCATTTGCTACGCAGACTGGCTCCCAAGAGCTGAAGCCCCTCAATGCTAATTATCAGTCCCAGCTGATCAAGCCCAGCAGGATGAGGAAATACCCCAACCGTCCCAGCAAGACGCCTCCTCATGAGCGTCCCTATGCCTGTCCAGTGGAGTCCTGTGACCGGAGGTTTTCACGATCTGATGAGCTAACACGGCACATACGCATCCACACGGGACAGAAACCTTTCCAGTGCCGCATTTGCATGCGGAACTTCAGCAGGAGTGACCACTTGACTACGCACATCCGCACGCACACAGGAGAGAAGCCATTTGCTTGTGACATTTGTGGCAGAAAGTTTGCCAGAAGTGATGAGAGGAAGAGGCACACTAAAATCCACCTTAGGCAGAAGGACAAGAAAGTGGAAAAGGCAGCTCCAGCCTCAACTGCTTCCCCAGTTCCTGCCTATTCATCCGCTGTGACTACATCCTACCCTTCCTCCATGGCCACCACTTATCCCTCCCCGGTGCGCACAGCGTATTCTTCTCCTGCTCCCTCTTCCTATCCCTCCCCTGCACACACCACATTCCCATCTCCTTCTATAGCAACCACTTACCCCTCTGGCACTGCCACTTTTCAGACCCAAGTGGCCACTTCCTTCTCATCTCCAGGAGTCACCAACAATTTCAGCTCACAGGTAACCTCAGCACTTTCAGACATGAACTCAGCCTTTTCTCCAAGGACAATTGAGATCTGCTGAGGCTACCTTCTGGAACAGGATAATTCACCTTTCCCATTGGTATTATCAGACATGGAGTCTCCGATTACTCCCACAACACCATACGTTGCAAGGCTATTTAGTTTAAACTTCAGCTGCCTGAATCAACTGCTGCTTAAGTTTTCCACCTCTGTTGAATGACTTAATTTGCATGGATTGTGGATATAAGTTCAATATAACTTTCCCCGTAAACAATAGCCTTTTATTAGGAAGAAAGAACTTTTGATTAAGTATCTAGCTAATGTAAATTGTACATGTGCCATGGTTTTGCTTTCCTTTAGGTACTATTGATGTGGAAAAAATCTTTGCATATTCATATTGTATAATTTGGAGTTTGCAGGGCCATATTTTGTAGATGTTAATTCTATTTCAGTGACAATGCTATAATGCGTTTCAAACTTCTTTGGGAACAGCACTTACTGTATTTGAGCATGTTGGAGTGATGCTATGTAATTATCATCTGATGAGACACTCACATGTGGCAGAAGTTTTGTTTTAAAAGTTACAAGTCTTGGTGCCTTTTTGTGAAGCCTTGCTGACGTCATGCGTTTGTGTGAGTGGATGCTTTGCATCTTGCCTTAAAGTGGAAGGGATGTTACTCAAATAATGTAAGGAAGAGCAGGGAATGGGTGGGGAGAGGAGCAAGAGCAAGGGCCAGGGGATGGAATGTAAGAAAAAAAAAAAAGACCCCAAAAAAGAAAACAAAACAACCAAAACCAAACAATCAGAAAAACAACAACAACAACAGAAAAACAACAAACAAAAAAACAAACCAACCCCAGACCCTCTCCCCCTCCACCTCTCAAAGTCTATTTTTGTTACAAAAATGTAAATTTATATATATATATATATATATATTCAGGAGTTGGAATGTTGTAGTTACCTACTGAGTAGGCAGCAATTTTTGTATGTTATGAACATGCAGTTCATTATTTTGTGGTTTATTTTTACTTTGTAATTGTGTTTGTTAAAATGAAAGTGACTGTTTTGCTTCTAAACACATTGAATGCGCTTTTCTGCCATTGGGATATTTGGTGTACAATACCCTTCAGAAAAAAAATAAATAAAACATCGAATTGTGCAGACTTACACTTTCCTTGAAATTACTACTTAGGAAGACTGCACCACAGCAATCCCAACTCTTTTAGTTGCTTCAAAGCCAACACATAACCACTTGTCTCCAGGGGAAAAAAAAAAACAAAACCAAACTGTTTAAAGAGAGGAGATGAAATCAATCTTATGTCCAGTTGCTTTCAAAAAACATGGATGGCGGACTCATGTCCTTGCATTAGGTGCATCACCACCTCTTTTGAAGTAACCACAATTACTGTCTCCTGGTCTAGCCTTCTGGAATGTTGATTGTGCTAAAAACTGACCAAGTAGGCTGTCAAGCAATGCTTGATGAGCCTGAGGGTGCCCCAGGTTCTCCAGAGCATTTTGAAATGAGTAATTTTCATGCCTAAAGAGGAAAAAAGAAGATGGGTTATCTTGGTGCATTGTGTGAAAAGTGGTCCAAGTAAGGGAGTAGTGCTTGGTTGTACAGGGTTGAAGGCCGGTGCACCCTTGCTAGCGTAACATAAAGGAAATAAATGCATGGGACTTCTGCATCCACTACTTTCGTGGCCTTTGTCCCATAAAATGAGAACAGATTTCAGGGAAGAAAAATGCCTTATGAGAAAGCATTGCCTATACATTTTCTACAAGATCTTTCGTTTGCTGTTGGCCTGAACACAGTATTTCTGTTTCTTAAAAAGTTTGCTTCTAGTCCAATTAGTAGGATGAGTCGGTTTCAAGGAGTTTGTTCCCAAGGAAACAGCAGGTGTTGTCACTGGCGGGGAAAACCCTCCCCCTGCAGGAAGTGCAGCGACGAGGAAGGAAGCGAAAACCTCTCGCTTTTGCGCTTACGCGCAGAAGACACATTTGCTCGGAACTAAACCTCAGATGTTTGTGATTTAAAACCCAATTCAGGTCTGACAACTAGCGACAGGAACTGCCGCCCGGCTTGGCTCGAAGGAGACCACCCCCCCCCCCCCCCCCCGCCTCCAGCGGTCGCGGTGCCGCGCCAGCGCCGGGAGCGCGCCGGGGGCGGCCCCGGCTGAACAGAAGCACCGTCCCCGCTGTCCCCGTCCGGAACAAGACCAACCATATTTGGCATTTCCTCCATGCCTTTTATGGCACTTCCGCGGCCCAAAAAAGGAGTTTCCTGCTCAGGCGTTCCGGGGCTGCGCCGCGCAGCCGCCGTGATGCCGCAGCGCACTCCCCCTCCCCTTTCCCCCCAGCTCTCCCCCTCCGCCCCCGCCCCTCGGGAGGCCGGGCCCGCGCCGGCGGTGGGTCACGCGCCTGCGAGCCGCGGAGCTCTGCTCTGCAGCGGGCCGAGGGGCGGGCTGCGGCTTTCCGTGGGGCTTCCCAAGGCCGCTGGCGCACAGGCCGGCCATCAGCGCTTCCTCGCTGCTGGTTACTGCTCGTTTTCGTTTAGTGGGGACTGAGTCGCTCTTTATACACGCCTCCGAAATAGGTAGGATACCTTTGGCCTGGGGAGTGCTGTAGAGGCCAGAGACCTTGTCCACCCAGGCTTTTGCACTGTAGACCCTTTCCGTAAGCGACTGTTTACGTGGGGAAGTGTGGATAGTCCTCGACTAGGTGTCTGGTTTGCACTAGAGGAAAAATTATTGTTCGGTTTTCTTTTTTTTCCCCTTAGAAATAAGGAGCTAAAAATTAGTTCGAGCATACTCGGAGCCCAGGATCTGGTATGGTACGCTATGTGGCCTGTTGCATTGTGTCCTTTTGTTTTCTAGAAATGCCACTGGAGATTTTCTGTAAAGCTGGTAAAATGAACTGTTACAGATACTTCTGCTGTGACTGCGAACTGCACTTACTGAGTAGGTCATGGGCCCTGACTGGAGAGATGAAACAACACGGAGAAAAGAGCTGTAGGCGGAGACTTTGTAGTCAAGAGGTATGTGGTCATGGGCTTTTCTTTCCTTTAGGGCTTTCACTCGTACATGTCTGGACTTTGTGCATCTGAGCAAGACCTCAAGTAGCCCCAAGAAAAATAACTTCGTAGACTCTAAACTGATAGCTGGCAGACTGAAGGTGATCTGAGCTGTGGCAGATGCCCTTAGAAGGGCTGTGCCCCAAGTAGGTGCTCACCACTATCGGGTTGGACTAAAGCTGAGTGTAGCGGCTGAAGGCTGATTCATGAAGAGTGTCTTTGACCCGTTCTGAACCAAACTAGTAACTAGGCTTGACCCCTTCTAAAGCAAATTGCACTGTTAACTAGGGCTAGCATATTTAGTGACTTTTTGGTATAAGTGACTGTATATTTCAAATGTTTTCTGTTTGTTGCCCACTAGACTTTGGAATCCTGAAGAGTGTAGATAATAAATTTATGAAGAGGGCTTGGTGGTGTGATTGCTGAGCTAAACATTCATGTTTTTACCTGTGTGCATTATCATAATTTAGCCCTAATAAGTACTAGTTAAACCTAGAAAAGAGATTGCATGTTTTAAAGTGCACAAAGACTTTTGGATGAAATGTGAGATGTAGCTGAAGACCAGGAACTTTAAAAATAATTAAGCTTCTCTGCTATAATCAAAGATCAACTTTTACTGATAGCCTAATGATGTATGGTCTTGAATGAAACTCTATCTTCTAAATAGCTGAGGCTGTTGCTTATACATAATCTCTAGCACTTTCCAGGCTTCAATTTGTGATAATTTTTTGTCACTGTCATAACAAAAACAGTGGGTATACAGAAGTATTTTCAATGTGTATATTTCACTTCCACAAATACAAAAAACATTATCAAAGTATGCTTTCTGTTCCTTTTTTTTTTTTTTCTAACAAGCCTAAAGGTTTATTCTTTTCTATTGTGAGCTTTTCATGTCCCATTTTTACATCTCCAAACACAAATGATGTTTGACAATAATACTACTGGTAAATGTTGATAGTTGAAAGTTCTGCTATTCGTGTCCTCTGTTAGGTTGACCTGGGTAATATGACGTGACTTCTCTTATGCCAGCTACTGTGATAGTGGGCTTCTCCTGTAGCAGTACAACTGTTGATCAGTAAGAGATCTGCGAATGTCAGAGTTGGAGAGATGGGGAGAACGAGTTTCAATTTGATCGTTAAAAGGCCCAGAATGCTGTCATCCTTTTGGTAAGATGCAGTTAAAACTTTAAAACAGACTGAGTGTTACTTCTTTTGTCTGTGGCTGTTTTTCAAACTGACCAGGGTAGTTGGGGATGGCTTTAGAAGCTCATGGAAACATGTTTTATAATGACTATCTAAAATTTGTTTATCCTAATTACTGCACTTGTTTGACTGCACCAGTACGTGTAGCTCTCAGGTTGTCTACCAGAATGTGGTAAGTGGGCAAGGTGATCAGTGACCAGTGGATGGAAGCAGTTGGTATTGCTCAGCTCTCGATTTCTGGTGCGACTCTTAGCCTCCATTCTCGTTTGTGTGCTTTAGGCGGTCCACTGGTATTACACTGAGACCCCCTCAGCAACTGGCCAACAGACCCGGTTCATCACTCCTGTGAGAATTGCTATTGAGGAGTAAATTTGTGTTTGAGTGATTATGTATTTTTTTTTAATGTATTATTATGTTGAGTCTTAGTCATGTTAATTGTTTTAAATGATAGTTTTGATACTTTGAGGTAAGTTTTTTGTGTTTTTTTTGTTTGAGTTTTTTGGTAACTAAATATTATACAAGTATTTTTTGTATAATTTTAGTAATTTTAGTAATTTTAATTTTTGTGGTTTAACTGTAATTTGGGTAAGAGTGTATAAATTGTTTTTTAAGTTTATAGTATGTATTGGATTATTTGATTTACAATTTAAATTTTGTGCGGGATAAGGTTAGTTGTTAAGAGGTATACTAACAACGTATGTAGAAAATGGATTTTTAGGATTGGTGACTGATAAACACTGTATTTGGATGTGTGGTTTTAGTTAGTGTTGCTTATTAGTTTTGTTTTGGTTGTAGAACTATTTATGATGGGGTTTCTTTGTGTGTTTTAAATAAGGTTTGACACAGTGAGTAGGAATCTCATATGTTTTTTTTTTGTGGAAACAGAAGTATAACTTTTTCTGTAGGTTATGAAATTTACGGGACTATTTTATTGACTATTTACTAAGTCTTGTACTTGAGTAGGGTTTTGAAACTCTGATTTTGACATCAAAGAAGAAAATGAGTAAACGAAGGAGGTAGAGAAGTTTTCTCCTTATGGGATAAAAAGGGTTTAACATAGAAACTGCTTTGTCTAATCTTCCGTGGGGGGTGTCCGTGGGACGGCCGGGCCGCGCGCGGGACTCGGCAGCGGGAGCGCAGCGAGCTGTGCGCGTTGGGCGGGAGGCGGCGCCGCCCTCAGCGAGCAGAGCTGAGCCGAGCAGAGCGAGCGGCTCCGAGTTCAGCCGAAACGAACCGAGCTGAGCCGAACGCAGCGAGCGGCTCCGAGTTCGGCCGAACCGAGCCGAGCTGAGCCGAAGAGGCGAATGCAGCCGATAATAGCCGAGCTTCGCCGAGCGCAGCATCACGCGCAGGGCAGGGCGGGTTCGGGGTGGAGCCGGGGCTCTGTGCGGCCCGCTTGTCCCTCTCTCTCCCTCTCTTTCCTCCTCCTCGTATTCCTCTTCTTTGTCCCCGAGACCCTACTCTCGTCTCCCTCCCAATCCCGACTCCCTGTCCCCGCCGCTTCTTCCCGACTCCCTGTCCCTACCCCGCTACTCCCTTCTGTTCCCCCTCTCTCCCTCCTCTGTCCACCCTCCCTCTACCCCTCTCCCGGGCTTTCCCTTTCCCTCCCGCATTCCTCCACAGCCTGACCTCCCTCGCCGCCCTTTTTCATGCCCTGCTCTCGCTCCTGTCTTCCCGTGCCCCCTTTCCCTCTTTGCCCCGCAGCCGCGGGGCTCGGGAGCCCGGCGCCGCTCGGCCCTTGCAGGAGTCCCCGCACGGGGCCGGAGGCTCTCGGCGGATCCCCCGGTGCCGGTCGGACGCCCCGCCCGACAGCGCCGGAGCTGCGGCTTTCCCGGCACGGCGCCGAGAGCGGCCCCCGCTCGGTGCCGCGCCGTGCCCGCCCTCGGTGCCGCTCCCTCTCGCTGCCCCTGGCCCGGGACAGCGAGGCTGGGGAGGAACCTCAACCCTTCTGGGGGCCGCCCCCCTTTCTTGTTGCAGCAGAATCCCTTTCTGCGGGGATGGACATGTGGAAAGGGCTTGGAGGAAGCGCTGCGCTGCTGTCCGGGGCAGTAGGACTCGTTCTGTGCCTTCTTTAGGGGTCAGGAAAAGGGGGTGAAGACTCGGGGCTCTGATGCCTTTTGGGGCATCCCAAGGTCCCCAGGAGAGGGAGCCCCACTGCGGTGCAGGAGCGGGTGGGTGACGGGCGGGGGGGTCACGCTGGGTGCCTCAGCTCCCTTTTGCATGGAGCTGCTGATTGGAGCGATTTATGGGGGACTCCCGGCGCTGTCTCATGGAAGGACTGCGGGAGCTTCTCACAGGGTCGGGGGGAACACCTGGATACGCGCTTGGATACGTGGAGCGTCTCTTAAAGGAGGTGCCGAGGGACGAATCTTTGTGCCGGGGAGCAGCAGCCGAACAGGTGAGCCCGTGTGGGTTTGGAGCGGGGAATTTTCTCCTTCCCCTTTGCAATTTCACCTTGTCAATCACTCCCCGGTGCCCCCAGGGTAAAACAAAACATAACAAAACAAAACAAAGAAAGAAATAAATAAAAAAAGGAGCTTATGAGGACAAATAAATTAAAATAAATTAAACATAGAGAAGTAACTCCTCTTTCATTATTGTCTGTGTTTGAACTGGGGGTGATCCCCCTTCACTTGCAGTTTCAAGGGTGTTGATTGAAGGTAAACCTGCCTTTTCCAGGCTGTTAAGGGTATCACAGGGGTGACAGGGAATCCCTGCGTTCTGTTTTAAATGGAAAGGGAAAAATGTTGTATATAAATATATACCATGTATATAAATATATATATTTATATACGATGTATATAAATATACCAAAACACAATAATAGAAATCAATAAAATACATTATACTAATTATACTGTATATGTCTTATTATATGTCATATATATTCTGTATCTAAATGTAGAACATATAATAGTAAATATAATGTAGTAACATATAATAGTAAATATAATATAGTATACAACCACTTAGGAATGTAAATTTAAAAATATAAATATAAAAATGTTTTCATATAGTTTAAAATAAGGGATTTTTTTGGTTTTTATATGGTAATAAGGAGAGGTTTTATTATAAAAATTATAAATATAAATAAAGGTAGATATCTAAGTATAGAAATATATCATAATAACATAAAGATATATATAAAAATAAATTACATGAATAGAAGTATTAGCAGTATATATGATATATAATAAAAAATTATATCATTACATACTGATGTCTATTATATACATTTATAAATATAATGCACTGATATAAACTATAAATGCACACGTGAATATAATTATGAAAAATAGAAATATAAATAAATATAGTTGAAAAGAAAGAGCATTTTATGGTTTGTGTTTGGTTAGAGGAAGGGCTTTTTTTTAAAGAATATGAATATACTGAATAATGTTATATAGTTCTAAATATAGAAATATTAAATCAATATATTAAGATATATATTAAATATATAAAATATGAGTAAATAGTAATAGGAAGGGATGTAGTATAGAATATAAATAACACTATACATCAATATTCATTTTAGATGTGAATGTGAATATAAATATGAAAATCTAAAAATTTTAGATTTTTAGAATTTTTAAAATTTATATTTAAAATATTTAAAATAAAAGGCTTTTTTGGTTTTTATTTGGGTAGAAGCAGGAGTTTTATTTTAAATAATATAAGCACTTTATAAATATAAATCTCAATATAGAAATATATAATCAATATATAAAGATATGTATAAAAGAAGAAATGCAAATGAACTAATAGGAATATATGTAATATAGAATATAAATTGCATTAAACGTCAATATACATTATAAATATAAATGTGGATATAATTATGAGAAACATAGAAAATATATTTAAATATTATTTTTTAAAAAAGGGTTGGGTTTCTTTTGTTTGTTTTAATGGGCTAGAGGCAGGGTTGTTTTTTTTTTTCTACCGGGTTGTTTTTTGGCATTTATTTTAGAGGAATTTTTGGCGGGGGTCGCCCCTGTTGTTTTTTGCCGCCTTCCCTGCCCGCAGCCCCGAGGCGCGCTGCGTCCCCGGCTGGGGCGGGCGGTGGTGCTGCCGCCCTGTGGGCAGAGCGCGGTACTGCAGTCCTCCACCGACAAGCAGCCGAGAGGCCGCCACCTTGGGAGTGGCGTGTCGCGGGTGTCGCGGACTCGCTTGACCTTCTCAAGGTGGCGGCAAAAATCGCAGACCCCGGTAAGTCTGCTGCCTTGTGGACAGAGAGTAGTACTGCAGCCCCCCCGAGCCAGCGCCCTGCTCATCGCCGCTAGGTGCCGGCGGAAGAACGCGGCTGCCGATCGAGGGAAGGGCGAGGGGCAGGCGCGGTCTGTAAGTGGCGGGGAGGGGTGAAGGAGATTCAGGAGTGCAAAGGGACATGATGGCTGAGAAAAATGGCAGGGGCGGGGGCGGCCCGGCGGGGCCGGTTTCGGCGGGCGGCGGAGGTGCGGTCGCAGCGCTCCGCGGGCCGGGGCAGCGGGCGGGGGCGGGCGAGCGGCGTCGGAACAGGGCGGCAGCTCCCGAGCCCGCGCCCGCCCCGCTCCAGGCGCTGGGAGCGACCGCGGGCCGGACAATCCCGGCGGGGCGGCCCCGGGGCGGCGGGCAGGCGGCGGAGCGGGGCCGTGGCGCTCCCCGCCCTCGCTGCCGCCAGCTTTGGAAGGTCGGGCCGGGCGCCCGCCCCGTCCCGCCGCCTCCCGGTCTCTGTAAACTCCTCTCTGGCTTCACAGGTCCGTGCTGGTTGCCGTGTCCTCGGGGGGCAGAGAGTTCTGACCTTGGCCGGATGGGCTGGTGAGTATTGGATCAATGGGATGTGCTTTTATGTATTTAGTGACCTTTACAAATTTATTCCCCAGGTTTTTTGAGTTCATAGAATCATGGAATAATTCAGGTGGGAAGGGGCTCTAAAGATCACCTCATTCCAAGCCTGCTGCCGTGGGCAGGGACATTTTTCCCAAGACCAGGTTGCTCAGAGCCTCATCCCAGAGCAGCCACAGCATCTCTGAGCAACCTGTGCCAGCCAGGTGCCAGAGGAGGAAGAAAGCCCTTCCCACCTGGAGCAGAGGCTGCTGCAGCTTCGTGTAGCCTTGTGTCCCCGAGTGTGCGAGACAGAAAGGCCCTTCCCATGGAGGGATAACAGCACTCAAAGATCTTTTCGGGAAAAGCAGAGCAATGGAACGCCAAAGTACCCTTCAGTTCTTCCAGCAGATTTGGGAACAACTTGAAGGGGGAGCAGAGCTGGCCTAGTGCATGCCAGCTCTGCAGGCAGTGGGGATGGAGAAGCTGCAGTTATCTGTCTTCTTGGCCGAGTCTTTAAAAATGAGGCACTTTTCTGTAGTTCCTTTTTAAGCATTACGTGAAAGTTCCCCCTAGAAGTCCAAAGGCAGCTGTTTTCTTAGCAGAAGGAAGTCAGGAAGAGGCAAAGCAGGCAAGGACATCAGATAAGTCTGGGTAAAATACTTGCCTAACCTATTTTTCCCCCCTCCTCCAAACAGCGAATTCTGAAGCACTGAGCAGAGATCTGCCCGGGAGGCAGAGCAGAGCCGATCTCTGAGAGCTGACATGCGAGCTCTGGTGAGAACAGCTGCTCCCCTGCCTCGGTGTGGGACCTGCTGAGCTCCCGTTCCTGTGGTGGGAGTGTTTCTCCTCTCATCCAGGCAAGCCAGAGACCTCCTAGGGAAGGGGCAGGTAAGGTTTAAGTACCGAGATCTCCCAAGTAAGAAGTGACATGGCAAAAGGAAATGGCCTCAAGTTGCAGCAGGGAAGGCTTAGATTGGATTTGAGGAAAAATTTCTTCACTAAAAGGGTGGTCAGGCATAGGAGCAGGCTGCCCAGGGCAGTCCCCATTGCTGGAGACATTTAAAGCCTGTCAAGATATGGTGTTTAGGGACCTGATTTGAGTGGGGGCTTGGCAGTGCTGGGGCAGCAGCTGGGCTCGATGACCTTAGAAGGCTTTTCCAGCCTAAAGGGTCCTATGGTTCTGGAAAGTCTTGACCCCTCTGGCTCTGACACAGCACCTGGACGCTGACAGAAGGAGGCTGGTCATAGACCCTGGAGGTCCCTGTCCCACAGGGAGGGAGAGGACAAGGCAGTGTCACCTGCAGGGAGGGTCTCGTCCCCAGAGAGCAGCCGGCGACTCCATCCCTGCCCGGGGCTCCGGGTGCACCCTCGGGGAGGACGCCTGCCCTCAGGTTTCCCTCTGGGCACCCGGGGAGGGAACCAGGTCCATCCGTGTGGCAGCTGCAGGGCCTGCAGGCTCTGGGGCTCTGCAGCCGAGTGCCTTGTCACAGGGTGGCAGGGACGTGACACTGCCCGGCCGCGCCGCTGGCCTCGGATCCTCGCTGCTTTCCTCCTGATCCCACATGGATGTACCAGCAGTCTTCTGTCTTTTCCTTAAAAGTGTCCTTGGGATAGTTCAAAGAGAGGGTAATTAGTTATTTCAAAGCCTAAATATTTTACCTATTGGCATTCAAGAGAAAAGACAAAAACCTGCTTTGCATCCTTCTGCCTGGAAGTCATTGTCACACAGATAAGTGAGGAAGGGGCTGGCCGGGGTCAGCCTCTGCAGAGCCTCAGCTCTGGCTGCTCCTGCTTCCAGGGTAAACCCAAAAGCTGTCATGATCAAAAATGCAGGCAGCCCTTCTGTCTGGAGTCACAGGGGCCATTTCTTCTAAATTACTCAAGATGGGAAATCATTCTTCAGAACTTCAGAAGAAAGTTGGGAGCTTGGGAACTTCAGAAGAAAAAAAACCCAAATACATTTATAAGAGTGTGTATATACATACATTTCCTTCAATAAGGAAGAAAATGTTAGAAATATCATGTCATGTCTGGCTTCCTAGAGAAGATCCTTAACTCTGGGCTTCTGAAAGCAAATGGCTGTGCATTTATAGGAGCATTATACGCCTCCCACAGTAATCTTCTACCCTTCCCCATGGAAAGGAGAGTTTGGTGATTTTGCTGTTCTGCTCTCCCAAGGGTGTTGCAGGCTGTGTGGCAGGGAGCAAGGCCTTTGATGCTGCTCATCAGACATTTTCCCACAGAATTCTCCCTGCAATGATAAAATTAGACTTGTGTTAGTGAGCAGTCAAGTAGAGCAGGTAACATTAGAAAAGAATTGTTTCTGAGCAGCTGTTCACTAGCATGTGCTTCCCCTTTCCAGCAGAGTGCAGCCGCCCAAGAAAGGATTTTTTGTGGCTCAGCCAGATGTTCTCCTGCCTCCCGCCAAGACCCTGAGATGGAGCTGAGTTTGCCTTCCAATTTATTGGAACAGAGGCTCATCAGAAGTTTCCTCAGCTATCTGAGGCACAGAGCCCTGGAGCCAAGTAAGCCTGAGCTGCTGCGTGCTTGCTGTGAGCTTTGGGGTGAGCGTGCATCATTGACGGTTTGGGATTGACTGATATGCGCTAAGGAAACCGGAGGGAGGGAGGGAGGGAAATCCTCTGTTAACATGTGCCAATTCTTCTGTCAAACTCATGACGGAGGACAGCGTGAGGACTGAAAGTGTAAGAAGATGTGGAGGGAAACAGAGAATCTGACGGGAGCATCGAACGCACAAGTGCACAAATTTTGCTTGGATTTAAACTCAGAAGTTGTAAGGAATTTGGGAATGAGAAGGGACATTTCAGAAGGAGAAGAAGTTGTTGTTGTTACAGTCCTGGCATAATCTTTTGTTCTAGCTAATAAAGGAAGTTAGTTTAAATTAAAAAAAAAGAAAAAAATGTGGGGTTTTTTCCTTCACTGTTATATTCATTGGTGGTACATGGTGTGTTGTTTTATTTCTTGGTATTATTAATTCTGTGTAAATTGTTTTTTGAGTGAAGCTAACTTTCTGGATGGGTTGGTTTGTATTTGAGGTAGGATTAATTACAATAGGTTTCTTTAATAGAGTTCTGATAGGTATTACTTGGATTTTGGTTTTGTTTGCTGTATGTATAAACATACACATTTGGTAGGGCCAGCTTGGCTGCCGGAGTTTAGCAAATGACCTAAATTGGTTTTTTGTTACATCCTATGATCAGTTTTAGGCAGTGACTTTATACTGCTTTTAGGATTTTCTTATGCAATGGTGAGAAAATAGGCAGGTCTGACACTAGTTTGACTTTTTTTGTACTTAATGTTTCATGAAATTCTGTAAGCCAAGCGATCTATTGGTTAAACTATACCATCAACTCTTCCTCATTCCTTTGAGCCTAGATTCCCTATTTCCCATGTCTCTCTGTCTACTTGTTATCATACCCAGCTAGGCCTCCTGTGAACTGGTCTTGCCAGAAGGGCTTGGCTTGCTGAGTTTTCCATTGTGTGGAAAAGAGATCTCATTTGGAGCCTGAAGCCTCGTGTTTCCTGTAGGATTTCCACTCCTAGAATTGCACACTTTGAAGGATTTCTTATAGCTGAAGTTTTCTGGGAGCTAGGACTCTGGCTGGATTTGGGTCTCTGGACTCTCAGGTGAAGTGACCTTGAGACACTAGGGCATGCAGATTTCCTTGCTGTTGAAGAGCTATTGTTCGCACCCAGGAGCCATGGTCTGAATGGGGGTGTCACCTCTTAAATTTGCAAATGTAACAGGATTTCTTCTAAATGAATGGTGCTAAGAACATAAGGTCTGGCTGGCTTTCGACTTAGAGTTGCCTCCTCTAAATTGGTCTTCAGATCCTAGGTTGGAAAGTGTTCCTACATATGCCAAATAGCCCTTGCTATGCAGTTAATAAGCTTCAAAGTACCATGGAGTTGCTGCCCCTGCAAAGATTTTGGCAGAGCCTGGTTGTGGTGCCCCATTCCACTCCACCCCCCTTAGCAGGTCCTTATGGTTGTATGGGGAATCATTGTGGAGCATGCCAACCCAGCTCCATCCTGGGAACAGCACCTGTATTTTACCCTAAAATTTCTGTCCCATTATAGCTCCTGTTAGGATACAAATGTAACTCGGTTTCCACTGATTTTACCCCCAGTCATCTTTCCATACAAACATTGCTCCGCTCTCCAGAGGATTATTGTGAGCAGATGTGAGCTCTGCTGTCCCTTTGGACTGACAAAGACAGAGGTTTTGTCCCAAGTTCCTTTTGAACCTGTCCTGCACCTGTTACGAGTCCTCAGTCTCCTGCAATTTTGTGGGTCAGTGACATGTAAAACAACACAGCTGGCTGGCATGCTTTGCTTATGAGGGGAGACAAGAGAAGAATCCCTCTGCTCACACCAGACCTGCAGCTGCCAAACCTCACCAAAGCACCTGAGGAGCCCCCAGGGACTGATGGTACAGAAGAGAGGTGATGGAGGACAGCACAGCAGGCAGCCTGCCCTCCATCTGGCTGTGAAGAAGGCAGGGCTGGGAACTGTAAGCAACATCCCAGCAGGTCTGGCTGATGGTGCCACCCTGAGGGCTTCCCCTGCCTTTGGGCAGTCCCAGCTGCTGCAGCTCACTTGACAGAGACTCATTGTCTATGCTGTGCTTGGCTGCACTGGAGATGATGAAGCCGAGGACAGCAATGGTTGCCTTCACATCCCCTGACTGCAGATGGGAAGGAGGGCGAGCTCTGTCACCTTGGGAAGGCATCTGCAGATTCATTGCTGCCCGTCTCTGGAGCATGGCTCCATCGGGGGATCGTGGTAAGGACAGCAGTGCTCACCTAACTGTGCACCTGAGGACAGCTTCAGGACCTTGTCATACTGTGGGAGAGCAGAGCTTCACAGTAAATACCAGCTAACATACTTAGTACCAGTGTTAACACTAACAATCCTTACCTAAATATTAATACTAGTAACACTTACTATGCGTATTATTAATCCTATTAGAGGCTGGTAGAGTTCTTAAGGCTGAGGCTTGCATGAGGAACACAAAATTAATTAACGTTGCTGATTATGCTATTGTGTTGAAATACTTGGCCTCCACTGCAGTAGCCCCACACTTACCTCGATGGCCTGCCCCAGCAGGTCCCAAAACACCTGGATGCAGATCAGCTTAAGCTTCACTGATGTGATAAACAGAGTTCATTCTTTAAAATTTTTAAAAGTTTATTAAAGGATAAAAGGACAAAATAATCCAGCACTGGGATGCTTTTAGCACACAGCCAAAGAGCACAGAGGTAGCTTAAAAACATGTTCACTATATACTGTTACATTGCTGAGGTTACATGCATATTCATTAACTTACACATTATTCAAACATTCCTTTGACTTTTTGATGTTCCAGGAACTCTCTTCTTTGGTTTTAACCTCTGACTTGTCTGCAGAACGTTCTGTAAATGAGGTCTACACATTTTATTTCTTCCTGTAGTTTTATCCTGTTGCTTCACACTCCCTGATAATACCGATAAGAGTCGAAAATGCTTCCTGGATGCTTAAGCTCTTTTTGTCACTATTATCACTTGGTAGGGGCAGTCTGCAGTTATAAGAAACAGAATAATTGCTATACACCATTTTCTGAGTTAGTTACATTTAGTAACTTTAGTTTCTATTTCAACATTTTGCTAAAGCTGACGACATATTTATCAGGCTACTATTCATATGAAATATACAGTGCATACATAAACTGGCATATTACACTATACAAAGCAGTTAAAGTAAGTATAAGTTTTACCATATCAAAATACTTGTAATGCAAAAAGCTAATCTATGAATGTGAAAGCCAATATTGTTTTATCATCTATAACATCCGACGACGAGGGTGAGCAGCGGGCCCGCAGCAGGCGGAGGGCGGGCAGGGGGACGCGGGCACTTAACTTTGGCCAGGGTGCTGATCTCGGCCAGTCGGGGCAGGCCAAGTCCCCGCAGAAGCGGAAGCACTGCGGTAGAAGAGGCACCCAGAGCCCGCAGCGGGCGCTGCACGCCCTCCCCGCTCCCGAGCCCTCTCCTCACCAAATCGCCGCCGCTCCCTAGTCCGCCCTGCTGTCGCAAAGACGACCCGGAACCCCTCCCGGGCTACACTCCTCTCCGCCTCCTGCCCCGAGTGCCGATGGGGCGCTCCGCGCCGGGACCTGGGCACGAGAGAAGGCCGGAGAAGGGGACGGGGGTTTGGCGAGCGCCGCCGCCGCCGCCGCCGCCGCCGCCGCCGCCGCCTGCGAGCCCTTCGGGCAGCCCGAGCTCCGCCCCACGCTCCCACGGGCCTCAGCCTGACGGCTCCTAAACCTGCCAATCACGGCGCGTCTTTCTCCGTCCGCCCTGTCCAATCACAGCCGCCCTTTCAAACCGGAAGCGGTCCCGCCAATCTCAGCCCGCTCAGTCGCGGCTCGCCGCCTCAGACTGGCCCCGCTCGCCCGTACGTCTGAGGCGCCGCTCCCGCCACCGCCGCTTTGGGAGCCGGCGGAGCAGCGTCCCCGCTGCCGCTGCCTCGGCAGGCGCTGTTGCGGACGGGAAGGGCGGCCGGGAGCTTCCAGTTCAGGTCCTGGTCGGGATCAGGTTCTGGTCCAGGGAAGCGGGCAGGCGGCGGGCAGCGGGCGGACGCGGCCACAGCAATGGCGGCGGCGGGAGCAGCGCTTGAGGGGACCGTGGGGAGTCACGGAGCCGAGCGCGGCGGGAATTTGCGGGCTGGGATTGGTGGAGCCGGCAGGCGCTGCCTCGGGTTGTGATTGGCTGGCTGTCCGCCCGTGGGGCATAAATAGCGGGCGTTGGGGCGGCAATGGCATCAGTTCGGCGGTGAAGCTGGGAGCGACGGGAGCTGCGGATGCGCGGTCCGAGGAGCGGCGCTGCGCCAGGACGGGACCCCCGCGGCGGCTGATCGGGGGAGCGCTGGTGAGCACGGACGCGACGCCTGCGGCCGTATCTGGGGCCGGCCGTGTCCAGTTCTTTCTGCCGCGCCCTGCGTGGCTCGGGTAGCCGGCGGCTGGTGTGGGGCCTGGAGTGGCGCGGTGGGGGGGGGGGGGGGGGCACTGCCTGCTGTCACTGGGGGCTGGGAAGTAGCCGTTTCGCGGTTTCTGGATTTAAAGAAATGTTCAGAATACGAGGAATAAAGCTTGCTTTTTGTATTTTTATTACTTTATTTTGTTTTTACTTGTAATGTTTTTTTTCCTTAATTGTGTTATTTTATTATTGCCTGTTTTAATACATCTTTTTGGTTTGATTTGTTTTCTTTACTAGATATCTCATGTTAATTTGGTAAGGGTTGTGGGACTGGGGCTGAAACACCAGTTGTGAGAGCAGTGGGGATATAAAACCCCAGGGTGAGGAATAATGATTTTGGCATGACCCAGGCCCAAAACAATGTGGAGTGGTGGAAATGCTGAGGCTAGATAAATGCCATGGGAGGAAGGCATGGAGCTGCAGCACAGGGCCTGCAGGTTATGCCTGGGGGATCCCAGCCCCTGCCCTGCGGTACCTACGAGGGGCTCAGGGTGTGGGGGCTCAGAGGGTTCTAGGGCCCAAGAACCAGCCCAAGAGTGCCTTTTGGGATGGGGGGGGGCAGGAGTCCAGTGGCTATTGCCAGCCCCTGGAGCTGCCTGAGGGGAGGTGAGGGGGCCTTTGTGCAGGTGCTGGACTGAGAGCCAGGGTGAGGGGGAGGGTGGATGTTGAGCTTCAGGCCTCCAGTGTCCCCAGAGTTGGGATGCCACTTAGGGTTGCCACTTAGGGCTGGGTGGGTGGATGGGACAGCTTCTAGAGATACTGAAATTGTAATGATGGCAGTAACTGATTTGTGGCCTTATCAACAGCCCCAAGGTGCAGTGAGAAGCATGAGCAGCTTTTAGCTGCAGTCAGTAGGAAGCTGAGGAGCTGGAGCTGAGGCAGCAGACGTGGAGGAGACAGAAATATGGTAGGGTTTGGTGTAAAACCCCCGTGGGGCTGGGATAGGGATTGTGGAGCGGGGAGGTGAACTGCATGGTTGGAATTGAAATTGCTGTAAGGGCTGTGATCAGAGCTCAAGAACTACAGCTAAAAGAAACATCCTGTCCTGAGAAGCACAAGTAGTATTGTGTGGCACTACTGTGAAGATTTAGAGCAGAAAGTGCAAAAGAAGAGCTGGCAGTTAAATAAAGCTTGTGGGACTGGAGCTGAAATCACTGGGGCCAGGGTGGGGACTGCAGTGCTGCAGAAAGAGTTACTGCTACAAGGGATACTCACTGTGGATCTGAGGACTAATCACAGAATGGGACACAGAGCTGGAAGAAGAGAGCTGGCAGTAAAATAAAGCTTGTGGGGAAAGAGCTAAAGGAGCTGAGGTCACTGGGCCTGGTCTTGTCATTGTGCGACTGGAATTGCGGCTTAACACATCGCAGCAACCTTAGCGCTGGTACCTGACACTGTAGTGTTCCTGCGCCGAGATCACTGTAGGCCTGTGACATGGATGCAGGGGCTGGGTATTGCCACTAATAGTAGAACGGGATGTGCGGGGTGGCGAAAGGGGGCTGCAAGCTTGCGCCTGAAACCCCGTCGATGGCAGAATATTGCCTGTGCCTGTGATGGCACCTCTTGGGGCGCACTGTGGGGCTGGGAAGTGGACTGCGGGGCTGGCAACGTGAATGAAAATGGCAAAGGCACTAGACCTGTGAACGGGGCTGTGGGCATCCAGGAGAACTTACGCGGGGGGTGGCAAAGTGCCTGGGGACTGCTCGGTGGGGGCTAAAATCACTGCAGGGCTAGCATATGGATGGTGGGGTGGGCTTTCGGAGGCTCGTGCGGGAGCTGAATTGTTTCCAAGCTGGAGCCAAGAGCCAGATGCTGGCATTTGAAGCTGGAAAAACACAGAGCTGGAGCTGGAAGAAGAGAGCTGGCAGTAAAATAAAGCTTGTGGGACTGGAGCTGAAATCACTGGGGCCGGGGTGGGGACTGCAGTGCTGCAGAAAGAGTCACTGCTACAAGGGATACTCACTGTGGATCTGAGGACTAATCGCAGAATGGGACACAGCTGGAAGAAGAGAGCTGGCAGTAAAATAAAGCTTGTGGGGAAAGAGCTAAAGGAGCTGAGGTCACTGGGCCTGGTCTTGTCATTGTGCGACTGGAATTGCGGCTTAACACATCACAGCAACCTTAGGGCTGGTACCTGACACTGTAGTGTTCCTGCGCCGAGATCACTGTAGGCCTGTGACATGGATGCAGGGGCTGGGTATTGCCACTAATAGTAGAACGGGATGTGCGGGGTGGCGAAAGGGGGCTGCAAGCTTGCGCCTGAAACCCCGTCGATGGCAGAATATTGCCTGTGCCTGTGATGGCACCTCTTGGGGCGCACTGTGGGGCTGGGAAGTGGACTGCGGGGCTGGCAACGTGAATGAAAATGGCAAAGGCACTAGACCTGTGAACGGGGCTGTGGGCATCCAGGAGAACTTACGCGGGGGGTGGCAAAGTGCCTGGGGACTGCTCGGTGGGGGCTAAAATCACTGCAGGGCTAGCATATGGATGGTGGGGTGGGCTTTCGGAGGCTCGTGCGGGAGCTGAATTGTTTCCAAGCTGGAGCCAAGAGCCAGATGCTGGCATTTGAAGCTGGAAAAACACAGAGCTGGAGCTGGAAGAAGAGAGCTGGCAGTAAAATAAAGCTTGTGGGACTGGAGCTGAAATCACTGGGGCCGGGGTGGGGACTGCAGTGCTGCAGAAAGAGTCACTGCTACAAGGGATACTCACTGTGGATCTGAGGACTAATCGCAGAATGGGACACAGCTGGAAGAAGAGAGCTGGCAGTAAAATAAAGCTTGTGGGGAAAGAGCTAAAGGAGCTGAGGTCACTGGGCCTGGTCTTGTCATTGTGCGACTGGAATTGCGGCTTAACACATCACAGTAACCTTAGGGCTGGTACCTGACACTGTAGTGTTCCTGCGCCGAGATCACTGTAGGCCTGTGACATGGATGCAGGGGCTGGGTATTGCCACTAATAGTAGAACGGGATGTGCGGGGTGGCGAAAGGGGGCTGCAAGCTTGCGCCTGAAACCCCGTCGATGGCAGAATATTGCCTGTGCCTGTGATGGCACCTCTTGGGGCGCACTGTGGGGCTGGGAAGTGGACTGCGGGGCTGGCAACGTGAATGAAAATGGCAAAGGCACTAGACCTGTGAACGGGGCTGTGGGCATCCAGGAGAACTTACGCGGGGGGTGGCAAAGTGCCTGGGGACTGCTCGGTGGGGGCTAAAATCACTGCAGGGCTAGCATATGGATGGTGGGGTGGGCTTTCGGAGGCTCGTGCGGGAGCTGAATTGTTTCCAAGCTGGAGCCAAGAGCCAGATGCTGGCATTTGAAGCTGGAAAAACACAGAGCTGGAGCTGGAAGAAGAGAGCTGGCAGTAAAATAAAGCTTGTGGGACTGGAGCTGAAATCACTGGGGCCGGGGTGGGGACTGCAGTGCTGCAGAAAGAGTCACTGCTACAAGGGATACTCACTGTGGATCTGAGGACTAATCGCAGAATGGGACACAGCTGGAAGAAGAGAGCTGGCAGTAAAATAAAGCTTGTGGGGAAAGAGCTAAAGGAGCTGAGGTCACTGGGCCTGGTCTTGTCATTGTGCGACTGGAATTGCGGCTTAACACATCACAGTAACCTTAGGGCTGGTACCTGACACTGTAGTGTTCCTGCGCCGAGATCACTGTAGGCCTGTGACATGGATGCAGGGGCTGGGTATTGCCACTAATAGTAGAACGGGATGTGCGGGGTGGCGAAAGGGGGCTGCAAGCTTGCGCCTGAAACCCCGTCGATGGCAGAATATTGCCTGTGCCTGTGATGGCACCTCTTGGGGCGCACTGTGGGGCTGGGAAGTGGACTGCGGGGCTGGCAACGTGAATGAAAATGGCAAAGGCACTAGACCTGTGAACGGGGCTGTGGGCATCCAGGAGAACTTACGCGGGGGGTGGCAAAGTGCCTGGGGACTGCTCGGTGGGGGCTAAAATCACTGCAGGGCTAGCATATGGATGGTGGGGTGGGCTTTCGGAGGCTCGTGCGGGAGCTGAATTGTTTCCAAGCTGGAGCCAAGAGCCAGATGCTGGCATTTGAAGCTGGAAAAACACAGAGCTGGAGCTGGAAGAAGAGAGCTGGCAGTAAAATAAAGCTTGTGGGACTGGAGCTGAAATCACTGGGGCCGGGGTGGGGACTGCAGTGCTGCAGAAAGAGTCACTGCTACAAGGGATACTCACTGTGGATCTGAGGACTAATCGCAGAATGGGACACAGCTGGAAGAAGAGAGCTGGCAGTAAAATAAAGCTTGTGGGACTGGAGCTGAAATCACTGGGGCCGGGGTGGGGGCTGCAGTGCTGCAGAAAGAGTCACTGCTACAAGGGATACTCACTGTGGATCTGAGGACTAATCGCAGAATGGGACACCCAAAATCCACCCTGCCCTAGACACCCAAAATCCACCCTGCACCCCCCAAATCAACCCTGGGATCCTCACAAACAACCCCTGGGACACTCCAAATCCACTCAAGAACATCCTGATCCCTCAAATTCACCACGAGACACCCCCTCCCCCCCCCCCCCCCCAGACACTCTCTACTCCCTGGGACCCTCTGGCAGCCCCCAAATGTAACCTGAAAACCTCTCCCTCCCTCCCAGGAATCCCCCAAACACCAACTGGGACCCTCCAGACTGCCCTTCCACCAGTCTACCCTGGAACACCAAATTCCACCTTCAGAATCCCCACAAACACTCTCTGGAACCCTCAAACCCCCTCCAGACCCCCTAAACCCACCCTCATACACCCCAGAGTGCCTGGGAACCTCACCCCCTCCCAGGACCCTCCAACCCCCATTAGATGCCCCCAAATCCACCCCAGGATCTCCCCTGGGGTCCCTCACCACCTTCTGGATCCCCCAAATCCACCCTGCGATGTGCAAACATCTGCTGAGAAGCCCCTGGGACCACCCAAATCCACCCTGGGCCCCCCTAAAGACTCCCTGGAGGCCCCTGGGACCACCCCTACACAAAGCCCCCCCTCCACACTGTTCCAGCCCCACCACGTCCTTGCCTTCCCCCCAGCACATGGCCTTGTCCTCCTGCAGTGTCCTTGTGTGCCTCCTGATGTCCTTGCGTCCACCCATCCCCCAGGGGATGCATGTCCCCTGTGCCCCTTCCCCTGTGGTGGCACTGGCGCCCTGTCCCATTTGGGGGTCCCTAGAGCACTGTCTCCATGCCCCTAGGCTTTGTGTCCCCTTTCCCCACAGTGGATGTCGCCGGGGGGGTGCCCTCCAAGTCCCCACGCTCAGGATCTCCCCAGGATGTCACCCCCTTGTCCCCCTTCCTGGGGTGTCCCCAAGGTCTCCCCAGGGTGATATGGCCCCAGATCAGGATGTCCCCATCCTGTCTTCCCATGTCCTGATGTCTCCCACAGCCCCCCTCCATGTCCCCTACGCCCACCCACATCATTCCGACTCCTGTGCCTTCCATGACCCCGATGTCCCCATGTCCCCCATATCCCCCTCGTGTCACCATGTCCCCCATGTCCTCCTATGTCCCCCAACATTCCCCGTGTCCCCCTGTGTCAGCTGGTGCTGCAGGGGGACCAAAGATGGTCCAAGGGGAACCCTCCTGTGGGGGTTTGGGGTGGGGGGGGGCTGGGAGGGTTCTGTGGGCAGTTGGAAGGGAGCTATGGGTACTCAGGGGGTGGGGGTGTCCAGAGGGGCTGTGGCAGATCCTGGGGGTGGCTCTGGGGGCTTAGGGAGGTCTAGGAGGATATCTGTGGGTGCTAAGGGGACGTTGTTGGGGCTCAGGGAAAGCCCATGGGGCTGACAGGTTTGTAGTGGCGGGGGGTCTGTGGCCTCCATGGATGGAGGGCTGTGGGAAGTGCTATGTGGGGGCCCCTTCCCCCAGGGGGAGGTCTGTCAGGGTATGGGGAGAGGGTCACTTGATACTGGGGCCCACTACCCACTTTGAGGGGTACAGGGTGTTTGAGCTGCCAGTGGCTGGATTTGAAAGGACCCTATGCCCTGAGAGTGTGTTTAGGGGGTTTCTGCCCCTGGGAGATGCTGCCAAGGGGTCAGGGGATGCTGAGGGGCTTCAGTGCAGGTGATGGAGGATTCATAACTGTTCTCACTGCCCACTGCATCCTCTTGCTCCCCAACGACCTGCAGCTGGCCCAACACCTGCAAGGGCCCCAGAGGGGGAGCGTCTGATGGGGGGCACCCCCGGGATCCCTACACCATGGCCCAATCCCTGGCACCCACCCACAGGAGCCCCCCTCCTGACACTTTCACATCCCTAATCCTATTGGGGGGTCCCTGAGAGATCCCCACATTGAGACATCCCCCACCTGGAACTCCCTTCTCAATACCCCTCCTGAGGGCCCCCACCATAGCACCCCACAAACTCCCCGGGCAACACATCCCCGGGTGGGGGTCCCCTTCCTGACTTCAGCACTTCTCAGATTATTGTGAGTCCCCACCTGTAATCATTCCAGGACCCGGGAACTGGAGGGACATCATCCCCCAAGGGGACATCCCTAGGACTCACACTCTATTGGAGACCTCCCTCACTTCTGCTGGACCCCAATAAATGTCTCTGATCCTCAAATGCTGCTGCTAGAGTGAGGGAAATTGGGGGCAGGCACCTGTGAAGGAGGCTCTGGGTGCAGGGACTTAAGGGGGGGGGGGTGGGAGCACCTCCACGAGGGCTGTGGGAATTGGGATAGGGGATATTTGGGGAGGTGAGGAGGAGGGTGAAGCTTAAAATGTTCCCTTAATAAGGTGGTGTTTGGAGGGGCAGGGCTTGAGGGGGCACTTTTATAGTGGTGGGGTCATTTTGGGGGGTTAGGGATTAGAGGTTTGCTTTATGGAGGAATCAGTGCATCAGGAGTCAGGGATCCCGGGGCAGGGACTTCGGGTCTGTTTTATAGAGGATGGGGGGCTGCCTCCAGGGCAGGGGCGTAGGGCTCCCCTTTACAAAGGCAGAGCGGCCGGTGCGGGGCAGGGCTTGACGTGAGACGGGGCTTTAAGCCTCCCGTGTGAGGCCCGAGCCTCGAGGGGTGGGGTTTTAAGGGGCGCTCTTTATGGGGCTGGGCGGTGGCGGGTTGTCGTAGTAGGGTGCGTGTGCGCCACCTGAGAGGGGCAGGACTTAGGGGGTGGGGCTGCATGGGGCGTGGTTGTGGGGTTCCCCAATATAAGGGCTCTCCGGTCCGCCCCCCCCACCCCGCGGGCCATGGCGGCTGCGGCGCTGCTGCTGGGCCTGCTGTCGCTGCTGCTGTCGCTGTCGCTGCTGTCGCGACTGTCGCGGCGTGGCGATAGGCGCGGCCCGCGCTGGGGCGTGCTGCACCTGCTGCACCCACAGGGGGCGCTGCACCTGAGCCGCCTGACGCGGCGGCACGGGCCCGTGCTGCGCCTGCGCGCGGCGGGCCGCGGTGAGTGCGGGATCCCCGACCCCAGCCGAACTTGCCCGGAACCCCCGAACCCGACCCTGACCGAGCTGCCCGGGACCCCCGAACCCGACCCCACCCCAGCCGCCCGGGACCCCCGAACCCGACACCAACCCAACCGCCCGGGACCCCACAGCCCCCCAAACCCCCCTCCCTGCTCCCCAGGGACTCTCCGAGCCCCCAACTCTGCCCTTTCCCCCTGCGGTGGGGACCTCTCCTCAAACCCCCCCAAACCTTTCTTGGGGCCCTAATCCCCCGATGCTCTCCCCAAAATCCCACGCCAGGACTCCCCACTTGGTTTGGGATCTCCCCCAGTTTTGGAGTACCCCCAGCCCCTCCTCTTCCCTGCAGAGGTGCTGGTGCCGAGCTCGGTGGCGACCATCCGCGAGGCGCTGGTCCGGCACTGGGGGGACTGGCTGGGGCGCCCCCACAGCTATCTGGGTATGGCGGCGGGGGGGGGGCGGTTGGAGGGGTTCCTGTGGGGTTTGGGGAGTATCCTGTGTGTAGTGAAGCCCTTCGGGGGATTTGAAGGGAGTCACTGTGTGGTTTCTGGGGTTCTCTGTGGGGCTCGGGGAGGGTCTCTAAGGGTTTGGGGGGGCCCTGTGGGATGGCAAGTCCTTATGGGGTTTGAGGGCGTCCCTATGAGATTGAAGGGGTTGTTACGGGATTGGGAGGGGGTCCCAATGGAGTTGGGGACATGGGTACTGGGGGGGGGGGGGGCAGTTCTGGAGGGGTGGGTTGTCTGTAGGGGCTAGGGCAGTTTCTAGAGGTCTCTGCCCCACCAGACACACCCTTCAGCCTCCAGGGTGGCATTAGGAGGGTCCCATGGAGGAAGCGGCTATGGGGTTGAAGGAGGCTTTATGAGGTAGTGGGGCCCTGTAGCACACCCCTGGTGTATTGGAGGTGGGTCCCTATAGGGGCTGGGGGGTTTCTGGGGGTCCCTTACTGCTCCTGCCCAACCCCAGGGTCGCTGGTGTCACGGGGGGCCGGGACCTGGCACTGGGAGACCCCTGCCCTGGCTGGCGGCGGCAGCGGGGAGCAGTTCGGGGGGCACTGGCATGGGCTGGGGGGCGTCTCGGGCCCCTCCTTTGGCTGCAGGGCCGGGAGTTGTGTGAGGTGAGACCCTGAAACCGACTCCTGCCCAAAATGATCCTTCTGCAACCCCGACACCCCCAAAACTGATCCTCCCAGCATTGCAAAACAGATCCCCACACAATATTGACCAGCAAAACCCTGGCCAATGCACCCCAAAACTGATACCTTGAGCCTCACTCCCTTCACCCAAACCCCACCCATGCACCTTAACCATGTCCCCTGCATCTGGAAACTGCCCCCCAAACCCTACCCCCTGCACTCATCCCCCAATCTCTGCATCTCAAACCTGATCCCCAAACCCTGCACCCGCATCACTGTCCCCCAAAACTTACCCACCCAAACCTCACCCTCTGCACCCCAAAAGGGCATTATCCCTGTGAGTCCCCATAACTCCCTCAGAGCTCTGCACTTCTCTTGTGCGACCCCCTAAACGAGCCTTGGAGTCCCCCTTTATTTGCTCTGGGCCTCTCTCTAACCTTCTCTTTCCCCCAGGAGCTGCGTTCGTATGGGGAGGCCCCCCTGGACCCCTTTGAGGTGTTCACCTTCCACACCTGCAGCACCATCGCACGCCTCCTCTTTGGGGAGCTGGTGAGGATCTGGCAGGGGGCCCAGGATGGAGACAGGGGTTTGGAGGAGGACCCCAGTTTTTATGGGGGCCCAGGGTTTGGGGGGGACCCAGGAGTCTGTGGAGGGAACATCCAGCTGTTTGGGGGGACTGACCAATTTGTGTGTGGGTGGCAGGGGTTTGGGGGCACATAGGAATTTGAGGGGACCCGAATGTCTGAAATGATGTTCGGGGTGTTCTGGGGGATCCAGAGACAATTGAGTACTGGGCAGTACACAGGTGTGTTCTCCTCCAGGTGCCCCCTCCAGGGGAGCTCCGGGCCTTCTCACGCTGCCTGGGGGAGCTGCTGCAGGTCTGGGGGCACAGCAGTGTTTGGGTGCTGGACCTGCTGCCCCTGCTGCGGGTGAGCCTGGCAGCTCCTGGGGGTGGCTGTGGGGCTGTGGCCTTTTTGCTGCATGAGGGTCTATGGAGCCCAGAGCTATAGAGCCCTATGGGGGCAATAAGGGAATTGTGGAGATCTACAGGGGGACTATGGGCCCTTGGGGGCCTGGGAAGGGCTGTGAGTCTCAGGGGGATTATATGGCCCATGGGAGAGATATGGGGCTGGTGGGATTATATGGGGTTGGGAGTGAGGTTATAGCATCTGTGTGGGACTGGAGAAGGGTATGGAGGGCTGACAGAGAGCTTATAGGGTCCATAGAGAGCTTGGGTGGTGTCTGTGGTACTGGGAAGGGACCCTATAACTAATGGGGCTGGACAGGGGTTATAGTGTTTGTGTGGGGCTAGGGTGAGTGTTACAGGGTCTATATGGTGTTGAGGATCTCTGGGCCTGGGAGGGCCAGTTGTGGGGGCTGTATAGGGCTGAGGTGGGGTAAAGTGTCTCTGTGGTGCTGAGGATGCCTGTAGGACATTGGAGGGGTCTGTATGGCCCAGAGGAGCGGCCATAGGGTATCTCTGGGGCTCAGGAGACTCAGGCAGCATCTCTGGGGGAGCGGGTGTCTCTCTGAGGTCAAAGGTTTCTTGGCGGTGGGGGTCCCCATGGAGTCCCTGTGCGCAGGCCCTGCCCAACCTGGGACTGCGGAAGCTGCTGCAGCTTGTCCAGCACCGTGACATGTTTGTGGAGACCCAGATCCAGCGGCATCAGGTGGGGAGGCCCAGGGAGCTGGGAGGCAGCCCGAGGTCAGGAGCGGTGCAGTTGGAACAGAGCCTCAGGGGAAACCCAGGGCTTTGGAAACTACATGGGGGTCTGGAAGGACTCAGGTTCTGGGTGGAAACCAGGAGTTTGGGGGCTACCCAGGGGCTTGGGGGCACCCACATATTTTTGGGGAAACAGAGGTTTGGGGGGACCCAAGGGGATGGGAGGAGCCGGGGGTCTGGGAGGCCTTGGGGAGGGCCAGGGGTTTAGGTGGACTTGGGGGTTTGGAAGAGACTCCCGTGTTTGGGGGCAGCTGGGGATCAGGAGAAACCCCCAACACGTGTCACCCCTTTGCCAGGCGTGCCCCTCCCCTCCCCCGGACTCAGTTCTGGGGGCACTGCTGGGGCGTAATCCTGGGGCACGGGAGGGCCCCCTGAGCCCCCCCCGGCTGCACATGGCGCTGGTGGACCTGTTCATTGGGGGCACCGAGACCACTGCGGCGGCGCTGGGCTGGGCTGTGGCCTTCCTGCTGCACCGCCCCGAGGTGAAACACATGTCCCTCCATGTCTTCCATGCAGCCCTGGGGGGGTCCTCTGTGTCCCCAGGGGTCCTGTGTCCCCCCCTACATCCTGTGTTCCATATGTCCCTCATGTTCCCTTCTCCGTGGGTTTCCTGCTGCTCTGCCCCCAGATGATGTGGAGCACCCTCTGTCCCCTGTACAGTGCCAGGGCTCCATGTGTGTACTTGGGGGTCCCATATCCCCACCTGTGTCCTACATGTCCCCCACGTCCTCCTCCCCATGGCTGACACTGTGCCCTTGCACCACCCTGAGGTGCCCCATGGATCTCTCAGACATTTCAGAGCTGTGTCTGTGTCTCTATGTGGCTCCTTGGTTTGGGGTTTCCATGGAGAGGTGGCTCAGGGTCCAGGGATAGAGGGTCCTAAGAGAGAGATCTGGGGGCTCAGGGGTGTCCCCAAGGAGGAGGGAGGAGCAAGTCTGGGGTGGGGGTTGGGTCTCAGGACAGGTCTGGGGAGGATCTGGGAGTTCAAGGGGGTTGCCAAGGGAGAGGGCCAGGCTTGAGGATGGTTTGGGGTCCCAGGGGCAGGTTGGTGAGTTTGGGGGGGTCTGGGGTTCTGGGGAGTCACCCTGTCATCCCATTGCCACTGTGTGCCCCCTGGGATGCACCCCCTCCCCTGGTGCCCCATGGCAGACATGGCACACCTGTGCAGCTGCAGGTGCGGCTGCGGGCGGAGCTGCAGGGGGCACAGGGACCACCCGGGCCAGGGGACATGGGGCGCCTGCCCCTTCTTCAGGCCACCGTCAGCGAGACCCTGCGGCTGCGACCCCCTGCGCCCCTGGCGCTGCCCCACTGCGCCCTGCGCCACACCAGGTACCAGGGCAGGGAGGAGCCGCCACCGGCCAGCCTGGGTGAGGGGCAACCACCACAGAACAGGAAGGGTCCGCCTGGTATCATCAGTAGGGTCCGGGAGAACCCAGCAGAGCCCATTAGACCCCAGCAAGTCCTGCTAAGACCCATCAGGTCCCAGCATGGCCCGGGTAAGACCCAAATATGCAGAATATTTACCAGTAGGGCCCAGTAGAAGTAGGCCCACAGTAGACTCCAATAGACCAGTACAGTCTGGTAAGTCCTTGTAGGACCCAGTAGGCTTCAACAGGGCCCAATAAATCCCAGTAAGACTCATTAGGTCCCAGTAGGCCCCAGTATAACCCCAGTACATTCCACTTGCCCCAGCAGGTTCTGGTATGACCCCAGTAGACCCTAACAGACACTCAGTAGATCCTAGAAGATTCCAGAATAGCCTCAGTAGGCCCCAGCAGAGCCCAGAAGATCCCAGCAGGAGTTCCCAATATATCCCAGTAAGTCCAAGGTAGCCCCACGAAACCCCAGTAGACATCCAGTAGCCCCCAGAAAAGCTCACGATGGGTCCAGCAGTTCCCAGTGAGCCCAGTAGACCCCAGTATGGCCCCAGTAGACCTCGACAGATAGCCAGTAGATACCAGAGAGCTCCAGTAGGACTCCACCAGATCCCAGTATGGCGCTAGCAGATCCCACCCAGTGTGCCAGTAGACCCCAAATAAATTCTAGTAGGTGTCAGTATGGCTCCAGTAGATTCCAGTATAGCATCAGTAAATTCCAGTAGGCACCTAATAGATCCCAGGAGACCCCAGAGAGCCCCAGTAGACTCCAACAGACACCCAGTAACTCCCAGCAGCACCTACCAGATCTCAGTATAGACCCTGTAGACCCAAACAGACATCCAGTCATACCCAGTGAGCCCCCAGAGAGCCTCAGTAGGTCTCAGTATGGCCCATGTAACTTTCAGTAGCCCCCAGCAGACCGCAGTCTATCTCCATGCACCTTGTCCCCTTCCAGTCTTGGGGGGCTCCCCGTGGCAGCCGGCACTGTCCTGATCCCCAACCTGCTGGCAGCCCAACAGGACCCTGACATCTGGCAGCACCCTGAGGTCTTCCTGCCCGGTATGTGGGTATGCCTGCACTCTGAGTGCCCCCCTGAACTCCTGGGTTTCCTCAAACATCAAACTGGGTTCCCCCAGCCATGGTGTTTTCCCTGATTCCTGGGTATCCTGGGAACACCTTTGTGTCATGAGTGTCCCCCCCCCCCCGATGCCTGAACCACCCCAACCCCACACCCCCTCCCCCAAACCTGTGGTTACCCCCCACCATCCCCATTAGTTCTCCCATATATCTGTGTACCCCCCTCAAAACCTGTTCCTCCCCTCTACCCCCCTGCCGAAACCCCTGAGACCCCCCTCAGGTGTCTGAACCCTCCCCAAACATGTGAATCCCCTCTGTCATCCTGGGGTCTCCCCCAAATCTTAGGCTCCCTCTGAGCCCCTGGGTCACCCCAAACCCCCATGTTTCCCTTCTGAACCCCGAAGTCCAACCTGGGGAACCCCCAGGCACCCTCCAAACTTGTGGAGGTCCGCCCCTAAGTCCTGGGTCCCCCCATGGCGCCCGCTCCCCCCAAGCCTGTGGGTCCCCCCCCGGAACCCCCCGATCCTGCGGGTCCCCCCGCACCCTTCGGAGCTGACCCGCCGCCCCCCAGAGCGGTTCCTGGCGCCGGGCGCCCCCTCGCGGTCGCTGCTGCCGTTCGGCTGCGGGGCGCGATCGTGCCCGGGGGAGGGGCTGGCGCGGGCCGAGCTCTTCGTGTTCCTGGGGCTGATCCTGCGGGAATTCCGTCTGGAGCCGGGCCCGGAGGGACTGCCGGGGCTGAGGGGCTCACCGGGCACGGTGCTGCGCTGCCCCTCCTTTCGCCTGCGTATGGTGCCCTGCCAGCCCCCGGGCTTACCCTGACCCTGGCCTGACTCCACTTGACCACTTTATTACTTTTCTGAACACACTGTGACTCACCTGAGGTTTTTTTGACCCTTCTTGAATACACCTGACTTCACCTGAGCCTGTGTGACACTGCCTGAACCTGGCTGACCGTGACCCCCTGACTGACCCCACCTGACATCGGCCTCACCCCTGCCAACCCTATGCCTCACCTTGACACCGGCTATGACCCCAGCTGTGACCCTACCTAACCCCATCTGACTCTGCTTGAACCCTGCGTGACTCCATCCCAACTCACCTGACACCTGACCCCTGCGTGCCCCCATTCAAAACCAGATAGCTGGGTCTCTCCCGGATGCCTGAGTCAATGCAGTGTGGGAGGGCCCCATTTATCTCCTCCTAATAAAATTTGTGCTTTTGAACCCACAAGTCCCGGCTCTTCCTGGGACCCCCTAAACGTCCGGAACGCCCGAAGCCCAGCCTTGCGCCCACCCTGACCGGCCACTCTCGGCACCCGCCACAGCCCTTGGACAGCATCAGAAGATAGCGGTCTGGCTGATTTGCACTTCCCCGCTCCGCAAAGCCCTCCCCGGAGAGGCTGCGGTCCGGGTTGGGCTCGCAGCCCTGCGAGATACAGCGGGTTTGTGCGGGGCGCTGCGTTCTGCTGATCTGACTGGCAACAGGCGACTCAAAGCATGAAGCGCTCTGATTGGCCGAGGCCTGGTGTGCCTGGCAACCGATTGGCTTAGAGCTGTTGGGGGCGGGAGGGGAGTAGAGCGCCGTCCCCAGAGCGAGGGCCTGGAGGAGCGGGCGCTGCAGGGTGGAGTGCCCGCTCCGAACATAGCGGGGGCACTCAGGAGCACTCCCCCGACGCAAAAACCCAAGGGAGAGAACAGCGAGGAGGGGCAGGGAGGGAACGAGACCGTCCGCGCCCCTCGAGTCATGTGTCGAAATGGGGGCAACGGCAAAGGAGGGGTAGGCAAGGCAAGGGAACGGAAAGGTTGGTCGGTGAGGAAAGGCAAAGGAGGAAGAGGCAATTCAAGAGGGCACCAATACAAGGCAAGGCAAGCGTGGGTTAGGTAAGGCAAAAAAAGGAAGGGTACGAAACGCTATGCAAGGGAGGGTTAAACAAGGCAAAACAACAGAGGAGAAGGCAAGACGACAGAAGGGAGGGTTGGTAAAGGCAACACGAGGAAAGGGAGGGGCAGACAAGGGGTCCAGGCAAGGCAAGGGGAGGCAGTGGAAGCCAAGATAATGGAAGGAAATGGAGAGGTAGGCCAGATAAGGCAGTACAAGGCAACGGAGGGGTTGTTACCTGAGCTATCCAGCTGCAGGGTAAATGTTCAAAATAAACATTGGACCCTCAAGGGAAGAGTCTGCAGGGTGCCGCACCGGTCCCGGGGCCCCCCGCCCCGCGGGTGCCGCCCGCAGCTCCCGCTCCATCATCCCCACAGCCCCTGCGCTCCCCCCGCCCCGGTGACATAACTCAGGTTTCCCACAGGGTCTGCATGATTTGCGGAAAAAACTCCACAACTAGTAAAAGTCGTGAAGTGGGTATGTATCTTTATTCAGCGTCGGATGCATGCAGGATAACTCCTTAAAGAACATGCGCGCAATCAGAGAGTCCAAACTCCCCTTTTTCCCCCAGCCTATTGCATATGCATTAAGTTTTGCAATAGGTTCATGCATATTCATCGCATTACAATTAGTTAATGTCAGTCCTTGAGCAGAGAGCTCGCTGTTTGTCAGTTGTGTCCTGCAGCCTCAGTTTTGGCTTGCTTCTTATTTCAAGGTCCAAGGGGCCCCTCTTACCTTCCTCTAGCTTGGAAGCTCACATTCCTTTCACCTTGTTTGAGACAATTTTGAGAGCTACAGGCTTTTTTGAACACAGCAAATTTAACAGACTAAACAACTTAAACAATTCAAAACAGCATATTCCACTTAAATCTGAAGTTGATTTCTAACCCAAGTTAATTCCTAACCTCATGTCTCATTTGACAGGAGATGAAGGATTTTTAGGGATTTTTTTTTAGGACTATTGAGGGTAATTTTAGGACTTTTTATGAGTTAGGGTATCTTTAGGGCTTTTGAGGGAATTTTAAGGTATTTTTTGGGGTAGATTTTTTAGAATTTTAATGAGTTTTGGGGTAGAAGGAAAGGCAAGTCTGGCACCCCATAGTTTAAGGGGCAGACGAAGAGCTGTGTAGGGAAGGGAACACCCCACATGACCTTTTTTCACCTCCTCCCCCGCTCCAAGGTCTAGCAGCCCCCCACGCGACCAGCTGCTTTCAGAGGGTTACCCAGGCACACCTGCACAGGGAGCTGCTAGTCCACAGGGGCTAACGGGGGTATCCCAAGCATCCCTCTGGGAGCTATGGTTGAAGCATCCAGCAGGGACTAGGGAGCTGCTAGGCCAACCTGGGCGTAGAGCATCACTTTGAGAAAATGCCAAGGGAAGACCCCTCTTGCCAAGGGGCAGCACCCGAGCAGGCTAGGCAGCATGTACTACTGATGTACTACTTAGTAATCACCAAGGAATAATTACATAAGTTAACAGCAAATTACCCAATTTAGCTAGATGTGTAACCTTAACACAAAGTTTTATGTTTTACCAGTTTTCTGTTCTTCTGCTCCAAGTAGTTGTTGCAAAAAAGAAAGCGCTGTTATTTTTCTGTAGAGTTTTCTTCTATAACAAGCCCTTTACTGCCCTTGAATCTGAGCCAGAGAAGCCAAACAGCTGCAGCTGCTCTGAGGGCTTGGTGGGATTCGCCCCCTCCCTTTTCCTGGGTGCCATGGGAACGAGAGGCGAGCACAATCAGGGGTATATTAACCCCAGCCTTGGCTGAGGAGCTTCATTCCCTCTCTGGGATGTGCTGGGGTAAGAACTCTCCTCTCATTTCATTGAGGAGGCTCTTTCAGCTTATCTCAGCTTGTTTTCAGCAGGTGTTTCTGGGCATCTAAAGCAATAGAGGCTTGGAAGAGACTGAAGAAAACAGCATGGAATACAGGGAGTATTTAAGTTAACAATTTCGGGTTTTGTGTTTAGGGGTGGTAAAGTGCATTTGCAAGTTCTGGTGTTGTTCTTGTTTTGTTTTTTATTATTTTTTAGGAGGAGTAGATCTTCCAGAGGCTCCCAGTTCTGTCAAGTATAACACTTTGTTCAGCAGATTCATCATGTTGTCACAAGAGGGATCTGCCTAGTGTCAAAGATGATGTTTGAGATTGAGGCTTCAGGCGAGTTAAGGGTTGTGACTAGGAGAGGGAGGGTGAGCAGGTATCCAGGTAGGAGTTATTGTGGGTGGGGGGAGATTTGAAGGCAGCAGGGTGAGAAAGGCTGTTGATTTGAGGACACATTCCCCCCCCCCCCCTCCCTCCCCCGCCAAGAGACTTCTCAGAAGCCTAGCAGAGGTTTTCACATGTCTTAAAGCACACAAGGTGATCCACTGCACTCACAGGAATGCCATTTAACTTTGCCTTTCTCTAACCCAGGTGCCACCCCTAATGAAGGCCACAGCCTTGGAATCAGGATGAAGCTGGAGCCTGAAGGAGCCAGGCACACTCAGGAGAGGGCAAGTAGCTGCCTTGCTGGGATTAGGCCCACATAACTCTGAACTCACACTTTGGTTTTGGTTTTCTTTATTGTAGCTGACCAGAGGCTAACAGGTGATCATGGGGCCCTCCGAGGCAGACTCATTGCAGGTGCAACATGGATTCCCATCACCTATCATCCAAAAGATAAGTCGGGGGCCACGGCCTGGAGATGGGAGAGTAGCAGGTTGGGAATCCCTGGGACAGATTTAAAAATTGGCATGTATGTAAGCATGTCGCCTTATATTGTGTGTACTTACACTCTATGTGGACTTGCACTGTATGCATCAGCTTATATTGTGTGTACTTACACTGTACCACTTATGATCGCAGCTGCCCTGTCCTGGCACGTAGTCACAGTTAGGTAGAACAGTTATAACAACTTTACTGTTCATCTGTCTTTCGTGGGATTTTGGGTAGAAAATTTATCAGTCCAGAGTGGGGACAAGTCCTAGCTGTCAGCCACCTGTTGACCCTTCCTGTTGTCTCACAGGTCCTCGTGGCTGCTGTTTTCCCCAGGATCTGCCATTTACCTCAAGGAGCGGCAGCCAGAAGATGTGTCAAAGCACCTTCTTCAGCATCTCAGGTAAGGGCCACAGTGAGCATGTAAGTGGAAGGAGTATGTGTGAGAGCACGTGGCTGTGTCTGTCTGCTCGTCTCTGTGTGTGTGAGCGCATGCTGACTGGATTTAACCTTGTGTGTGTGACTTTTGCTTTCCAGGTTTTGCAACTCCTTGTTAAATTTAGAATAAAAAATCCCCAGCTGCCTTCCACCCTGGCTGTTATTTTTTTTTGGTCCCGGCCAAGTGAAAACCCAGAAAAATACCACAAGATAGGCTAGAAAAGAACCAAAAAACCAAGAAAAAAAACCCAATATGGGTGAGAATACCGAGAAAAAAACTCCCAAGATGGGCAAGAAAAAAATGCAGAAAACACCCACAGAAAACCAAGAAAAAAACCCCAGGATGGGCAAGAAGAATCCCAGAAAAACAATGCTACATGGACCAGAAAAAAACCAGGAAAAACCAGAAAAAAAAACGGAAAAAAAAGGGAAAAAAATCCCAAGATGGGCAAGGAAAAAAACCCCCCCAAAAAAAACCACAAGATGGGCAAGGAGAAGATCCGCAAAAAACCCAGAAAAATCACAGAAAAACCCCCAAGAAGGGCAAGAAAAAACCCAGAAAACACCCACAGAAAACAGAGGAAAAAACCCCAAGATGGGTGAGAAAACTCCCAGGAAAAAAAACCAAGATGGACCAGAAAAAACCCTTAAAAAACCAAGGAAAAAAAAAAAAAAAAAAAAACGGAAAAAACCCCAAGGATAGGCAAGAATACTCCAGAAGAAACCTCAGAAAAAATCCGCAAGATGGGCAAGAAAAAACCCAGAAAAAAACACAAAAAAAACCTCCATGATGGGCAAGAAGAAATCTGGAACAAACACCCCAAGACTGGCAAGAAAAAACGCCAAGATGGGCAAGAAAAAACTGACGTAAAACCGGCCGCAAAGCGCGACTGTCATAAAACCAGCCGTAAAGCGCGACTGTCGTAAAACCGGCCGTAAAGCGCGACTGTCGTAAAACCGGCCGTAAAGCGCGACTGTCGTAAAAGGTGCCGTAAAGCGCGACTGTCGTAAAAGGTGCCGTAAAGCGCGACTGTCGTAAAACCGGCCGTAAAGCGCGACTGTCGTAAAAGGTGCCGTAAAGCGCGACTGTCGTAAAAGGTGCCGTAAAGCGCGACTGTCGTAAAACCGGCCGTAAAGCGCGACTGTCGTAAAACCGGCCGTAAAGCGCGACTGTCGTAAAAGGTGCCGTAAAGCGCGACTGTCGTAAAACCGGCCGTAAAGCGCGACTGTCGTAAAAGGTGCCGTAAAGCGCGACTGTCGTAAAACCGGCCGTAAAGCGCGACTGTCGTAAAAGGTGCCGTAAAGCGCGACTGTCGTAAAAGGTGCCGTAAAGCGCGACTGTCGTAAAACCGGCCGTAAAGCGCGACTGTCGTAAAAGGTGCCGTAAAGCGCGACTGTCGTAAAAGGTGCCGTAAAGCGCGACTGTCGTAAAACCGGCCGTAAAGCGCGACTGTCGTAAAAGGTGCCGTAAAGCGCGACTGTCGTAAAAGGTGCCGTAAAGCGCGACTGTCGTAAAACCGGCCGTAAAGCGCGACTGTCGTAAAACCGGCCGTAAAGCGCGACTGTCGTAAAAGGTGCCGTAAAGCGCGACTGTCGTAAAAGGTGCCGTAAAGCGCGACTGTCGTAAAAGGTGCCGTAAAGCGCGACTGTCGTAAAAGGTGCCGTAAAGCGCGACTGTCGTAAAAGGTGCCGTAAAGCGCGACTGTCGTAAAAGGTGCCGTAAAGCGCGACTGTCGTAAAAGGTGCCGTAAAGCGCGACTGTCGTAAAAGGTGCCGTAAAGCGCGACTGTCGTAAAAGGTGCCGTAAAGCGCGACTGTCGTAAAAGGTGCCGTAAAGCGCGACTGTCGTAAAACCGGCCGTAAAGCGCGACTGTCGTAAAAGGTGCCGTAAAGCGCGACTGTCGTAAAAGGTGCCGTAAAGCGCGACTGTCGTAAAAGGTGCCGTAAAGCGCGACTGTCGTAAAACCGGCCGTAAAGCGCGACTGTCGTAAAAGGTGCCGTAAAGCGCGACTGTCGTAAAACCGGCCGTAAAGCGCGACTGTCGTAAAAGGTGCCGTAAAGCGCGACTGTCGTAAAAGGTGCCGTAAAGCGCGACTGTCGTAAAACCGGCCGTAAAGCGCGACTGTCGTAAAAGGTGCCGTAAAGCGCGACTGTCGTAAAAGGTGCCGTAAAGCGCGACTGTCGTAAAAGGTGCCGTAAAGCGCGACTGTCGTAAAAGGTGCCGTAAAGCGCGACTGTCGTAAAACCGGCCGTAAAGCGCGACTGTCGTAAAAGGTGCCGTAAAGCGCGACTGTCGTAAAAGGTGCCGTAAAGCGCGACTGTCGTAAAACCGGCCGTAAAGCGCGACTGTCGTAAAAGGTGCCGTAAAGCGCGACTGTCGTAAAAGGTGCCGTAAAGCGCGACTGTCGTAAAACCGGCCGTAAAGCGCGACTGTCGTAAAACCGGCCGTAAAGCGCGACTGTCGTAAAAGGTGCCGTAAAGCGCGACTGTCGTAAAACCGGCCGTAAAGCGCGACTGTCGTAAAAGGTGCCGTAAAGCGCGACTGTCGTAAAAGGTGCCGTAAAGCGCGACTGTCGTAAAAGGTGCCGTAAAGCGCGACTGTCGTAAAACCGGCCGTAAAGCGCGACTGTCGTAAAAGGTGCCGTAAAGCGCGACTGTCGTAAAAGGTGCCGTAAAGCGCGACTGTCGTAAAACCGGCCGTAAAGCGCGACTGTCGTAAAAGGTGCCGTAAAGCGCGACTGTCGTAAAAGGTGCCGTAAAGCGCGACTGTCGTAAAAGGTGCCGTAAAGCGCGACTGTCGTAAAACCGGCCGTAAAGCGCGACTGTCGTAAAAGGTGCCGTAAAGCGCGACTGTCGTAAAACCGGCCGTAAAGCGCGACTGTCGTAAAAGGTGCCGTAAAGCGCGACTGTCGTAAAAGGTGCCGTAAAGCGCGACTGTCGTAAAAGGTGCCGTAAAGCGCGACTGTCGTAAAACCGGCCGTAAAGCGCGACTGTCGTAAAACCGGCCGTAAAGCGCGACTGTCGTAAAAGGTGCCGTAAAGCGCGACTGTCGTAAAAGGTGCCGTAAAGCGCGACTGTCGTAAAAGGTGCCGTAAAGCGCGACTGTCGTAAAAGGTGCCGTAAAGCGCGACTGTCGTAAAACCGGCCGTAAAGCGCGACTGTCGTAAAAGGTGCCGTAAAGCGCGACTGTCGTAAAAGGTGCCGTAAAGCGCGACTGTCGTAAAACCGGCCGTAAAGCGCGACTGTCGTAAAACCGGCCGTAAAGCGCGACTGTCGTAAAAGGTGCCGTAAAGCGCGACTGTCGTAAAACCGGCCGTAAAGCGCGACTGTCGTAAAACCGGCCGTAAAGCGCGACTGTCGTAAAAGGTGCCGTAAAGCGCGACTGTCGTAAAAGGTGCCGTAACGCGCGACTGTCGTAAAAGGTGCCGTAAAGCGCGACTGTCGTAAAACCGGCCGTAAAGCGCGACTGTCGTAAAAGGTGCCGTAAAGCGCGACTGTCGTAAAACCGGCCGTAAAGCGCGACTGTCGTAAAACCGGCCGTAAAGCGCGACTGTCGTAAAAGGTGCCGTAAAGCGCGACTGTCGTAAAAGGTGCCGTAACGCGCGACTGTCGTAAAAGGTGCCGTAAAGCGCGACTGTCGTAAAAGGTGCCGTAAAGCGCGACTGTCGTAAAAGGTGCCGTAAAGCGCGACTGTCGTAAAAGGCCCTAGGTAGGGTCTAGATACAGTTCTAGGTCTAGTTCTAGGTGCGTTCTAGGTATGTTCTAGATGTAGTTCCGTACACTGAATATGGTCTGGGTGTGGTCTAGATTACGTTATAGGTGCGTTCTAGACTGCGTTCTAGACTGCGTTATAGGCATGTTCTGGGTTACGCTCTAAGTTTGTCCTAGAGCGCATTCTAGGTACGTTCTAGATTGTGTTCCAGGCGCGTTCTAGATATGTTCTAGATTGCGTTCTAGGTGTGTTCTAGATTGCGTTCTAGATACGTTCTAGATTGCGTTCTAGGTGTGTTCTGGAGCGCATTCTAGAGCGCGTTCTAGATTGCGTTCTAGGTATGTTCTAGATTGCGTTCTAGAGCGCGTTCTATGTATGTTCTAGATTGCGTTCTAGGTGTGTTCTGGAGCGCGTTATGGAGCGCGTTATAGCTATGTTCTAGATTCCGTTCAAGGTGGCACTAGATTGTGTTCTAGGCACGTTCTAGACTCTAAATTGCGTTCTAGATTGCTTTGTATTAGGCTCTAGATTTGCGTTCTAGGTGCGTTCTAGACATGTTCTAGACTCTACGAAACTTTGTAGATTGTGTTCTAGGTGTGTTCTGGGTTCCGTTCTAGATACAGTTCTAGGTACGTTCCAGAATGTTATGTTCTGTATATGTACTAGATATGTATTAAGTATGCTTCCGGATACGGTTCTAGGTATGGCTCTATGTTATATAGAATTATGTATAATATATATTCATAATATATAATACATACAATATATAATTCTATATAATCTATATAATACTATATATAAAGTATATATTCTATTTACAAATATTAATTAGTTTCACTCCAAGTACGAATTGAATTTGGCTGCTCAGTCATGCAACAAGCCGGTCCTTCATCTGAATGGATGTGCTTGCTTGAATGCTTGCCAGTGCCTGATGGCTGGAAGGCAAATGAAACTTTCCCTCACAAAACTGTGCAGTGGTATCATGGGTTGACTGGCAAAAAATAATGTATTTTCCTATGCCCGTTTGAGTTACTGATGATTATTTTCAGATTCAGAATAGAAGCATAAATTGTCAAAGCAAAATACCAGGTGAGAATTCTCTGAGGAAGAAGGAAAAGCCAGGCGTTTTTATAATCCCTAAAAGTTTGTGTTTTGAAGAATCCAAACATAAACTTAACTCTTGAGCATTTATGTTTATACAATTCATTGTACTCACAGGAAATAACATTAGGAATTGATTACTGCTGGTATCACCCCCTTCATAGCTGTGTGGACTAAGCTGATTCCAGTCATGTACAGAACTTGTGGCATTTTACTTCTTCAATTGTAATTGTTGTCCCAACCTCAATTTGAACCTGAAATGTCACCAGACTATCCTTTTTAGGTTAAAATAGAAAATAAAATATTGGAGCCTTTTGACTTCAGTAGTCTAACTCTGCTGAGTTTTCAGGATCCATCTGTAAATTAGTTTGGCTTTCAGCTTCCACTGTCCATAACATGTTCACTGTTCATAATTTTAACTTCAGACAGGAAACTGATGTTCAGGCAAAAATGGATGGTTTAACACATAGCTCTAGATATAGCTCTAGATATAGCTCTAGATATATAGAATTAGATATAATATATATTAATAATATATAATATATAAAATATATAATTATATATAACAATAGATATAATATTATCTATAAAGTATATATTCTATATAAGATATATTTCTATGAATACTATATATTTATATACATATTTTCAACTGCTTCTCAGATGAAAATGATTCAAGAACACTCCTCTTTCCAGACCAGTGACAAAATTGGATTTTCAGCAGAACAAAACACATGTGAGCTCTCAGGTGGGGAGCTCCTGAGTCCTGAGCCCCCAGCTGATTCCAGTGCTGCCTTCTGTCTAATCCCAGCCTGTGTTGGCAACCTGCCCTCCCATTTCAGCAGAAATTCAGAGAGGTGAGCTGGAATCACTGGGCACAGCACAGTGGCTGGAGCTCATCAGCCTGTTCCATACAGAAACCAGCTCTAGCAGAGTTATTCTGCTCCTGTGGTGTGCTCAGCTGGGCTGAGGTGAATCAGTCTGTTTGAATGGATTGCCTGGGAGCATCATGCAGTAATAGTCTCAAAGTGCATTGTCACCATATCCTTACCTGCTCAAGGAAAATTCCCTGGAGCTTTGAGTGCTAAGAACATGGAGTGCATGGAGGAATGGTTTCCTTCAGGCTCTCTGGTTTCCCAATATGTTTTTGGTGGCGACTGGTTCATGGAGAGGATGAGAAACAAGTATGATGTTCTATAGAAGAAGGTTTATTAGTTCTGTTGGTCTCTGACTATATTTCTGTTATTAATCTGTTTTAGTTAGTAATTGGACAGGTCACCTGTGCATAGGACTGGGAGTTGTTATAACTCCTCTAGGTGAGGCTGTAGCATGTTTCTTCAATCCTTGGCATAGAGAGGAGTCAATACCATGTTATTTAATGGAGGCTGAAGAGTGTTTGTGTTCCTAAAGTATTTGAGACAAGGAAGATCCTGTCCATAGTGATTTGATAAAGGACAGGGATCCTACCCTTTCTGTCTGTCAGTGCTGACTCACATGTGTTTGTTATTTGCACCATACCACTGCCTGTGTAGCTCTTAAGACCCCCTTAGGCATCCAGACACAGTCTGTATCTCAAACAGCCTAAAAATTCAATGATGGGATGAATTCTTTTGGAGACTATTTTTCTCTTATTAGGTTCCTATCTCAAGTGAACAAACTGCTTGATTTACAGCACTATTGTTTGAGAGGTTCCCTTGTGTAGCTGAAGATTCGTGTAATTGCTACTTTGCAGCAAATAAAAAACATTTCTCTGGTTCAAACTGCAATTTGACTATTTCTGCTGTGTAGAGCCCATTATCAGAGCCTTGATGAGGCGCAGAACAGATTTGGATGAAAATGATGAGATTTGGATGAAATGGCCCTCCATCAGGGCAGGCTACAAAGATCCTCCTCTTTGAGGTATTGGCCCTTTTGATGCATAAAATGCATGAAAATTTGCTTGAAAAGTGCAAGTTGATGAGTAAAAGAGAATTCACAGTAATTGTAGTGAAATGAAAAAAGAAAACAAGGCAAAAGCATTGGAAAGAATATGTTTAATTGCATGTAATTACTTGATGTGGGTTTCAGTCAGGGAAAAAAGGAGAAAGGAACATGCTAAATAGCGCTGGTGTGGCAATTACTCTTTGATGATTTTCTCAAATGACTGAACTTTGTGTATTATTAAAAAAAATAAAGATACAGCAACAACAAAAACAAAAAAAAAAACCCCAACCAGGAAAACCACACACACTACTTTATGTTGTAAGAACTTTGCTGTATCAGTCAAAATGCTCTGCCACGTCTTTCACCTCATGATTTTTGCATGTATAGACAAAATAAACTTTGTTTCCTGGTAATGCTGTGTCAACATGCTAGGTGGGATGCAAGTTTAATAGTTTTAACTATCAGGGTGTGAGTTAAAACATTGCCTGGGTTATCTGATAGCCTAAGCACTTTGAGATGGAGCTTCTCAGTTGAACAATTTTTTGACATGCCAGGTTTGCTGACAAACAAATCTGAACAAGTTGCAGTCTGGTGAAATAAAAATACAAGAGAAGCAGAAATAGAGGTCCAATAGAGGTGGGACAAGGTTCCTAGCACTAATTCAAATGGTTTTGTCTCTAAACAAGTAATCAGACTGTGGTGGTGTTTGAGGGTCCCCAGGACAAGGGAAGAAATGACATCTGATAATACCTCATCTTCCCTGAGGAGGCTTCCAGTAAGGAAAGGACAAATGCGGGAGTCTGGGGCTTCCCTTCTGGGAAATTGAAAATCGAGGAAGAAAACTAGATAGGGACAAAGAAAACTGATGCTATCCTTCTGATAACAGAACTGAAGTCATAAATGAATTTAGGACTGGTTCTCAGCATCTTTTAGGATTCTGTCAATGCACCTGTGACTGAGACTGGCAGTGATTTTCCCAGGTACAAAAGTACAACTTCATTTCAATGTGAAGGATTAGTCAAGGTCCAGCGGTATTTTGCTTGGGAAAAAATTCTGCCTGCTATATCTGCACCAGAACAGGCTTATTGGTGGAATTCTTTTCTGCAGATGTGGCAATTTTTGGGGGGGCTGGTTTTGGTCCTAATCTGGATTATTTCTTCTGGTTTTTGTGATAACTTTCACAGATAGGCAGGTAACTGGTAGTATTCTCCCAGTCTAAGTAGGTTTCTAGGAAAATGGAGTAGTAATAAAAAAGTAGGCATAGCAAGCTAAGGAAAGAAAAGACCTGTGCTGCATCTTTGTAGCCTTTTTATTTATTTCACTGTGATGGAACACCACTCAGCTGAGTAGGGAAATATTGTCCAGTTCAGACTGTAATTGAGTAGAATCTGGCTTATTTGGGGCTGAACACAAAAGTGAGGATAAATCAAGGAATTAACAAGACCAAGAGAACAGACTCTACTTTCCAAATCCCAGAGTGCCAGTGCTGGAAAGTTTATTGTAATGGAATTTCAAGCCAGGATTTCCAGGCTCAGGAGGTTTAGTTATTTTGGATGCATTTCAGATCAGCAGTGCCTGCTTGGCATGCTGTCTGCTCCTGTTGCAGCATTTAGTTTTGTGACAGGTTCTGTGTGAGAAACAAGAATGGCCCATATCAGCACACCTTGGCAGCTTTATTTCAGCTGTAGCATTTTCAAGGAGAAGTTCCACAGCTGTTATTCCTTGTAACCCTGGGCCGGTGTCTTTGCTTGAAATGGTTGAAAAGGACGTGCAAACTGAAGGCTCTTCCCCATAGAAAGGTGTCAGCTCAGCTGCTGTCGCTCCCAACGTGTGCAGAGTTACAAACACAGAGCCCTGGGGCAGCAATGCCATCAGCTGGCAGTTCAGCAGTTAAAATTTACCACAGGGGATGGAATGGTTTTTTTGTGAGGGTTATCTTAGCAAGGCGCTCACTGGGGGACCCATCTGTTTCTGCTCATGTGCTTCCAAGGGTGACGTTTGCTAGCAGGGCCAAAAACCCCCTGGGAAACTGCATGTGAGCACAGTTCTCAGGCGTAACCCATTGTAACTACATTTCCTCCTGTCTGTGATCTGCAGAACTCATCTGATAGGGAGTTTCTTTCCCAGTACTTTGGGTGAGTAGACTCACTAAATCCTGCTTCCTCTGTTTCTGCACTAGGGTTCATCCAGCACTGAGTACTGTGGGAATGTGTAAAATCAGAGGGGTTTGGGAAAGCTGCAAAAGGCAGGCCTCAGAGACAGCAGAACTGTGATCAGAGCTGAGCAGCAGCCATGAGATTGGTCAGCAAAAAAACTATTTAAACTGTGGAAAAGCAAGAACAAATGGAACAATGGTCTGTGTATTAACACTTGCCTAGAATGACTCCCTAAGCTACAGAAAGTTTATCTAGCAAGATATTAGGAAGTTCTAGGCTTAATACTGGAGCTCTGTGCATTGTGTTTAAGGCTCACAAGCAGGTATTGTATTTGAAATAAGCAAGCATTGTTTAACCAAAGGTACCTGTGCTTACAGTGGTTGGATAGAGCTACTGTCAATGTGCTTTTGCTTTGTGTGATTGGGCAAAAAACTGATAAAGTGAGTTGTGACATTGAGTTCTTGGTCTGCTGCCTGGGATGTGAGCTGGTGGCATCTTCCCATTGCCGTAACCATGGAATGAGGCTGATGCTGGAAAATCAAACGGCTCAAGGCAGTTCCCAGCAGCCCTGCCCTGTTTGTGATTTGTGCACAGACCCCTGCCAGTGTCAAGTACTTGGCACAGAGCTATGGTGAGAGGCACTGTGAAACTCCTGATCTCCTGCCTTCCTGCTTCCTCCCCATTTCCCTGATCCCTGAAAGCGTTTAGCCATGACAGCACTTCTCTTCACTTTAGCCATGACAGCACTGCACTTCATGTCCTAACAAGTGTTGGTTGCACAGAGGTAGTGCTGAAACTGTTGATGGTGCTGTTATTAGATGACCCCTGACACCAACTAACTGAGAAACTGGACACCATGAATTTCCCATTTCTCCTGAAATCACTTTCTTTCAGAAACCGCTGCACAGTCTTCCACACAACGCATTACTTAAAGGCAGAGATGAGAATTCAGGGAGTGGGGTCTGACTTCCAGCTGAGGTAATTGTGCAAGGCTACTGCCAGGGAAGAAGCGAGGCAATCCTCACTGGATTGAAGGCTGCCTCACAGTGAGCAACCCCTGAACCTGGAGAGAACATCTGAGTGCTTGTTAGGCTGCTGAGAGTTGGGTCTGACAGCTGCTCCTTGTGTGCATAAAGACACAGAAAGCACACAGTCCTGAGGAAGGGAAAGTTGGATGTTAATTGGCTCCGAGTGACTTCTGGTGCCAGGAATGCTCAGTATGGGATGATGCTGGGGATGTAAATGGCAGGAGAGAATTAATTGCATATTGTGAGTGAGGAAGGACTATGGTGCTCAGAAATGAGTTTAGCTTGTTTTGTTGGTTTTCTGGTAATTTTTCTACTTTGGGTTAATTTTGTGGTAGTGATTACGCCTAAATGTTTTTCTAAGTCTGAAATTAGTACTGTGGTTATCTGTTGAAAAAGTTCTTAGTCTCTTATCAGGTTGTTTTTGTATATATATATTTGTATATATTTATTTAAATTAAATAAATATAAGTAAAAAAATATGATACAGAAAATATATATCTATTATTATATTAGAAGGTATTCTCTCTAATATATATAATATCTATGAATAAAATAAATAAAAATATCCATATAAATATCATTAAATTTTGAAAAATAAATTTACTTCCTAAATTTTAAATCTGGTTCAAATAAAGGGGTGTCCTTGGTTTTTATTTGGTTAGAGGCAGGAGTTTTATTTTAAATAATATAAGTAATATAGAAATGTGGATCTTAAGATAGAAATATATAATAAATATATAAAGAGAAATTGCTAAAGTATGAATATAAATTTATATATAAATATATGTAAGTAATATGAAGAGTTGTAGTATAGAATATAAATAACATTATATGGGAATATAAATATAAAAATACGTAAATATAGTTTAAAAGAAAGGGAATGTTTTGGCTTTTATTTAAGTAGAGGCAGGGGTTTTATTTTGAATATTATAAGTGTTAGAGAAGTAAAAATCTTGACGCAGAAATATTTAATCAATGCATAAAAATATGTATAAAATATATAAATAACTACTCGCATCAGATGTAATATAGAATATAAATTTATTTATAACTTGACATTGGTAAAGATAAATGTATAAGTAAGCAATAGACATTAATATACATTATAAATACAAATATGAATATAAAAATCAGACATAAGGATAAAACATATTTAAATATTTTTTAAAAGAAAGGGTTGGGGTCTTTTTTATTATTGGGTTAGAGGCAGGGTTTTTATTTTAAATAATATTAATGTAGATATTATTGTTATATATTTCTAAATATTGAGATATAAAATCAAGATATAAATATATATATATAAACACAAAATGTAAGTAAATATAAATAATAGGAAGAGATGTAATGGAGAATACAAATAAGAGTATACATTAGTATACATTTTAAATGTAAAAGTGAATATGAACCTGAAAAACAGAATTTTAAAAAATATTTAAATACAGTTGAGAAGACTGAGGTTCTTTTTGGCTTTAATGTGGGTAGAGGCAGGGGTTTTATTTTAAATAATGTAAGTGTTACAGATGTAAAAATCCTAACACAGAAAGATATAATAAATATATAAAGATATGAATAAAAGTATATAAAAATATAAGTAATAGGAACACATGTAACATAGAATATAAATTTATAAATAAATCGCTAAATATAAATGCAAAATCGATCATACATCAGTAAACATTTTAAATATAAATTTGAAAAATGTTTTTTTAAAAAAATTAAATAGAGTTGAGATGAAAGGGGGTTTTATTTGCCATGTATGGGGTAGAGGCAGGGGTTTTATTTTGAGTACTGTGAGTGTTACAGAAGTAAAAATCCTAACAGAAATATATACTTACTATGTAAAAATATGTATAAACATATAAAAATAAATTTAAGTTTTAGGGATATATGCAATATGGAATAGAAATGTATTCATAAAAACAAATGTATAAATGGACAGTGTACATCAATATACATTGTAAATAGAAATGTGAATATTAATATGAAAAAAATATTTTTTTAAATATTTAATTTTTTTTTTAAAGAAATTGTTGAGGTTTTGTTTTGTTTTGTTCTATTAGATTAGAGGCAGAAGTTTTTTTTTTCCTCTTCCCGGTTGTTTTGGGGCATTTATTTCAGAGCAGTTTCCGGCGGGGATCGCCCCTGTTCTTTTTTGCCGTCTTCGCTGCCCGCAGCCCCGAGGCGCGCTGCGCCCCCGGCTGGGGCGGGCGGCAGTGCTGCCGCCTTGTGGACAGAGCGCGGTACTGCAGCCCTGCACCGAGAGGCCGCCACCTTGGGAGTGGCGCGTCGCGGATGTCGCGGACTTTTGGTTGACCTTCTCAACAGGGCGGCGAAAAGGGCGGGGAAGTGGAGGACCGGGGTGGGTGTCAGTGGACTGCCTGCATGGAATACCGACCCCGGCGCGGCCCCGGTGGTATTTTCTGTGACGTTTCAAGTGTACCCGACACATGCTGTGGTCTCAGCGGCGCCGCGGGCGGGCGTATTTCGGCGGGTTTGTGACAGGCATGTGGGGAAACGCCTCGCTGTGCCGGGGTCCTCTGACAGCCGCTTTCCCGCCCTGAGGGAGCCGAGCCGGGCCGAATAGTTCCGAAGAGCCGAAGAGCCGAGTGTGGCCGAACACAGCCGACTTGAGACGAAGAGCCGAGTGTAGCCGAAAACAGCCGAGTTTCCCCGAAGAGCCGAGTGTGGCCGAAAATAGCCGAGTTTCACCGAAGAGCCGAGTGTGGCCGAACACAGCCGACTTGAGACGAAGAGCCGAGTGTAGCCGAACACAGCCGACTTGAGACGAAGAGCCGATGATAGCCGAGTGTAACCGATAGCCGACTGTAGCCGACATTGGCCGCATTTAGACAAAGAGCCGAATATGACCGACTTTAGCCCAACCGGGCCGAGTTCAGCCGAAGAGCCGGAAAAGCCGAATTTAGACGAAAAGCCGAACCGAAACGATTTTAGACCTAAGCCGAACCAAGCCTAATTTAGCCGAGTTTATTTAAACAGAACCGAACGACGCCGCAGCACTCTGCCTGCAGAGCGCCGGTGCAGACGGCAGGGGGCGGTGTATAAAGCGAGTATAAAATATCAACTGTATATAAGAAGGAATAAAAAGCTCTGTGTCATGTGCAGCAGTAGAAAATTTCAGGCTCCCAGGGAATAAATAGTTTTCTTTCAATCATTATAGTTTTGGGGTTTTTCTTACTCCCAGGTAGCCTGAAAGTTACTACTGCTGCTTTTTGATTCTAAAGCTAGGAAGGAAAACCAAGATTACAAATACAAGAAAAAGAAAGGGAAAGGGAAAGGGAAGGGGAAAAAAAGGAAAGGAAAGGAAAGAAAGCAGGAGAGCAGAAGGGAAGGGAAGGGAAAGGGGTGAAAAACAGCGTTAAAAAAAGAAAAAGAGTTGGAGGGGAAAAGAGAGGGCATTCGGGAGGAGCGGTCCTGCCTCAGGTCCTTCCCCGCCCTGGGGCGAAGGACCCGTTTGATGCCCGGGAGGGACTGCAGCTCCCGGTGGCGGGGGACGGAGCCGTGGCTGTCAGCCCGAGACTACAACTCCCGGCAGGCCCTGCTGCCGGCGCGGCGTGTGACGCAACGGCTATCGCGGCACATGAGTGGCTACCAGCCCGAGACTCCAACTCCCGGCAGGCCCTGCTGCCGGCGCGGCGTGTGACGCAACGGCTATCGCGGCACATGAGTGGCTACCAGCCCGAGACTCCAACTCCCGGCAGGCCCTGCTGCAGGCGCGACGTGTGCCGCAACGGCCGACGCTGCCCGGGATTTTTCTCTAAATCGGCAGTAAATACAGCTGAGTAAAATTAGCTTGGTTTTCTTCCTTCTTTTTTAACTGAATTGTTTTTATTAAAAATACTATTTGAATATGTAGAAAAAGTGGGGATGTCCTGTAATATATCCTAGCTTTTCTTGTTTATAGGGTGCTCAGAAAACATGCGTCCCTTAGAGTCCCTCAGAAAGGTTCTCAGTGCGATCTCTACCAAGGTATGTATTTACTAATAAGTGATCCCTTTAGATATTTGCCTGTGTACCTTTTCCTGTAATTCAGAGCTTGCGTTCTGTGGGTTTTATGATAAACCTGTAAAATATGTAAGAATGCTTTTGCAAGTCTGAATCGTTGAAGGCAGCAGTAAGTGGATTTAGAGCCTGTTCTTGACCAGACAACGGGAAAAAGTGTGACTTTGATGCTGAACTTGTTTTTTTCATTTTTCATTTGACTTGTCTGGAATGATTTAGGAATAGAGAGAGCTAGAAAAAGAGAGAAATAGAATTGATTATTGAGCACTCCTCAAATGCTCACCACGATTCAGTGTAGAGCCGAAGTGAAGGGTGATGGAACAGAGCTCTGTGCTTTAGAAGGAAATAAATTTAAACCTGACCTCCGCACAGAGTCTCACTAACTTCTTTTGTTTTAAAATACAAAATATTATTAGGAAGTGTTGGAAGTTAGTGTTTTGGGAAAGAAACGGCAGTTCCACAGAACATTCCATTTAACAGAGGCTCTAGGAAGGATTCATGTTGTAACTGCTGTCACTGCAATCAGTTGGTGGTTCAGCCTTGAAATGTGCACTTGCCCTTCTATAAAGCACTGTTTTGTTTGCCTTTCAGTGCTATGAGTCTTGATAAATTGGAGAAGAGCCCAAGAGAAATTTTTCATCCCTTGATATAAAAGGTAGGAAGTGACTTTTTTTGGTTTGGTTCTTTTTCTTTATTATTTCCTGGAAATAAAAGTAATTAAGTATAGGTACTACTGGTTTGTTTCTTCCAGTAGCAGATGATAACAATAGCAGTAGTAATAGTAAAAATAATAATAGAAATAATAATAATAGCAATGTAATACTACCTAAACTGTCTTTATCCATTGAACTGGCCATTTCAAATCAAAACTTCTAAACACAAATCAAACCATCATCCTCGTAGAATCTTTCACAGCAGTGGGCTATAGATCCTGGTTTTGTTGACAGGATTTATTGGTTCTGGAATAGCAAGAGGGAAGTACAAGCCTAACTACTTCTAGCTCACAGACCCATCCAGTGAATACTGCTTTGTGTTTTGGTGGGCTTGTGATGACTTTGAAATCAATTGCTCATTCCAGTAAAAAAAATTAATGTTTTTTTGAACCTGACAGTAGAAATAACTTTAGGCACCAACTTAATAATAACAGATCACCAATTTAAGTTCATAATTTTATGCTGTACTATCAAAGTTTAAAGGTAAATTTTTACTTATTAGGAGATGGTATAAAGTGTATGTTCCAATGTGTTGGATGTATGCAAAGGTACATACGTACCCGAAAGTCCTTAGAGGAAACAAATTTTTACGTCTGCTGTTTGATTGTTTATCATACAATATTTGGTTTTATTTCCCAGGGATCGGTGAATTTTAACTTTGGAGTCCTCTGTGCTAAGGATGCTCAGCCTACAGATGATGAAATGTTCAGTAATGGTGAGTTTTTCACCTTCTCTTTAATTGCTATGCTGATCTGAATAAGAAAAAAACAAAAGCAAGAGAAAAAAAAAGGATGGTTTATTATTTTTTACGCTGTTATGTTTGTTTCCTCAGTATTTGCTGCAGCTCTGCGAACCCAAGCTTTGGGTTCCTTCTGTCCCACTGGGAGTTGCCCAGTTTGGTTGCATCTGGTGAAATTCACCCTGAGACCTTACAGAGCTAGCTCAAACTACGTGAGAGCCATTTGCAGTTCTCTCCAGACACCTGGAGAATGGGTGATGTTTCTGAGGGTCTGGCAAGTATACTTGTATCAAAACTCAGTCTGTGAAATTTCTGGGGAAAACCCTTCTGTGTCCTGAAGGGTTCAAACTCTGGTGAGGATCCAGTTATCAGGTGCTCACCTGGATGGTTCCAGCTCTTAAAGTGAACACTTGTACTCTTACCCTGTAGTTTACATCTATTGTATTTTTGTTATTTTGCAAGATTTTACGGCTTTGCAAAATATTGTGCATTTCACTCTTTGGAACCTCTCAGATCGTTCTTTGGTGCAGCACCACCTCATGGGACACTTGGCTGCCGTCCTGAAGGGGTTGGTCGCTAGAATTGTAAATCCTGGAGAGTTTGTAAGTCTTCTGTCCCCAGGGAGGTACCATGCTTTGTTTACTTTTGTTCTGTTTGTAAGGCGCTGCTTCTCATTGGAAGTATGAATTTCAAACTACCCTGTTCTTATTTTAACTGTTTTCCTGGTTCTCTCCCTACGGCAGGGAAAGACTCTCGTATCCTTGTCGTCGGGCTCGGTGCTGTCCAAGAAGATGCAGAGGCTAAAAAAATCATAAGAAGCAAAATATGACTGCAGGGAAAACAAGCTGGAGAGAACAAAAGGTGATATTGTTATCCTTACCCTGTATTAGAAACATCCGCTGTGCTTTGATGCTGGCAGCTGCCAGGGGCTTGTTAGCTCTTTGTAGGCAGGTGTAGGTGTTCACTTGTAGGTTTTTTCTCTGGACAAGTCAATTCAAACTTTGCTAAGCTTATATTTGCAAATTACTCTCTAGCACAGTCCAGCATGACATTTTTGAATGTTGTAAAAATACCATGTTACTTGGAAATTGCTAATGATGAGAAGCTTTAGGGAAAAATAAGATGTCAGGGTTGGGAGATGTGAGAAGAATTTTGAGGGGATGTTAGACTGAAATAAAGCACACTTGAAGCTGGACTGGCACGCTGGCAGATCCCCTATTAAACAGTAGTGCTGAGATTAGCCTGGGGGTTGCCCATTGTTTCTGTAGAAATAAATGTTTTCTGGTCTTCAGAGGTAAGCTGCTTTGAAAAGCTGGAAGGCACAGCATAGTGACAATCCGTGTGCTTCGCATTAAAAATAGATTTCAGAAGGGTCCTAGGCTTTTGTCTTTTCCTAGAAGTCGATGTAATCCTATTGAGGAGTTTTTAATTCTGTGCTGCCATGTCATCGATCAGGGCCCTGTCGTACTAATCATCATACAGATGCAAAACAAAAAATCAGACCCTGTCCCGACCACTTAGAGCCCAGAACACGATTTCCTCAGGCTGCCATTTGTGTGCCATCGGTACTCACCGTGGAAGCGAGCTGGGGATTGTTGCACCCGTTGGGAACAAACCGCTTCTCGTCACACAGAACTGGAATTGGGACGACGCCTCAGCCAGCCTCTCTCTCCTGAATCTGCAGCAGAGCAGTTCCAGTCCATGCGGGCAATCCAGTTCCTGACGATCTGAGCGCACGGAGCAGCGCTCAGCTGCTGTGGGGGGCTCAGGGAGGGCAGAGTGTGCATTGTCATCTTCCTGAACCTACAGACGCGAATCGAAGTGAGAAGCCACAGGGTGGAAATCAGTCGCATATATGCTAAATAAAACTTGCAGGTTTTTTTTAAGAATTGTTTTTGCTTGTTCTTTGTTGTGCTTCTGTGCTTAGAAAACCTCCCTTTACAATCAGTTCAATTCATCAATTGAACCTTTGTTTGCAGACTCTCACTGAGCAGAATTTGTTGCAGACTCAGTGCACGCTGTGCAGGCCTCCCGGGAGTGTGAGGAGCTCATGTGTGCTACTTTTTGCTTTAGGACGCTCTGAGGTATTTATTCCTTTTGGGATACATGATGAGAATTCCCAAGAGAGGTAGTTATAAGGTATGACATCGGGAAAAAGCCTGTGTGGTTGGAATGTTGTTGCTGTCAAAAGTTAATTTTTTCTTAGCCAGTAGTTAGCTTTTTGCTTTATTTTTGTGGTATCAATATTTTATTGTTTAAAAAATTCCTTCAAAATAACTTCAGTGGTCGCCCACCAGTACCTTGTTCAGATTTGCCTATTTGCTTGTAGCTGAAATGTTCACATCTTGTTTATCATTCTATTTAAGAAACTGCTGCCCAGCCAACTAATAACTGAATATCCATCTGTCTAGGACACGGGGAGAGGATTTAGGTAATGTCTTTATTTCCAGAAAAAAGTTCCAGTGTAGTTTCTAAATAGAGGAGAAGGGGGTGAAGACTCGGGGCTCTGATGCCGTTGGGGCACCCCAAGGTCCCCAGGAGAGGGGGCCCCACTGCGGTGCAGGAGCAGGTGTGTTCTCATGTAATATTGAACAAATTATAAATATAAATATGAAAATTATAAACATGAAAATATTTTTAAAATACTTAAATAAAGCGGGTTTTCTTTATTGGTCAATAGGCAGTGTTTTGATTGTAAAAATTATAAATGCAAATAATATAAAGGTAGAAATCTAAGTTTAGAAATATATAATAAATACATACAGATAAATATAAAAATTTAAAATATCAGAAAAAATTAGTTGTAGCAGTAGATATTATACATAATTTAAATAATAATTTAAATCTATTTTAAAATTTTATATATATAATATATCATTATTAATGTAATACATCCAAAGAAACGATAAATTAAAATATGAATGTATAATTATACAAAGTATAAATAAAAAATATTTCAGTATCCTTTAAAAGAAGGGTTTTTTTATTTATTTGGTTAGAGACGGGGTTTTTATTTGGAATAATGGAAGTATTATAGAAGTATAAAATTAAATATAGAAATATACAGTCAATATAGAAAGATATTTGTAAAAACACGAGCGAACGACGCCTCCTTCGGCCGAACCAAGGCGAGACCGGCGGAACCTGACGGCCTCGAGCGAACCGAGGCCAGGCTTGCGAGGCTGCCTGAACGGAGCCGAGCTCAGCCGAACCAAGCCCGCTGCTCTCGTGCGCGCTAATTAGCGCGAGTGCGGTCACTGCCCAATGAGCTCCTGTGCCACGCCGCGCTCCCGATCGTGTCCGTGCGATGGCCGGGCCGCCCGCGGGACGCGGCAGCAGGAGAGCCCCGAGCCGGGCGAGTTTAACGTGAGGCGGCGCCGCTTGCCCGCCGTCAGGGAGCCGAGCCGAGGCGAGCTCAGCCGAACGCGGAGAGAGCGGCTCCGAGTTGGGCCGAAGCGAGCCGAGCCGCGCCGAGGGCAGAGAGCGGCTCCGAGTTCGGCCGAAGAGAGCCGAGGCGCGCCGAGCGCACTGATCGGCTCCGAGTTCGGCCGAGGCGAGCCGGGCCGCGCACTGATCGGCTCCGAGTTCGGCCGAAGCGAGCCGAGGCGCGCCGGGCGCACTGATCGGCTCCGAGTTCGGCCGAAGCGAGCCGAGGCGCGCCGGGCGCAGAGAGCGGCTCCGAGTTCGGCCGAAGCGAGCCGAGCCGCGCCGGGCGCACAGAGAGGCTCCGAGTTCGGCCGAAGCGAGCCGAGCCGCGCCGGGCGCAGAGAGCGGCTCCGAGTTCGGCCGAAGCGAGCCGAGCCGCGCCGGGCGCAGTGAGCGGCTCCGAGTTCGGCCGAAGCGAGCCGAGGCGCGCCGAGCGCAGAGAGCGGCTCCGAGTTCGGCCGAAGCGAGCCGAGCCGCGCCGGGCGCAGAGAGCGGCTCCGAGTTCGGCCGAAGCGAGCCGAGCCGCGCCGAGCGCAGAGAGCGGCTCCGAGTTCGGCCGAAGCGAGCCGAGGCGCGCCGGGCGCACTGATCGGCTCCGAGTTCGGCCGAAGCGAGCCGAGGCGCGCCGGGCGCACTGATCGGCTCCGAGTTCGGCCGAAGCGAGCCGAGGCGCGCCGGGCGCAGAGAGCGGCTCCGAGTTCGGCCGAAGCGAGCCGAGCCGCGCCGAGCGCAGAGAGCGGCTCCGAGTTCGGCCGAAGCGAGGCGATCCGTGCCGAAGGGTCGAGTCCAGCCGAATGCAGATGACAATGGCCGAGTTTAGCCGATTACAGCCGCATTTAGCCGAGCAGCTGTGAGCCTTGCACGCTTGAGGTGAGCGTGCATCGTTGCCGGCCTGGGATTGAGTGAAATGCACTAAGGAAACCAGCTCTGGGGAGGGAGGCAGGGAAATCCTCTCTTAACGTTTACCAATTCGTCCGTCAAACTCATCACGGCAGGACAGAGTGAAGACTGAAAGTGTAAGAAGATGTGGAGGGAAACAGAGAATCTGGCAGGAGCATCGAACGCACAAGTGCACGAATTTTGCTTTTTGCTTGGATGTAAACTCAGAAGTTGTAAGGAATTTGGGAAGGAGAAGGGACATTTCAGAAGGAGAAGAAGTTGTTGTTGGAGTCCTGGCAAAAGCTTTAAAAAAAAAAAAAAGTGGTTTCTTTTTTCTTCACTATTATATTCTTTGGTGGTATATGGTGTGCTGTTTTATTTCTTGGTGTTATTAGCTCTGTGTAAATTGTTTATTGAGTCAAGCTAACTTTGCATGGGTTGCTTTGTATTTGAGGTAGGATCAATTTCAAGAGGTTTCTTTCACAGACTTCTGATAGGTATTACTGGGATTTTGGTTTTGTTTACTGTATGCATAAACATAGAGATTTGGTAGGGCCAGCTGGGCTGCTGGAGTTTTGGGTGTGAATTTATTAGATGGCTTTTGGTAAACACAGAATAATTATGTAAGGTAACAGCAAATTACCCAATTACCCAATTGATCTAGCTATGTAACCTTACCACAAAGTTTTATATCTTGCCAGTTTTCTGTTCTTCTGCTCCAAGTAGTTGTTGCAAAAAAAGAAAGCACTGTTACTTTTCTGAAAAGTTTTCTTCTATAACAAGCCCTTTACAGCCCTTGAATGTGAGTCAGAGGAGCCAAACAGCTGCAGCTGCTCTGAGGGCTTGGTGGGATTCGCCCCCTCCCTTTTCCTGGGTGGCATGGGAACGAGAGGCGGGCACAATCAGGGGTATATTAACCCCAGCCGTGGCTGAGGGGCTTCATTCCCTCTCTGGGATGTGCTGGGTTAAGAGCTCTCCTCATTTCAGTGAAGAGGCTTTTTCAGCCCGTCTCAGCATCTTTTCAGCAGGTGTTTCTGGGCATCTAAAGCACAGAGGCTTGGAAGATTCTGTGAAGAAAACAGCATGGAATACAGGGAGTATTTAGGTTTGTGATTTTGGGTTTTGTGTTTAGGAGTGGTAAGGTGCTTTTGTAATTTTTAGTTTTGCTCTGGTTGTTTTTTTGGTTGGATTTCTTTTGGTGGAATTTTTGGGTTTTTTTGGTTTTCATTTTGGGGTTTTTAGTTGGTTTTTGTGGGGGTTTTGGATTTTTTGATGTTTTCTGTGGTTTTTTTGTTTCTGTGGGGAGTTAGGTGTTTTGGGATTTATTGTTTGTGTGGGTTTTGTTTGTTTGGTTTTTTTTCTTTGTTTTTGGGATTGGTTTTGTTGGGTTTTTTTTGTTTTGTTTTTTTTTTAATTGAGGAGTGCAACTCCCTGAAATTCCAAGCTGTGTCAAGCACAACATTTTATTCAGCAGATTGATCATGTCACAAGAGGGATCCGCCCAAGGTCTAAGATGATGTTTGAGATTGAGGCTTCAGGTGAGTTGAGGATTGTGATTGGGAGAGGGAGGGTGAGCAGTTAGGAGTTCTTGGGAGGGAGTTTGCAGGCAGCAGGGTGAGAAAGGGTCTTTATTTGTTTATTTGAGGCCTCCCCCACACAAGGCTTCTCAGAAGCCTAGCAGAGGCATTCCCATGTCTTACAGCACACAAGGTCATCCACTGCACTCAGGGGAATGCCATTTAACTTTGCCTTTCTCTAACCCAGGTGCCACTCCTAATGAAGGCCTTGGAATCATGATGAAGCTGGAGCCTGAAGGAGCCAGGCACACTCAGGAGAGAGCAAGTAGCTGCCTTGGTGGGATTTGGCCCACATAACTCTGGACTCATACTTTGGTTTTGGTTTTCTTTATTGTAGCTCACCGAGAGGCTCACAGGCCATCACGAGGCCCTCCGAGGCAGACTCATTTCAGGTGCAGCGTGGATTCCCATCACCGATCATCCAAAAGATAAGTCGAGGGCCTTGGCCTGGAGATGAGAGAATAGTGGGTTGGGAGTTCTTGGGGCAGATTTGAAAATTGGCAGCCGAAAAAGCAATCTTCTCCAAGGGCCTCTTAGGACAGCTAAAGGGAGAGGCTCTCCTTTTGATGGCAGCTTTCAGGCGGGCAGTGCAGAACAGCTCCGGTCTGTGTTGTGTTGTCCAGTGTTCTGTGTTCCCTAGTGTGTCTTTGGGGTCCCTTTTGCCTTCTCCCCTCGAGACCCTCACCACAAGCATGATGTGTCGTGTTTCATGTCCCCCCTGTTTGCCACTTTCTGTGTCACGGGTGTGTGCGCACATTTGTGCCGGAGCTGTTCTGCCCTGCCGCATGGCCTGCTGCAGTAGGAGAAACCGTGGGGCGTTGGAATTTGTAATGCTGGCTGTACTTGGGCTCTAGATGCTATTCCTAGATTGACATAAGGTGTTTGCAGCTTGTGAGTTATCCTGGTGGTGTTTGGCATATGTTGTAACTTTCTTTCAGGTGCAGACGCATTCCATGTGTGGCAGGGGGTCAGAGTTAGGAGGTGTCGGGCCTTCTTAGGAGTGCGGTGAGTAGCTGAGTGGTGGGGTTTTGGCCGATGCGGTGCCAAGATCAGGGACTGATGTTTGGTTCTCTTTACTCTAGCTGTCTCAGAGACACCAGCCCGGTGCCAGCAGGACCTTCCCAGCTGACGAGGTGGCCTTTCTTTGCACCTGACAGGGACCAGCATCCCCAGATGTCTGAGAGATAAGTAGAGGGCTGTGACCCACAGAGGGGATGAAAGCAGGGTGCTGGTTTGGGAATTCCTGGGAGGGGGTTTTGAGTCCAGTTTTGGGGGGGGGGGGGTGTGGTGTGTTCATGAAGTGGCCCCTTAGGCCCCATAAAAGCCAAGTCTCACTTTTGATTGCAGTGCTGAGGTGTGCAGCAGGGCAGAGCAGTCCCGGTGTGCATCGTGTCACTTGTCTATTGTGCATTATGTGTTGTTTGCGTATGCCATATCTTTCACTTAGGGGGGCCTGTGAGAAACCCTGGCATCATTGTTAGCCTCTGTGATCTCTGCACTCCTTGGCCTGGCGCCCAGGCCACAGAACTTTTGACTAGGGAGCTCAGACAAGCATCAGACTCTCTTCTCTCTTTGGAAGCATCCAGTCAGACGTCTTTTCAGGTCTTGTTCTGAGCTGTATGGACAGCTGTGCCCCACCTGGATCCATTATGGTGGATTAGGACTTGTAATATTACGAGGTTAGGTAGAGGATTTTGACTGTAGGATTCCTAGGCATCAGTCTTTGCTGTTCTTGGAATAAATCATTCAGTAATCATCTTCTTCCTCCAGGGTTCTCTGAGCCTCATCAGCTCACCATCGGTCTCAGCTCACTCATCTCCTTTTGCATTCTCTCAGTCCTTGCAGCCGTTTTCCTTGCCAAGAGATTTCTGTTCCTGTTGTGTCCCCGTTGTCTGTCCTATCCTGTGTCATGGCTCTCAGCACACATTTGTGCCCGAGCTGCTCTGCCGTGCTGCACAGCCTGGTGCGATAGGAGAAGTCCCAGGGACTTGGAGTTTGTAATGTGGGGTGTAGTTGGACTCTAGATGGGATTTGTAGATGGGCACATCATATCTGGAGCTCATCAGTTATCCTGCCACAGTGTGACTCTTGTCCTAACTTTTTTTTCAGGTTCAGATGGATTAAATGTGTGCCAGAGGGCCCCATGCCAGGTGTGGGGATTCTCCTGAGTAGGTGAGGCCCCATTTGCCTCTGCAGCAGACTCTGTTACACCTCTCAACTGACTCTGTTACACTGCTGTTCTTTGTCTTTCTTTTAGGAAGTAAATCTGGATGCCAGCAGTCAACGTGAGCAGTGGAGAGAATTGGTTGTTATTGCTCAGCTCTCAAGCACAACAATTTCGCAGCAGATTCATCGTGTCACAAGAGGGATCTGCCCAGTGTCAAGGATGATGTTTGAGATTGAGGCTTCAGGTGAGTTGAGGATGGTTACTGGGAGAGGGAGGGTGAGCAGGCATCCAGTTAGGAGTTCTTGAGAGGGGGTTTGCAGGCAGCAGGGTGAGAAAGGGTCTTTATTTGTTTATTTGAGAGCCCCTCCCAAGGTGTCTCAGAAGCCTAGCAGAGGCATTCCCATGGCTTACAGCATACAAGGTGATCCACTGCACTCAGAGGAATGCCATTTAACTTTGTCTTTCTGTAACCCAGGTGCCACTCCTAATAAAGGCCACAGCCTTGGAATCAGGATGAAGCTGGAGCCTGAAGGAGCCAGGCACACTCAGGAGAGGGCAAGTAGCTGACTTGCAGGGATTTGGCCCACATAACTCTGGACTCACTCTTTGATTTTGGTTTTCTTGATTGCAGCTGACCGAGAGGCTCACAGGCCATCACAGAGCCCTCCAAGGCAGACTCATTTCAGGTGCAGCGTGGATTCCATTCACCAATCATCCAAAAGATAAGTCGGGGGCCACAGCCTGGAGATGGTGGAGTAGCAGGTTGGGAGTTTTTGGGACAGATTCAAAAATGAGCAGAGAGGAAAGCAATCTTCTCCAAAGGCCTTTTAGGACAGCTAAAGGGAGAGGCTCTACTTTTGATGGCAGCTTTCAGGCGGGCAGTGCAGAACAGCTCCGGTCTGTCGTGTTTTCCGGTGTGCTGTGTTCCCTAGTGTGTCTTTGGGGTCCCTTTTGCCTTTTCCCCTCGAGGCCCTCACCACAAGCATGATGTGTCGTGTTTCATGTCCCCCCTGTTTGTCACTTTCTGTGTCACGGGTGTGTGCACACATTTTTTGCCGGAGCTGTTCTGCCCTGCCGCATGGCCTCCTGCAGTAGGACGAACCATAGGGAGGGGGAATTTGTAATGTGGGCTGTACTTGGGCTCTAGATGTTGTTCCTAGATTGACATAAGATGTTTGCAGCTTGTGAGTTACCCTGGTGGTGTTTGACATATGTTCTAACTTTCTTTCAGGTGCAGATGCATTCCACGTGTGGCAGAGGGTCAGGGTTAGGAGGTGCCGGGCCTTCTTAGGAGCGCGGTGAGTAGCAGAGTGGTGGGGTTTTGGCCAATGCGGTGCCAAGATCAGGCACTGATGTTTGGTTCTCTTTAATCTAGCTGTCTGAGAGACACCAGCCCGGTGCCAGCAGGACCTTCCCAGCTGACGAGGTGGCCTTTCTTTGCACCTGACACAGACTGGCATCCCCAGATGTCTGAGAGATAAGTAGAGGGCTGCGACCCACAGTGGGGATGAAGGCATGGTGCTTGTTTGGGAATTCCTGGGAGGGGTTTTTGAGTCCAGTTTGGAGCGGGGGGTGTTCATTAAACGGCTCGTTAGGCCCCATGAAAGCCAAGTCTCACTTTTGATCACAGTGCTGAGGTGTGCAGGGCAGAGCAGTCCCCGTGTGCATCGTGTCACTTGTCTGTTGTGCATTGTGTGTTGTTTTGTGTATCTCCTGTCTTCTACCTTAGGCCTTTGAGGGCCCTGTCAGTACCCCTGGCATCATTGTTAGCATCTGTAATCTCTGCATTCCCTGGTCTGGCACCCGGGCCACAGAGCTTTTGACTCGCGAGCTCAGACAGGCATCAGACTCTCTTCTCTCTTTGGAAGCATCCAGTCAGACGTCTTTTCAGGTCTTGTTCTGAGCTGTATGGACAGCTGTGCCCCACCTGGATCCATTATGGTGGATTAGGACTTGTAATATTACGAGGTTAGGTAGAGGATTTTGACTGTAGGATTCCTAGGCATCCGTCTTTGCTGTTCTTGGAATTAATCATTCAGTTATCATCTTCTTCCTTCAGAGTTCTCTGAGCCTCATCAGCTCACCATCGGTCTCAGCTCGGTCATCTCCTTTTGCATTCTCTCAGTCCTTGCAGCCATTTTCCTTGCCAAGAAATTTCTGTCTGTGTCTTGTGCCTATTGTTTGTCACGTCCTGTCCTGTGTCACGGGTGTCTGCACACTTTGGGGATGGGGCTGCTCTGCCGTGCTGCACAGCCTGGTGCGATAGGAGAAGTCTTGGAGACTTGGAGTTTGTAATGTGGGGTGTAGTTGGACTCTAGATGGGATTTGTAGATGGACACAGGACATCTGGAGCTCATCAGTTATCCTGCCACAGTGTGACTCTTGTCCTAACTTTTTTTTCAGATTCAGATGGATTAAATGTGTGCCAGAGGGCCCCATCCCGGGTGAGGGGATTGCCCCGAGCCGGTGAGGCCCCATTTGTCTCTGCAGCAGAAGTGTGTATGGTGAGTGTGTTACAGCTCTGTTCTTTGTCTTTCTTTTCAGGATGTCAATCTGGATGCCAGCAGTCAAGGTGAGCAGTGGAGAGAATTGGCTGTTATTGCTCAGCTCTCAAGCACAACAATTTTTCAGCAGATTCGTCGTGTCACAAGAGGGATCTGCCCAGTGTCAAGGATGATGTTTGAGATTGAGGCTTCAGGTGAGTTGAGGATGGTGCCTGGGAGAGGGAGGGTGATCAGGTATCCAGTTTAGGAGTTCTTAGGAGGGGGTTTGCAAGCAGCAGGTTGAGAAAGGGTGTTTATTTGAGGGCACCCCACACAAGGCTGAGAAGCCTAGCAGAGGCATTGCCATGTCTCAGAGCACACAAGGTGATCCACTGCACTCAGAGGAATGCCATTTAACTTTGTCTTTCTGTAACCCAGGTGCCACTCCTAATAAAGGCCACAGCCGTGGAATCAGGATGAAGCTGGAGCCTGAAGGAGCCAGGCACACTCAGGAGAGGGCAAGTAGCTGACTTGCAGGGATTTGGCCCACATAACTCTGGACTCATACTTTGGTTTTGGTTTTCTTGATTGCAGCTGACCGAGAGGCTCACAGGCCATCACAGAGCCCTCCAAGGCAGACTCATTTCAGGTGCAGCGTGGATTCCCCTCACCGATCATCTAAAAGATAAGTCGGGGGCCGCGGTCTGGAGATGAGACGATGAGAGAGTATCAGGTTGGCAGTTCTTTGGCCAGATTTAAAAATTGGCAGTGGGGAAAGCAATCTTCTCCAAAGGCCTCTTAGGACAGCTAAAGGGAGAGGCTCTACTTTTGATGGCAGCTTTCAGGCGGGCAGTGCAGAACAGCTCCGATCTGTGTCCTGTTGTCCGGTGTGCTGTGTTCCCTAGTGTGTCTTTGGGGTCCCTTTTGCCTTCTCCCCTCGAGACCCTCACCACAAGCATGATGTGTCGTGTTTCATGTCCCCCTGTCTGTCACTTTCTGTGTCACGGGTGTGTGCACAGATTTGTGCCAGAGCTGTTCTTCCCTGCCGCATGGCCTGCTGCAATAAGACGAACCATAGGGAGGGGGAATTTGTAATGTTGGCTGTACTTGGGCTCTAGATGCTATTCCTAGATTGACATAAGGTGTTTGCAGCTTGTGAGTAACCCTGGTGGTGTTTGACATATGTTCTAACTTTCTTTCAGGTGCAGATGCATTCCACGTGTGGCAGAGGGTCAGGGTTAGGAGGTGCCAGGCCTTCTTAGGAGCGCGGTGAGTAGCAGAGCGGTGGGGTTTTGGCCAATGCGGTGCCAAGATCAGGCACTGATGTTTGGTTCTCTTTACTCTAGCTGTCTCAGAGACACCAGCCCGGTGCCAGCAGGACCTTCCCGTTTGACAAGGTGGCCTTTCTTTGCACCCGAGACCCGCATCCCCAGCTGTATGAGAGATAAGTAGAGGGCTACGACCCACAGTGGGGATGAAGTCATGGTGCTGTTTCGGGAAATACTGGGTGGAGTTTTTGATTCAGCTTTGGCGGTGGGGGATGTTCATGAGGTGGCCCCTTAGGCCTCATAAAAGCCAAGTCTCACTTTTGATCACAGTGTTGAGGTGTGCAGGGCAGAGCAGTCCCGGTGTGTCTCGTGTCACTTGTCTGTTGTGCATTATGTGTTGTTTGTGTATCCAATGTCTTTTACCTTTGGAGGGCCCTGTCAGTACCCCTGGCATCATTGTTAGCATCTCTGATCTCTGCATTCCCTGGCCCGGCACCCAGGCCATATATGAGTTTCTGATACCTGTCTGAGCTCCCCAGTCAAAAGTTACCTCTTTGGAAGCATCCAGTCAGATTTCTTGTCAGGTCTAGTTCTGAGCTGTATGGACAGCTATGCCCCACCTGGATCCATTGTGGTGGATTAGGACTTGTAATAATATGAGGTTAGGTACAGCATTCGGACAGTAGGATTCCTAGGCATCCATCTTTGCTGTTCTTGGAATTAATCATTCAGTTATCATCTTCGTCCCCCAGGGTTTTCTGAGCCTCATCAGCTCACCATCGGTCTCAGCTCACTCATCTCCTTTTGCATTCTCTCAGTCCTTGCAGCCATTTTCCTTGCCAAGAGATTTCTTTTCCTGTTGTGTCCCCTGTTGTTGTCTGTCCTGTCTGTCCTGTGTCACGGGTGTCAGCACACATTTGGGATGGGGCTGCTCTGCCGTGCTGCACAGCCTGGTGCGATAGGAGAAGTCTTGGAGACTTGGAATGTGTAATGTGGGGTGTAGTTGGACACTAGATGGGATCTGTGGATGGGCACAGGGCATCTGGAGCTCATCAGTTATCCTGCAACAGTGTGACTCTTGTCCTAACTTTTTTTTCAGATTCAGATGGATTAAATGTGTGCCAGAGGGCCCCATCCCGGGCGAGGGGATTGCCCCGAGCCGGTGAGGCCCCATTTGTCTCTGCAGCAGAAGTGTGTATGGTGAGTGTGTTACAGCTCTGTTCTTTGTCTTTCTTTTCAGGAAGTCAATCTGGATGCCAGCAGTCAAGGTGAGCAGTGGAGAGAATTGGCTGTTATTGCTCAGCTCTCAAGCACAACAATTTTTCAGCAGATTCGTCGTGTCACAAGAGGGATCTGCCCAGTGTCAAGGATGATGTTTGAGATTGAGGCTTCAGGTGAGTTGAGGATGGTGCCTGGGAGAGGGAGGGTGATCAGGTATCCAGTTTAGGATTTCTTGGGAGCGGGTTTGCAAGCAGCAGGGTGAGAAAGGGTGTTTATTTGAGGGCCCCCCCACACAAGGCTGTTCAGAAGCCTAGCAGAGGCATTCCCATGGCTTACAGCATACAAGGTGATCCACTGCACTCAGAGGAATGCCATTTAACTTTGTCTTTCTGTAACCCAGGTGCCACTCCTAATAAAGGCCACAGCCTTGGAATCAGGATGAAGCTGGAGCCTGAAGGAGCCAGGCACACTCAGGAGAGGGCAAGTAGCTGACTTGCAGGGATTTGGCCCACATAACTCTGGACTCATACTTTGGTTTTGGTTTTCTTGATTGCAGCTGACCGAGAGGCTCACAGGCCATCACAGAGCCCTCCAGGGCAGACTCATTTCAGGTGCAGCGTGGATTCCCCTCACCGATCATCCAAAAGATAAGTCGGGGGCCACGGTCTGGAGATGGCGGAGTAGCAGATTGGGAGTTCTTGGGACAGATTAAAAAATGAGCAGAGGGGAAAGCAACCTTCTCCAAAGGCCTCTTAGGACAGCTAAAGGGAGAGGCTCTACTTTTGATGGCAGCTTTCAGGCGGGCAGTGCAGAACAGCTCCGATCTGTGTCGTGTTGTCCGGTGTGCCGTGCTCCCTGGTGTGTCTTTGGGGTCCCTTTTGCCTTTTCCCCTCGAGGCCCTCACCACAAGCATGATGTGTCGTGTTTCATGTCCCCCTGTCTGTCACTTTCTGTGTCACGGGTGTGTGCACACATTTTTTGCCGGAGCTGTTCTGCCCTGCCGCATGGCCTGCTGCAATAGGACGAGCCTTGGGGAGTTGAAATTTGTAATGTGGGCTGTACTTGGGCTCTAGATGTTGTTCCTAGATTGACATATGGTGTTTGCAGCTTGTGAGTTATCCTGGTGATGTTTGACATGTGTTCTAACTTTCTTTCAGGTGCAGACGCATTCCACGTGTGGCAGAGGGTCAGGGTCAGGAGGTGCCGGGCCTTCTTAGGAGCTCGGTGAGTAGCAGAGTGGTGGGGTTTTGGCCGATGCGGTGCCAAGATCAGGCACTGATGTTTGGTTCTCTTTAATCTAGCTGTCTGAGAGACACCAGCCCGGTGCCAGCAGGACCTTCCCATCTGATGAGGTGGCCTTTCTTTGCACCTGACAGGGACCAGCATCCCCAGATGTCTGAGAGATAAGTAGAGGGCCGTGACCCACAGAGGGGCTGAAAGCACGGTGCTGGTTTGGGGATTACAGGGAGGGGGTTTTGAGTCCAGTTTGGAGGTGGGGGGGTGTTAATGAAGTGGCCCCTTAGGCCCCATAGAAGCCAAGTCTCACTTTTGATCACAGTGCTGAGGTGTGCAGCAGGGCAGAGCAGTCCCGGTGTGTCTCGTGTCACTTGTCTGTTGTGAATTGTGTGTTGTTTGTGTATCCCATGTCTTTTACCTTAGGGGTGCCTGTCATTAATCTTGGCATCATTGTTAGCATCTGTGATCTCTGCATTCCCTGTCCTGGCACCCAGGCCACGGAACTTTTGACTGGGGAGCTCAGACAGGCGTCAGACTCTCTTCTGTCTTTGGAAGCATCGCATCTGATGTCTTGTCAGGTCTTGGTCTGGGCTGTATGGACAGCTATGCCCCCACCTGGATCCATTTTGGTGGATTAGGACTTGGCGTAATATGAGGTTAGGTAGAGGATTCTGACCGTAGGATTCCTAGGCATCCATCTTTGCAGTTCTTAGAAGAAATCATTCAGTTATCATCTTCTTCCTTCGGGGTTCTCTGAGCCTCATCAGCTCACCATCAGTTTGAACTCGGTCATCTCCTTTTGCATTCTCTCAGTCCTTGCAGCCATTTTCCTTGCCTAGAATTTTCTGTCTGTGTTGTGTCCCCGTTGTCTGTCCTGTCCTGTCCATCCTGTGTCACGGCTGTCAGCACACATTTGTGCCCGAGCTGCTCTGCCCTGCCGCATAGCCTGGTGCAATAGGAGAGGGCCCGGGGATTTGTAATGTGCAGTGTGGGGTGTAGTTGGACTCTAGATGGGATTTGTAGATGGACACAGGATATCTGGAGCTCTTCAGTTATCATTGAACCGTCTGACTGTTGTCCTAACTTTTTTTTCAGATGCACCTCCTCAGATGACTGCAGTAGTTGTGTAGGTTCCTTCTTCTGAAAGGGAATAGGGCGCAAGAATTCATCTTCCAGAGAATTTTTGCAAGTCCTGGCTTGTATTGTATCTGCCTATGGTGGCTTATGTTCTATGTACCTATACATCTGTCTTCTATTGGATTTTGGGTAGAAAATTTATCAGTCCAGAGAGGAGACAAGTCCTAGCTGTCAGATAAGCCACTCGTTGACCCTTCCTGTCGTCTCACAGGTCCCCGAGGCTGCTGATTTCCCCAGGATCTGCCATTTTACCTCAAGGAGCGGCAGCCAGAAGATGTGTCACAGCACGTTCTTCAGCATCTCGAGTAAGGGCCGCAGTGAGCATTTAAGTGGAAAGATTGTGTGAGCGTGTGTGAGAGCACGTGGCTGTGTCTGTCTGTGTCTGCTCGTCTCTGCGTGTGTGAGTGCATGCTGACTGGATTTAACCTTGTGTGTGTGACTTTTGCTTTCCAGGTTTTGCGACTCCTTGTTAAATTTAGAATAAAAAATCCCCAGCCGGGTTGTATTGCATGAACTGACATGATATGTACCGATTTTGGCTTAAAACCCAGAAAACCAGACGAAGATGAGCAGGAAAAAACCAGAAAAAAACCACATGATGGACAAGAAAAAAACCCAGAAAAAGCCCAGGATGGGCAAGAAAGCAACGAGAAAAAAACCCCAGAAAATAATCCCAGATGGGCAAGAAAAAAACGTAGAAAAACCCCAGAAAATCACCCAAGATGGGCAAGAAAAAAACCCAGAAAAAACCCCCAAAAAAAAACTCTGAGATGGGCAAGAAAAAACCCAGAAAAAACCCCCAAGATGGACAAGAAATAACCCAGAAAAAAATTCGAAGAAGGGCAAGAAAAGACCCAGAAAACACCCAGAAAAAAATCGCAACCCAAGTATAAATATAGAAATGTTTGTCAAGTATATGCAAATATATAAAGAAATGTTAAATTATTTGAAATATAAAATAACATAAATATAACATTTATACAGTATTACTTGTGTTATGGATCATATTGATTTTTATTTATTTCCTATAATACACTACAATATTTATATCAATTTTACATCTATCATATCTATCATTTGTTATATGTTATACCAGATTGATATACTCTAGGTTTTTTTAAGTAGTTTAAAATAAAGGGGATTTTTTTTTTTATTTGGCAAAAGCAGGTGTTTTAGTATAAACATTATAAATACAAATAATATAAAGGTAGAAATCTAAGAATAGAAATAGATCATAAATAGCTGAAGGTTAATATAAAAATTAAAAATGTAAGGAAAAATAAGTTGTAGCAGTAGATACGGTACATAATTAGGAAAATAATTTATCTCTTATTTGAATAGGATACATGTTATACATAATGATTAATATAATACTTAAGTATAAACTGCAAATATAAATGTGAATATAGTCATGAGCGCTATAAATATAAAAATATTTCAATGTAGTTTAAAAGAATAGAGCTTTTTTGTATTTATTTAGTTAGGATGGGATTTGTATTTTAAATAGTGAAAGCATGATAGAAATGTAACTTTAGACATAGAAATATGCAATCAATGTGGAAAGATATTTATAAAAGCACAAAATATAAGTAAATATAAATAATAGAAATAGAATAATGTTATATAAATTACATGCTACATCAATGTCCACTATAGCTATGCATGTGAATATAAATACGAAAAATGGAAATAAAAAATTTATTTAAACATGGCTTTAAAGCAAGGGGCCTTGTTTGATTCTGGTGGGGTAAGAGGCAGGTTTTTGGCATTTATTTCAGAGCAGTTTTTGGCGGGGGTCGCCCCTGTTCTTTTTTGCCACCTTGCCTGCCCGCAGCCCCGAGGCGCGCTGCGCCCCCGGCTGGGGCGGGCGGCAGTGCTGCCGCCTTGTGGGCAGAGCGCGGTACTGCAGCCCTGCGCCGAGAGGCCGCCACCTTGGGAGTGGCGCGTCGCGGATGTCGCGGACTTTTGGTTGACCTTCTCAACAGGGCGGCGAAAAGGGCGGGGAAGTGGAGGACCGGGGTGGGTGTCAGTGGACTGCCTGCATGGAATACCGACCCCGGCGCGGCCCCGGTGGTATTTTCTGTGACGTTTCAAGTGTACCCGACACATGCTGTGGTCTCAGCGGCGCCGCGGGCGGGCGTATTTCGGCGGGTTTGTGACAGGCATGTGGGGAAACGCCTCGCTGTGCCGGGGTCCTCTGACAGCCGCTTTCCCGCCCTGAGGGAGCCGAGCCGGGCCGAATAGTTCCGAAGAGCCGAAGAGCCGAGTGTGGGCGAAAACAGCCGAGTTTCCCCGAAGAGCCGAGTGTAGCCGAAAACAGCCGAGTTTCCCCGAAGAGCCGAGTGTGGCCGAAAATAGCCGAGTTTCACCGAAGAGCCGAGTGTGGCCGAACACAGCCGACTTGAGACGAAGAGCCGAGTGTAGCCGAACACAGCCGACTTGAGACGAAGAGCCGAGTGTGGCCGAAAATAGCCGAGTTTCACCGAAGAGCCGAGTGTGGCCGAACACAGCCGACTTGAGACGAAGAGCCGAGTGTAGCCGAACACAGCCGACTTGAGACGAAGAGCCGATGATAGCCGAGTGTAACCGATAGCCGACTGTAGCCGACATTGGCCGCATTTAGACAAAGAGCCGAATATGACCGACTTTAGCCCAACCGGGCCGAGTTCAGCCGAAGAGCCGGAAAAGCCGAATTTAGACGAAAAGCCGAACCGAAACGATTTTAGACCTAAGCCGAACCAAGCCTAATTTAGCCGAGTTTATTTAAACAGAACCGAACGACGCCGCAGCACTCTGCCTGCAGAGCGCCGGTGCAGACGGCAGGGGGCGGTGTATAAAGCGAGTATAAAATATCAACTGTATATAAGAAGGAATAAAAAGCTCTGTGTCATGTGCAGCAGTAGAAAATTTCAGGCTCCCAGGGAATAAATAGTTTTCTTTCAATCATTATAGTTTTGGGGTTTTTCTTACTCCCAGGTAGCCTGAAAGTTACTACTGCTGCTTTTTGATTCTAAAGCTAGGAAGGAAAACCAAGATTACAAATACAAGAAAAAGAAAGGGAAAGGGAAGGGGAAAAAAAGGAAAGGAAAGGAAAGAAAGCAGGAGAGCAGAAGGGAAGGGAAGGGAAAGGGGTGAAAAACAGCATTAAAAAAAGAAAAAGAGTTGGAGGGGAAAAGAGAGGGCATTCGGGAGGAGCGGTCCTGCCTCAGGTCCTTCCCCGCCCTGGGGCGAAGGACCCGTTTGATGCCCGGGAGGGACTGCAGCTCCCGGTGGCGGGGGACGGAGCCGTGGCTGTCAGCCCGAGACTACAACTCCCGGCAGGCCCTGCTGCCGGCGCGGCGTGTGACGCAACGGCTATCGCGGCACATGAGTGGCTACCAGCCCGAGACTCCAACTCCCGGCAGGCCCTGCTGCCGGCGCGACGTGTGCCGCAACGGCCGACGCTGCCCGGGATTTTTCTCTAAATCGGCAGTAAATACAGCTGAGTAAAATTAGCTTGGTTTTCTTCCTTCTTTTTTAACTGAATTGTTTTTATTAAAAATACTATTTGAATATGTAGAAAAAGTGGGGATGTCCTGTAATATATCCTAGCTTTTCTTGTTTATAGGGTGCTCAGAAAACATGCGTCCCTTAGAGTCCCTCAGAAAGGTTCTCAGTGCGACCTCTACCAAGGTATGTATTTACTAATAAGTGATCCCTTTAGATATTTGCCTGTGTACCTTTTCCTGTAATTCAGAGCTTGCGTTCTGTGGGTTTTATGATAAACCTGTAAAATATGTAAGAATGCTTTTGCAAGTCTGAATCGTTGAAGGCAGCAGTAAGTGGATTTAGAGCCTGTTCTTGACCAGACAACGGGAAAAAGTGTGACTTTGATGCTGAACTTGTTTTTTTCATTTTTCATTTGACTTGTCTGGAATGATTTAGGAATAGAGAGAGCTAGAAAAAGAGAGAAATAGAATTGATTATTGAGCACTCCTCAAATGCTCACCACGATTCAGTGTAGAGCCGAAGTGAAGGGTGATGGAACAGAGCTCTGTGCTGTAGAAGGAAATAAATTTAAACCTGACCTCCGCACAGAGTCTCACTAACTTCTTTTGTTTTAAAATACAAAATATTATTAGGAAGTGTTGGAAGTTAGTGTTTTGGGAAAGAAACGGCAGTTCCACAGAACATTCCATTTAACAGAGGCTCTGGGAACGATTCATGTTGTAACTGCTGTCACTGCAATCAGTTGGTGGTTCAGCCTTGAAATGTGCACTTGCCCTTCTATAAAGCACTGTTTTGTTTGCCTTTCAGTGCTATGAGTCTTGATAAATTGGAGAAGAGCCCAAGAGAAATTTTTCATCCCTTGATATAAAAGGTAGGAAGTGACTTTTTTTGGTTTGGTTCTTTTTCTTTATTATTTCCTGGAAATAAAAGTAATTAAGTATAGGTACTACTGGTTTGTTTCTTCCAGTAGCAGATGATAACAATAGCAGTAGTAATAGTAAAAATAATAATAGAAATAATAATAATAGCAATGTAATACTACTTAAACTGTCTTTATCCATTGAACTGGCCATTTCAAATCAAAACTTCTAAACACAAATCAAACCATCATCCTCGTAGAATCTTTCACAGCAGTGGGCTATAGATCCTGGTTTTGTTGACAGGATTTATTGGTTCTGGAATAGCAAGAGGGAAGTACAAGCCTAACTACTTCTAGCTCACAGACCCATCCAGTGAATACTGCTTTGTGTTTTGGTGGGCTTGTGATGACTTTGAAATCAATTGCTCATTCCAGTAAAAAAAATTAATGTTTTTTTGAACCTGACAGTAGAAATAACTTTAGGCACCAACTTAATAATAACAGATCACCAATTTAAGTTCATAATTTTATGCTGTACTATCAAAGTTTAAAGGTAAATTTTTACTTATTAGGAGATGGTATAAAGTGTATGTTCCAATGTGTTGGATGTATGCAAAGGTACATACGTACCCGAAAGTCCTTAGAAGAAACAAATTTTTACGTCTGCTGTTTGATTGTTTATCATACAATATTTGGTTTTATTTCCCAGGGATCGGTGAATTTTAACTTTGGAGTCCTCTGTGCTAAGGATGCTCAGCCTACAGATGATGAAATGTTCAGTAATGGTGAGTTTTTCACCTTCTCTTTAATTGCTATGCTGATCTGAATAAGAAAAAAACAAAAGCAAGAGAAAAAAAAAGGATGGTTTATTATTTTTTACGCTGTTATGTTTGTTTCCTCAGTATTTGCTGCAGCTCTGCGAACCCAAGCTTTGGGTTCCTTCTGTCCCACTGGGAGTTGCCCAGTTTGGTTGCATCTGGTGAAATTCACCCTGAGACCTTACAGAGCTAGCTCAAACTACGTGAGAGCCATTTGCAGTTCTCTCCAGACACCTGGAGAATGGGTGATGTTTCTGAGGGTCTGGCAAGTATACTTGTATCAAAACTCAGTCTGTGAAATTTCTGGGGAAAACCCTTCTGTGTCCTGAAGGGTTCAAACTCTGGTGAGGATCCAGTTATCAGGTGCTCACCTGGATGGTTCCAGCTCTTAAAGTGAACACTTGTACTCTTACCCTGTAGTTTACATCTATTGTATTTTTGTTATTTTGCAAGATTTTACGGCTTTGCAAAATATTGTGCATTTCACTCTTTGGAACCTCTCAGATCGTTCTTTGGTGCAGCACCACCTCATGGGACACTTGGCTGCCGTCCTGAAGGGGTTGGTCGCTAGAATTGTAAATCCTGGAGAGTTTGTAAGTCTTCTGTCCCCAGGGAGGTACCATGCTTTGTTTACTTTTGTTCTGTTTGTAAGGCGCTGCTTCTCATTGGAAGTATGAATTTCAAACTACCCTGTTCTTATTTTAACTGTTTTCCTGGTTCTCTCCCTACGGCAGGGAAAGACTCTCGTATCCTTGTCGTCGGGCTCGGTGCTGTCCAAGAAGATGCAGAGGCTAAAAAAATCATAAGAAGCAAAATATGACTGCAGGGAAAACAAGCTGGAGAGAACAAAAGGTGATATTGTTATCCTTACCCTGTATTAGAAACATCCGCTGTGCTTTGATGCTGGCAGCTGCCAGGGGCTTGTTAGCTCTTTGTAGGCAGGTGTAGGTGTTCACTTGTAGGTTTTTTCTCTGGACAAGTCAATTCAAACTTTGCTAAGCTTATATTTGCAAATTACTCTCTAGCACAGTCCAGCATGACATTTTTGAATGTTGTAAAAATACCATGTTACTTGGAAATTGCTAATGATGAGAAGCTTTAGGGAAAAATAAGATGTCAGGGTTGGGAGATGTGAGAAGAATTTTGAGGGGATGTTAGACTGAAATAAAGCACACTTGAAGCTGGACTGGCACGCTGGCAGATCCCCTATTAAACAGTAGTGCTGAGATTAGCCTGGGGGTTGCCCATTGTTTCTGTAGAAATAAATGTTTTCTGGTCTTCAGAGGTAAGCTGCTTTGAAAAGCTGGAAGGCACAGCATAGTGACAATCCGTGTGCTTCGCATTAAAAATAGATTTCAGAAGGGTCCTAGGCTTTTGTCTTTTCCTAGAAGTCGATGTAATCCTATTGAGGAGTTTTTAATTCTGTGCTGCCATGTCATCGATCAGGGCCCTGTCGTACTAATCATCATACAGATGCAAAACAAAAAATCAGACCCTGTCCCGACCACTTAGAGCCCAGAACACGATTTCCTCAGGCTGCCATTTGTGTGCCATCGGTACTCACCGTGGAAGCGAGCTGGGGATTGTTGCACCCGTTGGGAACAAACCGCTTCTCGTCACACAGAACTGGAATTGGGACGACGCCTCAGCCAGCCTCTCTCTCCTGAATCTGCAGCAGAGCAGTTCCAGTCCATGCGGGCAATCCAGTTCCTGACGATCTGAGCGCACGGAGCAGCGCTCAGCTGCTGTGGGGGGCTCAGGGAGGGCAGAGTGTGCATTGTCATCTTCCTGAACCTACAGACGCGAATCGAAGTGAGAAGCCACAGGGTGGAAATCAGTCGCATATATGCTAAATAAAACTTGCAGGTTTTTTTTAAGAATTGTTTTTGCTTGTTCTTTGTTGTGCTTCTGTGCTTAGAAAACCTCCCTTTACAATCAGTTCAATTCATCAATTGAACCTTTGTTTGCAGACTCTCACTGAGCAGAATTTGTTGCAGACTCAGTGCACGCTGTGCAGGCCTCCCGGGAGTGTGAGGAGCTCATGTGTGCTACTTTTTGCTTTAGGACGCTCTGAGGTATTTATTCCTTTTGGGATACATGATGAGAATTCCCAAGAGAGGTAGTTATAAGGTATGACATCGGGAAAAAGCCTGTGTGGTTGGAATGTTGTTGCTGTCAAAAGTTAATTTTTTCTTAGCCAGTAGTTAGCTTTTTGCTTTATTTTTGTGGTATCAATATTTTATTGTTTAAAAAATTCCTTCAAAATAACTTCAGTGGTCGCCCACCAGTACCTTGTTCAGATTTGCCTATTTGCTTGTAGCTGAAATGTTCACATCTTGTTTATCATTCTATTTAAGAAACTGCTGCCCAGCCAACTAATAACTGAATATCCATCTGTCTAGGACACGGGGAGAGGATTTAGGTAATGTCTTTATTTCCAGAAAAAAGTTCCAGTGTAGTTTCTAAATAGAGGAGAAGGGGGTGAAGACTCGGGGCTCTGATGCCGTTGGGGCACCCCAAGGTCCCCAGGAGAGGGGGCCCCACTGCGGTGCAGGAGCAGGTGTGTTCTCATGTAATATTGAACAAATTATAAATATAAATATGAAAATTATAAACATGAAAATATTTTTAAAATACTTAAATAAAGCGGGTTTTCTTTATTGGTCAATAGGCAGTGTTTTGATTGTAAAAATTATAAATGCAAATAATATAAAGGTAGAAATCTAAGTTTAGAAATATATAATAAATACATACAGATAAATATAAAAATTTAAAATATCAGAAAAAATTAGTTGTAGCAGTAGATATTATACATAATTTAAATAATAATTTAAATCTATTTTAAAATTTTATATATATAATATATCATTATTAATGTAATACATCCAAAGAAACGATAAATTAAAATATGAATGTATAATTATACAAAGTATAAATAAAAAATATTTCAGTATCCTTTAAAAGAAGGGTTTTTTTATTTATTTGGTTAGAGACGGGGTTTTTATTTGGAATAATGGAAGTATTATAGAAGTATAAAATTAAATATAGAAATATACAGTCAATATAGAAAGATATTTGTAAAAACACGAGCGAACGACGCCTCCTTCGGCCGAACCAAGGCGAGACCGGCGGAACCTGACGGCCTCGAGCGAACCGAGGCCAGGCTTGCGAGGCTGCCTGAACGGAGCCGAGCTCAGCCGAACCAAGCCCGCTGCTCTCGTGCGCGCTAATTAGCGCGAGTGCGGTCACTGCCCAATGAGCTCCTGTGCCACGCCGCGCTCCCGATCGTGTCCGTGCGATGGCCGGGCCGCCCGCGGGACGCGGCAGCAGGAGAGCCCCGAGCCGGGCGAGTTTAACGTGAGGCGGCGCCGCTTGCCCGCCGTCAGGGAGCCGAGCCGAGGCGAGCTCAGCCGAACGCGGAGAGAGCGGCTCCGAGTTCGACCGAAGCGAGCCGAGCCGCGCCGAGGGCAGAGAGCGGCTCCGAGTTCGGCCGAAGAGAGCCGAGGCGCGCCGAGCGCACTGATCGGCTCCGAGTTCGGCCGAGGCGAGCCGGGCCGCGAACTGATCGGCTCCGAGTTCGGCCGAAGCGAGCCGAGCCGCGCCGGGCGCACTGATCGGCTCCGAGTTCGGCCGAAGCGAGCCGAGGCGCGCCGGGCGCAGAGAGCGGCTCCGAGTTCGGCCGAAGCGAGCCGAGCCGCGCCGGGCGCACTGAGAGGCTCCGAGTTCGGCCGAAGCGAGCCGAGCCGCGCCGGGCGCAGAGAGCGGCTCCGAGTTCGGCCGAAGCGAGCCGAGCCGCGCCGGGCGCAGAGAGCGGCTCCGAGTTCGGCCGAAGCGAGCCGAGCCGCGCCGGGCGCACAGAGAGGCTCCGAGTTCGGCCGAAGCGAGCCGAGCCGCGCCGGGCGCAGAGAGCGGCTCCGAGTTCGGCCGAAGCGAGCCGAGCCGCGCCGGGCGCAGAGAGCGGCTCCGAGTTCGACCGAAGCGAGCCGAGCCGCGCCGAGCGCAGAGAGCGGCTCCGAGTTCGGCCGAAGCGAGGCGATCCGTGCCGAAGGGTCGAGTCCAGCCGAATGCAGATGACAATGGCCGAGTTTAGCCGATTACAGCCGCATTTAGCCGAGCAGCTGTGAGCCTTGCACGCTTGAGGTGAGCGTGCATCGTTGCCGGCCTGGGATTGAGTGAGATGCACTAAGGAAACCAGCTCTGGGGAGGGAGGCAGGGAAATCCTCTCTTAACGTTTACCAATTCGTCCGTCAAACTCATCACGGCAGGACAGAGTGAAGACTGAAAGTGTAAGAAGATGTGGAGGGAAACAGAGAATCTGGCAGGAGCATCGAACGCACAAGTGCACGAATTTTGCTTTTTGCTTGGATGTAAACTCAGAAGTTGTAAGGAATTTGGGAAGGAGAAGGGACATTTCAGAAGGAGAAGAAGTTGTTGTTGGAGTCCTGGCAAAAGCTTAAAAAAAAAAAAAAAAGTGGTTTCTTTTTTCTTCACTATTATATTCTTTGGTGGTATATGGTGTGCTGTTTTATTTCTTGGTGTTATTAGCTCTGTGTAAATTGTTTATTGAGTCAAGCTAACTTTGCATGGGTTGTTTTGTATTTGAGGTAGGATCAATTTCAAGAGGTTTCTTTCACAGACTTCTGATAGGTATTACTGGGATTTTGGTTTTGTTTACTGTATGCATAAACATAGAGATTTGGTAGGGCCAGCTGGGCTGCTGGAGTTTTGGGTGTGAATTTATTAGATGGCTTTTGGTAAACACAGAATAATTATGTAAGGTAACAGCAAATTACCCAATTACCCAATTGATCTAGCTATGTAACCTTACCACAAAGTTTTATATCTTGCCAGTTTTCTGTTCTTCTGCTCCAAGTAGTTGTTGCAAAAAAAGAAAGCACTGTTACTTTTCTGAAAAGTTTTCTTCTATAACAAGCCCTTTACAGCCCTTGAATGTGAGTCAGAGGAGCCAAACAGCTGCAGCTGTTCTGAGGGCTTGGTGGGATTCGCCCCCTCCCTTTTCCTGGGTGGCATGGGAACGAGAGGCGGGCACAATCAGGGGTATATTAACCCCAGCCGTGGCTGAGGGGCTTCATTCCCTCTCTGGGATGTGCTGGGTTAAGAGCTCTCCTCATTTCAGTGAAGAGGTTTTTTCAGCCCGTCTCAGCATCTTTTCAGCAGGTGTTTCTGGGCATCTAAAGCACAGAGGCTTGGAAGATTCTGTGAAGAAAACAGCATGGAATACAGGGAGTATTTAGGTTTGTGATTTTGGGTTTTGTGTTTAGGAGTGGTAAGGTGCTTTTGTAATTTTTAGTTTTGCTCTGGTTGTTTTTTTGGTTGGATTTCTTTTGGTGGAATTTTTGGGTTTTTTTGGTTTTCATTTTGGGGTTTTTAGTTGGTTTTTGTGGGGGTTTTGGATTTTTTGATGTTTTCTGTGGTTTTTTTGTTTCTGTGGGGAGTTAGGTGTTTTGGGATTTATTGTTTGTGTGGGTTTTGTTTGTTTGGTTTTTTTCTTTGTTTGTTTTTGGGATTGGTTTTGTTGGGTTTTTTTTTGTTTTGTTTTGTTTTTTTTTAATTGAGGAGTGCAACTCCCTGAAATTCCAAGCTGTGTCAAGCACAACATTTTATTCAGCAGATTGATCATGTCACAAGAGGGATCCGCCCAAGGTCCAAGATGATGTTTGAGATTGAGGCTTCAGGTGAGTTGAGGATTGTGATTGGGAGAGGGAGGGTGAGCAGTTAGGAGTTCTTGGGAGGGAGTTGGCAGGCAGCAGGGTGAGAAAGGGTCTTTATTTGTTTATTTGAGGCCTCCCCCACACAAGGCTTCTCAGAAGCCTAGCAGAGGCATTCCCATGTCTTACAGCACACAAGGTCATCCACTGCACTCAGGGGAATGCCATTTAACTTTGCCTTTCTCTAACCCAGGTGCCACTCCTAATGAAGGCCTTGGAATCATGATGAAGCTGGAGCCTGAAGGAGCCAGGCACACTCAGGAGAGAGCAAGTAGCTGCCTTAGTGGGATTTGGCCCACATAACTCTGGACTCATACTTTGGTTTTGGTTTTCTTTATTGTAGCTCACCGAGAGGCTCACAGGCCATCACGAGGCCCTCCGAGGCAGACTCATTTCAGGTGCAGCGTGGATTCCCATCACCGATCATCCAAAAGATAAGTCGAGGGCCTTGGCCTGGAGATGAGAGAATAGTGGGTTGGGAGTTCTTGGGGCAGATTTGAAAATTGGCAGCCGGAAAAGCAATCTTCTCCAAGGGCCTCTTAGGACAGCTAAAGGGAGAGGCTCTACTTTTGATGGCAGCTTTCAGGCGGGCAGTGCAGAACAGCTCCGGTCTGTGTTGTGTTGTCCAGTGTTCTGTGTTCCCTAGTGTGTCTTTGGGGTCCCTTTTGCCTTCTCCCCTCGAGACCCTCACCACAAGCATGATGTGTCGTGTTTCATGTCCTCCCTGTTTGCCACGTTCTGTGTCACGGGTGTGTGCACACATTTTTTGCCGGAGCTGTTCTGCCCTGCCGCATGGCCTGCTGCAGTAGGAGAAACCGTGGGGCGTTGGAATTTGTAATGCTGGCTGTACTTGGGCTCTAGATGCTATTCCTAGATTGACATAAGGTGTTTGCAGCTTGTGAGTTATCCTGGTGGTGTTTGGCATATGTTGTAACTTTCTTTCAGGTGCAGACGCATTCCATGTGTGGCAGGGGGTCAGAGTTAGGAGGTGTCGGGCCTTCTTAGGAGTGCGGTGAGTAGCTGAGTGGTGGGGTTTTGGCCGATGCGGTGCCAAGATCAGGGACTGATGTTTGGTTCTCTTTACTCTAGCTGTCTCAGAGACACCAGCCCGGTGCCAGCAGGACCTTCCCAGCTGACGAGGTGGCCTTTCTTTGCACCTGACAGGGACCAGCATCCCCAGATGTCTGAGAGATAAGTAGAGGGCTGTGACCCACAGAGGGGATGAAAGCAGGGTGCTGGTTTGGGAATTCCTGGGAGGGGGTTTTGAGTCCAGTTTTGGGGGGGGGGGGGTGTGGTGTGTTCATGAAGTGGCCCCTTAGGCCCCATAAAAGCCAAGTCTCACTTTTGATTGCAGTGCTGAGGTGTGCAGCAGGGCAGAGCAGTCCCGGTGTGCATCGTGTCGCCTGTCTATTGTGCATTATGTGTTGTTTGCGTATGCCATATCTTTCACTTAGGGGGGCCTGTGAGAAACCCTGGCATCATTGTTAGCCTCTGTGATCTCTGCACTCCTTGGCCTGGCGCCCAGGCCACAGAACTTTTGACTAGGGAGCTCAGACAAGCATCAGACTCTCTTCTCTCTTTGGAAGCATCCAGTCAGACGTCTTTTCAGGTCTTGTTCTGAGCTGTATGGACAGCTGTGCCCCACCTGGATCCATTATGGTGGATTAGGACTTGTAATATTACGAGGTTAGGTAGAGGATTTTGACTGTAGGATTCCTAGGCATCAGTCTTTGCTGTTCTTGGAATAAATCATTCAGTAATCATCTTCTTCCTCCAGGGTTCTCTGAGCCTCATCAGCTCACCATCGGTCTCAGCTCACTCATCTCCTTTTGCATTCTCTCAGTCCTTGCAGCCGTTTTCCTTGCCAAGAGATTTCTGTTCCTGTTGTGTCCCCGTTGTCTGTCCTATCCTGTGTCATGGCTCTCAGCACACATTTGTGCCCGAGCTGCTCTGCCGTGCTGCACAGCCTGGTGCGATAGGAGAAGTCCCAGGGACTTGGAGTTTGTAATGTGGGGTGTAGTTGGACTCTAGATGGGATTTGTAGATGGGCACATCATATCTGGAGCTCATCAGTTATCCTGCCACAGTGTGACTCTTGTCCTAACTTTTTTTTCAGGTTCAGATGGATTAAATGTGTGCCAGAGGGCCCCATGCCAGGTGTGGGGATTCTCCTGAGTAGGTGAGGCCCCATTTGCCTCTGCAGCAGACTCTGTTACACCTCTCAACTGACTCTGTTACACTGCTGTTCTTTGTCTTTCTTTTAGGAAGTAAATCTGGATGCCAGCAGTCAACGTGAGCAGTGGAGAGAATTGGTTGTTATTGCTCAGCTCTCAAGCACAACAATTTCGCAGCAGATTCATCGTGTCACAAGAGGGATCTGCCCAGTGTCAAGGATGATGTTTGAGATTGAGGCTTCAGGTGAGTTGAGGATGGTTACTGGGAGAGGGAGGGTGAGCAGGCATCCAGTTAGGAGTTCTTGAGAGGGGGTTTGCAGGCAGCAGGGTGAGAAAGGGTCTTTATTTGTTTATTTGAGAGCCCCTCCCAAGGTGTCTCAGAAGCCTAGCAGAGGCATTCCCATGGCTTACAGCATACAAGGTGATCCACTGCACTCAGAGGAATGCCATTTAACTTTGTCTTTCTGTAACCCAGGTGCCACTCCTAATAAAGGCCACAGCCTTGGAATCAGGATGAAGCTGGAGCCTGAAGGAGCCAGGCACACTCAGGAGAGGGCAAGTAGCTGACTTGCAGGGATTTGGCCCACATAACTCTGGACTCACTCTTTGATTTTGGTTTTCTTGATTGCAGCTGACCGAGAGGCTCACAGGCCATCACAGAGCCCTCCAAGGCAGACTCATTTCAGGTGCAGCGTGGATTCCATTCACCAATCATCCAAAAGATAAGTCGGGGGCCACAGCCTGGAGATGGTGGAGTAGCAGGTTGGGAGTTTTTGGGACAGATTCAAAAATGAGCAGAGAGGAAAGCAATCTTCTCCAAAGGCCTTTTAGGACAGCTAAAGGGAGAGGCTCTACTTTTGATGGCAGCTTTCAGGCGGGCAGTGCAGAACAGCTCCGGTCTGTCGTGTTTTCCGGTGTGCTGTGTTCCCTAGTGTGTCTTTGGGGTCCCTTTTGCCTTTTCCCCTCGAGGCCCTCACCACAAGCATGATGTGTCGTGTTTCATGTCCCCCCTGTTTGTCACTTTCTGTGTCACGGGTGTGTGCACACATTTTTTGCCGGAGCTGTTCTGCCCTGCCGCATGGCCTCCTGCAGTAGGACGAACCATAGGGAGGGGGAATTTGTAATGTGGGCTGTACTTGGGCTCTAGATGTTGTTCCTAGATTGACATAAGATGTTTGCAGCTTGTGAGTTACCCTGGTGGTGTTTGACATATGTTCTAACTTTCTTTCAGGTGCAGATGCATTCCACGTGTGGCAGAGGGTCAGGGTCAGGAGGTGCCGGGCCTTCTTAGGAGCGCGGTGAGTAGCAGAGTGGTGGGGTTTTGGCCAATGCGGTGCCAAGATCAGGCACTGATGTTTGGTTCTCTTTAATCTAGCTGTCTGAGAGACACCAGCCCGGTGCCAGCAGGACCTTCCCAGCTGACGAGGTGGCCTTTCTTTGCACCTGACACAGACTGGCATCCCCAGATGTCTGAGAGATAAGTAGAGGGCTGCGACCCACAGTGGGGATGAAGGCATGGTGCTTGTTTGGGAATTCCTGGGAGGGGTTTTTGAGTCCAGTTTGGAGCGGGGGGTGTTCATTAAACGGCTCGTTAGGCCCCATGAAAGCCAAGTCTCACTTTTGATCACAGTGCTGAGGTGTGCAGGGCAGAGCAGTCCCCGTGTGCATCGTGTCACTTGTCTGTTGTGCATTGTGTGTTGTTTTGTGTATCTCCTGTCTTCTACCTTAGGCCTTTGAGGGCCCTGTCAGTACCCCTGGCATCATTGTTAGCATCTGTAATCTCTGCATTCCCTGGTCTGGCACCCGGGCCACAGAGCTTTTGACTCGCGAGCTCAGACAGGCATCAGACTCTCTTCTCTCTTTGGAAGCATCCAGTCAGACGTCTTTTCAGGTCTTGTTCTGAGCTGTATGGACAGCTGTGCCCCACCTGGATCCATTATGGTGGATTAGGACTTGTAATATTACGAGGTTAGGTAGAGGATTTTGACTGTAGGATTCCTAGGCATCCGTCTTTGCTGTTCTTGGAATTAATCATTCAGTTATCATCTTCTTCCTTCAGAGTTCTCTGAGCCTCATCAGCTCACCATCGGTCTCAGCTCGGTCATCTCCTTTTGCATTCTCTCAGTCCTTGCAGCCATTTTCCTTGCCAAGAAATTTCTGTCTGTGTCTTGTGCCTATTGTTTGTCACGTCCTGTCCTGTGTCACGGGTGTCTGCACACTTTGGGGATGGGGCTGCTCTGCCGTGCTGCACAGCCTGGTGCGATAGGAGAAGTCTTGGAGACTTGGAGTTTGTAATGTGGGGTGTAGTTGGACTCTAGATGGGATTTGTAGATGGACACAGGACATCTGGAGCTCATCAGTTATCCTGCCACAGTGTGACTCTTGTCCTAACTTTTTTTTCAGATTCAGATGGATTAAATGTGTGCCAGAGGGCCCCATCCCGGGTGAGGGGATTGCCCCGAGCCGGTGAGGCCCCATTTGTCTCTGCAGCAGAAGTGTGTATGGTGAGTGTGTTACAGCTCTGTTCTTTGTCTTTCTTTTCAGGATGTCAATCTGGATGCCAGCAGTCAAGGTGAGCAGTGGAGAGAATTGGCTGTTATTGCTCAGCTCTCAAGCACAACAATTTTTCAGCAGATTCGTCGTGTCACAAGAGGGATCTGCCCAGTGTCAAGGATGATGTTTGAGATTGAGGCTTCAGGTGAGTTGAGGATGGTGCCTGGGAGAGGGAGGGTGATCAGGTATCCAGTTTAGGAGTTCTTAGGAGGGGGTTTGCAAGCAGCAGGTTGAGAAAGGGTGTTTATTTGAGGGCACCCCACACAAGGCTGAGAAGCCTAGCAGAGGCATTGCCATGTCTCAGAGCACACAAGGTGATCCACTGCACTCAGAGGAATGCCATTTAACTTTGTCTTTCTGTAACCCAGGTGCCACTCCTAATAAAGGCCACAGCCGTGGAATCAGGATGAAGCTGGAGCCTGAAGGAGCCAGGCACACTCAGGAGAGGGCAAGTAGCTGACTTGCAGGGATTTGGCCCACATAACTCTGGACTCATACTTTGGTTTTGGTTTTCTTGATTGCAGCTGACCGAGAGGCTCACAGGCCATCACAGAGCCCTCCAAGGCAGACTCATTTCAGGTGCAGCGTGGATTCCCCTCACCGATCATCTAAAAGATAAGTCGGGGGCCGCGGTCTGGAGATGAGACGATGAGAGAGTATCAGGTTGGCAGTTCTTTGGCCAGATTTAAAAATTGGCAGTGGGGAAAGCAATCTTCTCCAAAGGCCTCTTAGGACAGCTAAAGGGAGAGGCTCTACTTTTGATGGCAGCTTTCAGGCGGGCAGTGCAGAACAGCTCCGATCTGTGTCCTGTTGTCCGGTGTGCTGTGTTCCCTAGTGTGTCTTTGGGGTCCCTTTTGCCTTCTCCCCTCGAGACCCTCACCACAAGCATGATGTGTCGTGTTTCATGTCCCCCTGTCTGTCACTTTCTGTGTCACGGGTGTGTGCACAGATTTGTGCCAGAGCTGTTCTTCCCTGCCGCATGGCCTGCTGCAATAAGACGAACCATAGGGAGGGGGAATTTGTAATGTTGGCTGTACTTGGGCTCTAGATGCTATTCCTAGATTGACATAAGGTGTTTGCAGCTTGTGAGTAACCCTGGTGGTGTTTGACATATGTTCTAACTTTCTTTCAGGTGCAGATGCATTCCACGTGTGGCAGAGGGTCAGGGTTAGGAGGTGCCAGGCCTTCTTAGGAGCGCGGTGAGTAGCAGAGCGGTGGGGTTTTGGCCAATGCGGTGCCAAGATCAGGCACTGATGTTTGGTTCTCTTTACTCTAGCTGTCTCAGAGACACCAGCCCGGTGCCAGCAGGACCTTCCCGTTTGACAAGGTGGCCTTTCTTTGCACCCGAGACCCGCATCCCCAGCTGTATGAGAGATAAGTAGAGGGCTACGACCCACAGTGGGGATGAAGTCATGGTGCTGTTTCGGGAAATACTGGGTGGAGTTTTTGATTCAGCTTTGGCGGTGGGGGATGTTCATGAGGTGGCCCCTTAGGCCTCATAAAAGCCAAGTCTCACTTTTGATCACAGTGTTGAGGTGTGCAGGGCAGAGCAGTCCCGGTGTGTCTCGTGTCACTTGTCTGTTGTGCATTATGTGTTGTTTGTGTATCCAATGTCTTTTACCTTTGGAGGGCCCTGTCAGTACCCCTGGCATCATTGTTAGCATCTCTGATCTCTGCATTCCCTGGCCCGGCACCCAGGCCATATATGAGTTTCTGATACCTGTCTGAGCTCCCCAGTCAAAAGTTACCTCTTTGGAAGCATCCAGTCAGATTTCTTGTCAGGTCTAGTTCTGAGCTGTATGGACAGCTATGCCCCACCTGGATCCATTGTGGTGGATTAGGACTTGTAATAATATGAGGTTAGGTACAGCATTCGGACAGTAGGATTCCTAGGCATCCATCTTTGCTGTTCTTGGAATTAATCATTCAGTTATCATCTTCGTCCCCCAGGGTTTTCTGAGCCTCATCAGCTCACCATCGGTCTCAGCTCACTCATCTCCTTTTGCATTCTCTCAGTCCTTGCAGCCATTTTCCTTGCCAAGAGATTTCTTTTCCTGTTGTGTCCCCTGTTGTTGTCTGTCCTGTCTGTCCTGTGTCACGGGTGTCAGCACACATTTGGGATGGGGCTGCTCTGCCGTGCTGCACAGCCTGGTGCGATAGGAGAAGTCTTGGAGACTTGGAATGTGTAATGTGGGGTGTAGTTGGACACTAGATGGGATCTGTGGATGGGCACAGGGCATCTGGAGCTCATCAGTTATCCTGCAACAGTGTGACTCTTGTCCTAACTTTTTTTTCAGATTCAGATGGATTAAATGTGTGCCAGAGGGCCCCATCCCGGGCGAGGGGATTGCCCCGAGCCGGTGAGGCCCCATTTGTCTCTGCAGCAGAAGTGTGTATGGTGAGTGTGTTACAGCTCTGTTCTTTGTCTTTCTTTTCAGGAAGTCAATCTGGATGCCAGCAGTCAAGGTGAGCAGTGGAGAGAATTGGCTGTTATTGCTCAGCTCTCAAGCACAACAATTTTTCAGCAGATTCGTCGTGTCACAAGAGGGATCTGCCCAGTGTCAAGGATGATGTTTGAGATTGAGGCTTCAGGTGAGTTGAGGATGGTGCCTGGGAGAGGGAGGGTGATCAGGTATCCAGTTTAGGATTTCTTGGGAGCGGGTTTGCAAGCAGCAGGGTGAGAAAGGGTGTTTATTTGAGGGCCCCCCCACACAAGGCTGTTCAGAAGCCTAGCAGAGGCATTCCCATGGCTTACAGCATACAAGGTGATCCACTGCACTCAGAGGAATGCCATTTAACTTTGTCTTTCTGTAACCCAGGTGCCACTCCTAATAAAGGCCACAGCCTTGGAATCAGGATGAAGCTGGAGCCTGAAGGAGCCAGGCACACTCAGGAGAGGGCAAGTAGCTGACTTGCAGGGATTTGGCCCACATAACTCTGGACTCATACTTTGGTTTTGGTTTTCTTGATTGCAGCTGACCGAGAGGCTCACAGGCCATCACAGAGCCCTCCAGGGCAGACTCATTTCAGGTGCAGCGTGGATTCCCCTCACCGATCATCCAAAAGATAAGTCGGGGGCCACGGTCTGGAGATGGCGGAGTAGCAGATTGGGAGTTCTTGGGACAGATTAAAAAATGAGCAGAGGGGAAAGCAACCTTCTCCAAAGGCCTCTTAGGACAGCTAAAGGGAGAGGCTCTACTTTTGATGGCAGCTTTCAGGCGGGCAGTGCAGAACAGCTCCGATCTGTGTCGTGTTGTCCGGTGTGCCGTGCTCCCTGGTGTGTCTTTGGGGTCCCTTTTGCCTTTTCCCCTCGAGGCCCTCACCACAAGCATGATGTGTCGTGTTTCATGTCCCCCTGTCTGTCACTTTCTGTGTCACGGGTGTGTGCACACATTTTTTGCCGGAGCTGTTCTGCCCTGCCGCATGGCCTGCTGCAATAGGACGAGCCTTGGGGAGTTGAAATTTGTAATGTGGGCTGTACTTGGGCTCTAGATGTTGTTCCTAGATTGACATATGGTGTTTGCAGCTTGTGAGTTATCCTGGTGATGTTTGACATGTGTTCTAACTTTCTTTCAGGTGCAGACGCATTCCACGTGTGGCAGAGGGTCAGGGTCAGGAGGTGCCGGGCCTTCTTAGGAGCTCGGTGAGTAGCAGAGTGGTGGGGTTTTGGCCGATGCGGTGCCAAGATCAGGCACTGATGTTTGGTTCTCTTTAATCTAGCTGTCTGAGAGACACCAGCCCGGTGCCAGCAGGACCTTCCCATCTGATGAGGTGGCCTTTCTTTGCACCTGACAGGGACCAGCATCCCCAGATGTCTGAGAGATAAGTAGAGGGCCGTGACCCACAGAGGGGCTGAAAGCACGGTGCTGGTTTGGGGATTACAGGGAGGGGGTTTTGAGTCCAGTTTGGAGGTGGGGGGGTGTTAATGAAGTGGCCCCTTAGGCCCCATAGAAGCCAAGTCTCACTTTTGATCACAGTGCTGAGGTGTGCAGCAGGGCAGAGCAGTCCCGGTGTGTCTCGTGTCACTTGTCTGTTGTGAATTGTGTGTTGTTTGTGTATCCCATGTCTTTTACCTTAGGGGTGCCTGTCATTAATCTTGGCATCATTGTTAGCATCTGTGATCTCTGCATTCCCTGTCCTGGCACCCAGGCCACGGAACTTTTGACTGGGGAGCTCAGACAGGCGTCAGACTCTCTTCTGTCTTTGGAAGCATCGCATCTGATGTCTTGTCAGGTCTTGGTCTGGGCTGTATGGACAGCTATGCCCCCACCTGGATCCATTTTGGTGGATTAGGACTTGGCGTAATATGAGGTTAGGTAGAGGATTCTGACCGTAGGATTCCTAGGCATCCATCTTTGCAGTTCTTAGAAGAAATCATTCAGTTATCATCTTCTTCCTTCGGGGTTCTCTGAGCCTCATCAGCTCACCATCAGTTTGAACTCGGTCATCTCCTTTTGCATTCTCTCAGTCCTTGCAGCCATTTTCCTTGCCTAGAATTTTCTGTCTGTGTTGTGTCCCCGTTGTCTGTCCTGTCCTGTCCATCCTGTGTCACGGCTGTCAGCACACATTTGTGCCCGAGCTGCTCTGCCCTGCCGCATAGCCTGGTGCAATAGGAGAGGGCCCGGGGATTTGTAATGTGCAGTGTGGGGTGTAGTTGGACTCTAGATGGGATTTGTAGATGGACACAGGATATCTGGAGCTCTTCAGTTATCATTGAACCGTCTGACTGTTGTCCTAACTTTTTTTTCAGATGCACCTCCTCAGATGACTGCAGTAGTTGTGTAGGTTCCTTCTTCTGAAAGGGAATAGGGCGCAAGAATTCATCTTCCAGAGAATTTTTGCAAGTCCTGGCTTGTATTGTATCTGCCTATGGTGGCTTATGTTCTATGTACCTATACATCTGTCTTCTATTGGATTTTGGGTAGAAAATTTATCAGTCCAGAGAGGAGACAAGTCCTAGCTGTCAGATAAGCCACTCGTTGACCCTTCCTGTCGTCTCACAGGTCCCCGAGGCTGCTGATTTCCCCAGGATCTGCCATTTTACCTCAAGGAGCGGCAGCCAGAAGATGTGTCACAGCACGTTCTTCAGCATCTCGAGTAAGGGCCGCAGTGAGCATTTAAGTGGAAAGATTGTGTGAGCGTGTGTGAGAGCACGTGGCTGTGTCTGTCTGTGTCTGCTCGTCTCTGCGTGTGTGAGTGCATGCTGACTGGATTTAACCTTGTGTGTGTGACTTTTGCTTTCCAGGTTTTGCGACTCCTTGTTAAATTTAGAATAAAAAATCCCCAGCCGGGTTGTATTGCATGAACTGACATGATATGTACCGATTTTGGCTTAAAACCCAGAAAACCAGACGAAGATGAGCAGGAAAAAACCAGAAAAAAACCACATGATGGACAAGAAAAAAACCCAGAAAAAGCCCAGGATGGGCAAGAAAGCAACGAGAAAAAAACCCCAGAAAATAATCCCAGATGGGCAAGAAAAAAACGTAGAAAAACCCCAGAAAATCACCCAAGATGGGCAAGAAAAAAACCCAGAAAAAACCCCCAAAAAAAACCTCTGAGATGGGCAAGAAAAAACCCAGAAAAAACCCCCAAGATGGACAAGAAATAACCCAGAAAAAAATTCGAAGAAGGGCAAGAAAAGACCCAGAAAACACCCAGAAAAAAATCGCAACCCAAGTATAAATATAGAAATGTTTGTCAAGTATATGCAAATATATAAAGAAATGTTAAATTATTTGAAATATAAAATAACATAAATATAACATTTATACAGTATTACTTGTGTTATGGATCATATTGATTTTTATTTATTTCCTATAATACACTACAATATTTATATCAATTTTACATCTATCATATCTATCATTTGTTATATGTTATACCAGATTGATATACTCTAGGTTTTTTTAAGTAGTTTAAAATAAAGGGGATTTTTTTTTTTATTTGGCAAAAGCAGGTGTTTTAGTATAAACATTATAAATACAAATAATATAAAGGTAGAAATCTAAGAATAGAAATAGATCATAAATAGCTGAAGGTTAATATAAAAATTAAAAATGTAAGGAAAAATAAGTTGTAGCAGTAGATACGGTACATAATTAGGAAAATAATTTATCTCTTATTTGAATAGGATACATGTTATACATAATGATTAATATAATACTTAAGTATAAACTGCAAATATAAATGTGAATATAGTCATGAGCGCTATAAATATAAAAATATTTCAATGTAGTTTAAAAGAATAGAGCTTTTTTGTATTTATTTAGTTAGGATGGGATTTGTATTTTAAATAGTGAAAGCATGATAGAAATGTAACTTTAGACATAGAAATATGCAATCAATGTGGAAAGATATTTATAAAAGCACAAAATATAAGTAAATATAAATAATAGAAATAGAATAATGTTATATAAATTACATGCTACATCAATGTCCACTATAGCTATGCATGTGAATATAAATACGAAAAATGGAAATAAAAAATTTATTTAAACATGGCTTTAAAGCAAGGGGCCTTGTTTGATTCTGGTGGGGTAAGAGGCAGGTTTTTGGCATTTATTTCAGAGCAGTTTTTGGCGGGGGTCGCCCCTGTTCTTTTTTGCCACCTTGCCTGCCCGCAGCCCCGAGGCGCGCTGCGCCCCCGGCTGGGGCGGGCGGCAGTGCTGCCGCCTTGTGGGCAGAGCGCGGTACTGCAGCCCTGCGCCGAGAGGCCGCCACCTTGGGAGTGGCGCGTCGCGGATGTCGCGGACTTTTGGTTGACCTTCTCAACAGGGCGGCGAAAAGGGCGGGGAAGTGGAGGACCGGGGTGGGTGTCAGTGGACTGCCTGCATGGAATACCGACCCCGGCGCGGCCCCGGTGGTATTTTCTGTGACGTTTCAAGTGTACCCGACACATGCTGTGGTCTCAGCGGCGCCGCGGGCGGGCGTATTTCGGCGGGTTTGTGACAGGCATGTGGGGAAACGCCTCGCTGTGCCGGGGTCCTCTGACAGCCGCTTTCCCGCCCTGAGGGAGCCGAGCCGGGCCGAATAGTTCCGAAGAGCCGAAGAGCCGAGTGTGGGCGAAAACAGCCGAGTTTCCCCGAAGAGCCGAGTGTAGCCGAAAACAGCCGAGTTTCCCCGAAGAGCCGAGTGTGGCCGAAAATAGCCGAGTTTCACCGAAGAGCCGAGTGTGGCCGAACACAGCCGACTTGAGACGAAGAGCCGAGTGTAGCCGAACACAGCCGACTTGAGACGAAGAGCCGAGTGTGGCCGAAAATAGCCGAGTTTCACCGAAGAGCCGAGTGTGGCCGAACACAGCCGACTTGAGACGAAGAGCCGAGTGTAGCCGAACACAGCCGACTTGAGACGAAGAGCCGATGATAGCCGAGTGTAACCGATAGCCGACTGTAGCCGACATTGGCCGCATTTAGACAAAGAGCCGAATATGACCGACTTTAGCCCAACCGGGCCGAGTTCAGCCGAAGAGCCGGAAAAGCCGAATTTAGACGAAAAGCCGAACCGAAACGATTTTAGACCTAAGCCGAACCAAGCCTAATTTAGCCGAGTTTATTTAAACAGAACCGAACGACGCCGCAGCACTCTGCCTGCAGAGCGCCGGTGCAGACGGCAGGGGGCGGTGTATAAAGCGAGTATAAAATATCAACTGTATATAAGAAGGAATAAAAAGCTCTGTGTCATGTGCAGCAGTAGAAAATTTCAGGCTCCCAGGGAATAAATAGTTTTCTTTCAATCATTATAGTTTTGGGGTTTTTCTTACTCCCAGGTAGCCTGAAAGTTACTACTGCTGCTTTTTGATTCTAAAGCTAGGAAGGAAAACCAAGATTACAAATACAAGAAAAAGAAAGGGAAAGGGAAGGGGAAAAAAAGGAAAGGAAAGGAAAGAAAGCAGGAGAGCAGAAGGGAAGGGAAGGGAAAGGGGTGAAAAACAGCATTAAAAAAAGAAAAAGAGTTGGAGGGGAAAAGAGAGGGCATTCGGGAGGAGCGGTCCTGCCTCAGGTCCTTCCCCGCCCTGGGGCGAAGGACCCGTTTGATGCCCGGGAGGGACTGCAGCTCCCGGTGGCGGGGGACGGAGCCGTGGCTGTCAGCCCGAGACTACAACTCCCGGCAGGCCCTGCTGCCGGCGCGGCGTGTGACGCAACGGCTATCGCGGCACATGAGTGGCTACCAGCCCGAGACTCCAACTCCCGGCAGGCCCTGCTGCCGGCGCGACGTGTGCCGCAACGGCCGACGCTGCCCGGGATTTTTCTCTAAATCGGCAGTAAATACAGCTGAGTAAAATTAGCTTGGTTTTCTTCCTTCTTTTTTAACTGAATTGTTTTTATTAAAAATACTATTTGAATATGTAGAAAAAGTGGGGATGTCCTGTAATATATCCTAGCTTTTCTTGTTTATAGGGTGCTCAGAAAACATGCGTCCCTTAGAGTCCCTCAGAAAGGTTCTCAGTGCGACCTCTACCAAGGTATGTATTTACTAATAAGTGATCCCTTTAGATATTTGCCTGTGTACCTTTTCCTGTAATTCAGAGCTTGCGTTCTGTGGGTTTTATGATAAACCTGTAAAATATGTAAGAATGCTTTTGCAAGTCTGAATCGTTGAAGGCAGCAGTAAGTGGATTTAGAGCCTGTTCTTGACCAGACAACGGGAAAAAGTGTGACTTTGATGCTGAACTTGTTTTTTTCATTTTTCATTTGACTTGTCTGGAATGATTTAGGAATAGAGAGAGCTAGAAAAAGAGAGAAATAGAATTGATTATTGAGCACTCCTCAAATGCTCACCACGATTCAGTGTAGAGCCGAAGTGAAGGGTGATGGAACAGAGCTCTGTGCTGTAGAAGGAAATAAATTTAAACCTGACCTCCGCACAGAGTCTCACTAACTTCTTTTGTTTTAAAATACAAAATATTATTAGGAAGTGTTGGAAGTTAGTGTTTTGGGAAAGAAACGGCAGTTCCACAGAACATTCCATTTAACAGAGGCTCTGGGAACGATTCATGTTGTAACTGCTGTCACTGCAATCAGTTGGTGGTTCAGCCTTGAAATGTGCACTTGCCCTTCTATAAAGCACTGTTTTGTTTGCCTTTCAGTGCTATGAGTCTTGATAAATTGGAGAAGAGCCCAAGAGAAATTTTTCATCCCTTGATATAAAAGGTAGGAAGTGACTTTTTTTGGTTTGGTTCTTTTTCTTTATTATTTCCTGGAAATAAAAGTAATTAAGTATAGGTACTACTGGTTTGTTTCTTCCAGTAGCAGATGATAACAATAGCAGTAGTAATAGTAAAAATAATAATAGAAATAATAATAATAGCAATGTAATACTACTTAAACTGTCTTTATCCATTGAACTGGCCATTTCAAATCAAAACTTCTAAACACAAATCAAACCATCATCCTCGTAGAATCTTTCACAGCAGTGGGCTATAGATCCTGGTTTTGTTGACAGGATTTATTGGTTCTGGAATAGCAAGAGGGAAGTACAAGCCTAACTACTTCTAGCTCACAGACCCATCCAGTGAATACTGCTTTGTGTTTTGGTGGGCTTGTGATGACTTTGAAATCAATTGCTCATTCCAGTAAAAAAAATTAATGTTTTTTTGAACCTGACAGTAGAAATAACTTTAGGCACCAACTTAATAATAACAGATCACCAATTTAAGTTCATAATTTTATGCTGTACTATCAAAGTTTAAAGGTAAATTTTTACTTATTAGGAGATGGTATAAAGTGTATGTTCCAATGTGTTGGATGTATGCAAAGGTACATACGTACCCGAAAGTCCTTAGAAGAAACAAATTTTTACGTCTGCTGTTTGATTGTTTATCATACAATATTTGGTTTTATTTCCCAGGGATCGGTGAATTTTAACTTTGGAGTCCTCTGTGCTAAGGATGCTCAGCCTACAGATGATGAAATGTTCAGTAATGGTGAGTTTTTCACCTTCTCTTTAATTGCTATGCTGATCTGAATAAGAAAAAAACAAAAGCAAGAGAAAAAAAAAGGATGGTTTATTATTTTTTACGCTGTTATGTTTGTTTCCTCAGTATTTGCTGCAGCTCTGCGAACCCAAGCTTTGGGTTCCTTCTGTCCCACTGGGAGTTGCCCAGTTTGGTTGCATCTGGTGAAATTCACCCTGAGACCTTACAGAGCTAGCTCAAACTACGTGAGAGCCATTTGCAGTTCTCTCCAGACACCTGGAGAATGGGTGATGTTTCTGAGGGTCTGGCAAGTATACTTGTATCAAAACTCAGTCTGTGAAATTTCTGGGGAAAACCCTTCTGTGTCCTGAAGGGTTCAAACTCTGGTGAGGATCCAGTTATCAGGTGCTCACCTGGATGGTTCCAGCTCTTAAAGTGAACACTTGTACTCTTACCCTGTAGTTTACATCTATTGTATTTTTGTTATTTTGCAAGATTTTACGGCTTTGCAAAATATTGTGCATTTCACTCTTTGGAACCTCTCAGATCGTTCTTTGGTGCAGCACCACCTCATGGGACACTTGGCTGCCGTCCTGAAGGGGTTGGTCGCTAGAATTGTAAATCCTGGAGAGTTTGTAAGTCTTCTGTCCCCAGGGAGGTACCATGCTTTGTTTACTTTTGTTCTGTTTGTAAGGCGCTGCTTCTCATTGGAAGTATGAATTTCAAACTACCCTGTTCTTATTTTAACTGTTTTCCTGGTTCTCTCCCTACGGCAGGGAAAGACTCTCGTATCCTTGTCGTCGGGCTCGGTGCTGTCCAAGAAGATGCAGAGGCTAAAAAAATCATAAGAAGCAAAATATGACTGCAGGGAAAACAAGCTGGAGAGAACAAAAGGTGATATTGTTATCCTTACCCTGTATTAGAAACATCCGCTGTGCTTTGATGCTGGCAGCTGCCAGGGGCTTGTTAGCTCTTTGTAGGCAGGTGTAGGTGTTCACTTGTAGGTTTTTTCTCTGGACAAGTCAATTCAAACTTTGCTAAGCTTATATTTGCAAATTACTCTCTAGCACAGTCCAGCATGACATTTTTGAATGTTGTAAAAATACCATGTTACTTGGAAATTGCTAATGATGAGAAGCTTTAGGGAAAAATAAGATGTCAGGGTTGGGAGATGTGAGAAGAATTTTGAGGGGATGTTAGACTGAAATAAAGCACACTTGAAGCTGGACTGGCACGCTGGCAGATCCCCTATTAAACAGTAGTGCTGAGATTAGCCTGGGGGTTGCCCATTGTTTCTGTAGAAATAAATGTTTTCTGGTCTTCAGAGGTAAGCTGCTTTGAAAAGCTGGAAGGCACAGCATAGTGACAATCCGTGTGCTTCGCATTAAAAATAGATTTCAGAAGGGTCCTAGGCTTTTGTCTTTTCCTAGAAGTCGATGTAATCCTATTGAGGAGTTTTTAATTCTGTGCTGCCATGTCATCGATCAGGGCCCTGTCGTACTAATCATCATACAGATGCAAAACAAAAAATCAGACCCTGTCCCGACCACTTAGAGCCCAGAACACGATTTCCTCAGGCTGCCATTTGTGTGCCATCGGTACTCACCGTGGAAGCGAGCTGGGGATTGTTGCACCCGTTGGGAACAAACCGCTTCTCGTCACACAGAACTGGAATTGGGACGACGCCTCAGCCAGCCTCTCTCTCCTGAATCTGCAGCAGAGCAGTTCCAGTCCATGCGGGCAATCCAGTTCCTGACGATCTGAGCGCACGGAGCAGCGCTCAGCTGCTGTGGGGGGCTCAGGGAGGGCAGAGTGTGCATTGTCATCTTCCTGAACCTACAGACGCGAATCGAAGTGAGAAGCCACAGGGTGGAAATCAGTCGCATATATGCTAAATAAAACTTGCAGGTTTTTTTTAAGAATTGTTTTTGCTTGTTCTTTGTTGTGCTTCTGTGCTTAGAAAACCTCCCTTTACAATCAGTTCAATTCATCAATTGAACCTTTGTTTGCAGACTCTCACTGAGCAGAATTTGTTGCAGACTCAGTGCACGCTGTGCAGGCCTCCCGGGAGTGTGAGGAGCTCATGTGTGCTACTTTTTGCTTTAGGACGCTCTGAGGTATTTATTCCTTTTGGGATACATGATGAGAATTCCCAAGAGAGGTAGTTATAAGGTATGACATCGGGAAAAAGCCTGTGTGGTTGGAATGTTGTTGCTGTCAAAAGTTAATTTTTTCTTAGCCAGTAGTTAGCTTTTTGCTTTATTTTTGTGGTATCAATATTTTATTGTTTAAAAAATTCCTTCAAAATAACTTCAGTGGTCGCCCACCAGTACCTTGTTCAGATTTGCCTATTTGCTTGTAGCTGAAATGTTCACATCTTGTTTATCATTCTATTTAAGAAACTGCTGCCCAGCCAACTAATAACTGAATATCCATCTGTCTAGGACACGGGGAGAGGATTTAGGTAATGTCTTTATTTCCAGAAAAAAGTTCCAGTGTAGTTTCTAAATAGAGGAGAAGGGGGTGAAGACTCGGGGCTCTGATGCCGTTGGGGCACCCCAAGGTCCCCAGGAGAGGGGGCCCCACTGCGGTGCAGGAGCAGGTGTGTTCTCATGTAATATTGAACAAATTATAAATATAAATATGAAAATTATAAACATGAAAATATTTTTAAAATACTTAAATAAAGCGGGTTTTCTTTATTGGTCAATAGGCAGTGTTTTGATTGTAAAAATTATAAATGCAAATAATATAAAGGTAGAAATCTAAGTTTAGAAATATATAATAAATACATACAGATAAATATAAAAATTTAAAATATCAGAAAAAATTAGTTGTAGCAGTAGATATTATACATAATTTAAATAATAATTTAAATCTATTTTAAAATTTTATATATATAATATATCATTATTAATGTAATACATCCAAAGAAACGATAAATTAAAATATGAATGTATAATTATACAAAGTATAAATAAAAAATATTTCAGTATCCTTTAAAAGAAGGGTTTTTTTATTTATTTGGTTAGAGACGGGGTTTTTATTTGGAATAATGGAAGTATTATAGAAGTATAAAATTAAATATAGAAATATACAGTCAATATAGAAAGATATTTGTAAAAACACGAGCGAACGACGCCTCCTTCGGCCGAACCAAGGCGAGACCGGCGGAACCTGACGGCCTCGAGCGAACCGAGGCCAGGCTTGCGAGGCTGCCTGAACGGAGCCGAGCTCAGCCGAACCAAGCCCGCTGCTCTCGTGCGCGCTAATTAGCGCGAGTGCGGTCACTGCCCAATGAGCTCCTGTGCCACGCCGCGCTCCCGATCGTGTCCGTGCGATGGCCGGGCCGCCCGCGGGACGCGGCAGCAGGAGAGCCCCGAGCCGGGCGAGTTTAACGTGAGGCGGCGCCGCTTGCCCGCCGTCAGGGAGCCGAGCCGAGGCGAGCTCAGCCGAACGCGGAGAGAGCGGCTCCGAGTTCGACCGAAGCGAGCCGAGCCGCGCCGAGGGCAGAGAGCGGCTCCGAGTTCGGCCGAAGAGAGCCGAGGCGCGCCGAGCGCACTGATCGGCTCCGAGTTCGGCCGAGGCGAGCCGGGCCGCGAACTGATCGGCTCCGAGTTCGGCCGAAGCGAGCCGAGCCGCGCCGGGCGCACTGATCGGCTCCGAGTTCGGCCGAAGCGAGCCGAGGCGCGCCGGGCGCAGAGAGCGGCTCCGAGTTCGGCCGAAGCGAGCCGAGCCGCGCCGGGCGCACTGAGAGGCTCCGAGTTCGGCCGAAGCGAGCCGAGCCGCGCCGGGCGCAGAGAGCGGCTCCGAGTTCGGCCGAAGCGAGCCGAGCCGCGCCGGGCGCAGAGAGCGGCTCCGAGTTCGGCCGAAGCGAGCCGAGCCGCGCCGGGCGCACAGAGAGGCTCCGAGTTCGGCCGAAGCGAGCCGAGCCGCGCCGGGCGCAGAGAGCGGCTCCGAGTTCGGCCGAAGCGAGCCGAGCCGCGCCGGGCGCAGAGAGCGGCTCCGAGTTCGACCGAAGCGAGCCGAGCCGCGCCGAGCGCAGAGAGCGGCTCCGAGTTCGGCCGAAGCGAGGCGATCCGTGCCGAAGGGTCGAGTCCAGCCGAATGCAGATGACAATGGCCGAGTTTAGCCGATTACAGCCGCATTTAGCCGAGCAGCTGTGAGCCTTGCACGCTTGAGGTGAGCGTGCATCGTTGCCGGCCTGGGATTGAGTGAGATGCACTAAGGAAACCAGCTCTGGGGAGGGAGGCAGGGAAATCCTCTCTTAACGTTTACCAATTCGTCCGTCAAACTCATCACGGCAGGACAGAGTGAAGACTGAAAGTGTAAGAAGATGTGGAGGGAAACAGAGAATCTGGCAGGAGCATCGAACGCACAAGTGCACGAATTTTGCTTTTTGCTTGGATGTAAACTCAGAAGTTGTAAGGAATTTGGGAAGGAGAAGGGACATTTCAGAAGGAGAAGAAGTTGTTGTTGGAGTCCTGGCAAAAGCTTAAAAAAAAAAAAAAAAGTGGTTTCTTTTTTCTTCACTATTATATTCTTTGGTGGTATATGGTGTGCTGTTTTATTTCTTGGTGTTATTAGCTCTGTGTAAATTGTTTATTGAGTCAAGCTAACTTTGCATGGGTTGTTTTGTATTTGAGGTAGGATCAATTTCAAGAGGTTTCTTTCACAGACTTCTGATAGGTATTACTGGGATTTTGGTTTTGTTTACTGTATGCATAAACATAGAGATTTGGTAGGGCCAGCTGGGCTGCTGGAGTTTTGGGTGTGAATTTATTAGATGGCTTTTGGTAAACACAGAATAATTATGTAAGGTAACAGCAAATTACCCAATTACCCAATTGATCTAGCTATGTAACCTTACCACAAAGTTTTATATCTTGCCAGTTTTCTGTTCTTCTGCTCCAAGTAGTTGTTGCAAAAAAAGAAAGCACTGTTACTTTTCTGAAAAGTTTTCTTCTATAACAAGCCCTTTACAGCCCTTGAATGTGAGTCAGAGGAGCCAAACAGCTGCAGCTGTTCTGAGGGCTTGGTGGGATTCGCCCCCTCCCTTTTCCTGGGTGGCATGGGAACGAGAGGCGGGCACAATCAGGGGTATATTAACCCCAGCCGTGGCTGAGGGGCTTCATTCCCTCTCTGGGATGTGCTGGGTTAAGAGCTCTCCTCATTTCAGTGAAGAGGTTTTTTCAGCCCGTCTCAGCATCTTTTCAGCAGGTGTTTCTGGGCATCTAAAGCACAGAGGCTTGGAAGATTCTGTGAAGAAAACAGCATGGAATACAGGGAGTATTTAGGTTTGTGATTTTGGGTTTTGTGTTTAGGAGTGGTAAGGTGCTTTTGTAATTTTTAGTTTTGCTCTGGTTGTTTTTTTGGTTGGATTTCTTTTGGTGGAATTTTTGGGTTTTTTTGGTTTTCATTTTGGGGTTTTTAGTTGGTTTTTGTGGGGGTTTTGGATTTTTTGATGTTTTCTGTGGTTTTTTTGTTTCTGTGGGGAGTTAGGTGTTTTGGGATTTATTGTTTGTGTGGGTTTTGTTTGTTTGGTTTTTTTCTTTGTTTGTTTTTGGGATTGGTTTTGTTGGGTTTTTTTTTGTTTTGTTTTGTTTTTTTTTAATTGAGGAGTGCAACTCCCTGAAATTCCAAGCTGTGTCAAGCACAACATTTTATTCAGCAGATTGATCATGTCACAAGAGGGATCCGCCCAAGGTCCAAGATGATGTTTGAGATTGAGGCTTCAGGTGAGTTGAGGATTGTGATTGGGAGAGGGAGGGTGAGCAGTTAGGAGTTCTTGGGAGGGAGTTGGCAGGCAGCAGGGTGAGAAAGGGTCTTTATTTGTTTATTTGAGGCCTCCCCCACACAAGGCTTCTCAGAAGCCTAGCAGAGGCATTCCCATGTCTTACAGCACACAAGGTCATCCACTGCACTCAGGGGAATGCCATTTAACTTTGCCTTTCTCTAACCCAGGTGCCACTCCTAATGAAGGCCTTGGAATCATGATGAAGCTGGAGCCTGAAGGAGCCAGGCACACTCAGGAGAGAGCAAGTAGCTGCCTTAGTGGGATTTGGCCCACATAACTCTGGACTCATACTTTGGTTTTGGTTTTCTTTATTGTAGCTCACCGAGAGGCTCACAGGCCATCACGAGGCCCTCCGAGGCAGACTCATTTCAGGTGCAGCGTGGATTCCCATCACCGATCATCCAAAAGATAAGTCGAGGGCCTTGGCCTGGAGATGAGAGAATAGTGGGTTGGGAGTTCTTGGGGCAGATTTGAAAATTGGCAGCCGGAAAAGCAATCTTCTCCAAGGGCCTCTTAGGACAGCTAAAGGGAGAGGCTCTACTTTTGATGGCAGCTTTCAGGCGGGCAGTGCAGAACAGCTCCGGTCTGTGTTGTGTTGTCCAGTGTTCTGTGTTCCCTAGTGTGTCTTTGGGGTCCCTTTTGCCTTCTCCCCTCGAGACCCTCACCACAAGCATGATGTGTCGTGTTTCATGTCCTCCCTGTTTGCCACGTTCTGTGTCACGGGTGTGTGCACACATTTTTTGCCGGAGCTGTTCTGCCCTGCCGCATGGCCTGCTGCAGTAGGAGAAACCGTGGGGCGTTGGAATTTGTAATGCTGGCTGTACTTGGGCTCTAGATGCTATTCCTAGATTGACATAAGGTGTTTGCAGCTTGTGAGTTATCCTGGTGGTGTTTGGCATATGTTGTAACTTTCTTTCAGGTGCAGACGCATTCCATGTGTGGCAGGGGGTCAGAGTTAGGAGGTGTCGGGCCTTCTTAGGAGTGCGGTGAGTAGCTGAGTGGTGGGGTTTTGGCCGATGCGGTGCCAAGATCAGGGACTGATGTTTGGTTCTCTTTACTCTAGCTGTCTCAGAGACACCAGCCCGGTGCCAGCAGGACCTTCCCAGCTGACGAGGTGGCCTTTCTTTGCACCTGACAGGGACCAGCATCCCCAGATGTCTGAGAGATAAGTAGAGGGCTGTGACCCACAGAGGGGATGAAAGCAGGGTGCTGGTTTGGGAATTCCTGGGAGGGGGTTTTGAGTCCAGTTTTGGGGGGGGGGGGGTGTGGTGTGTTCATGAAGTGGCCCCTTAGGCCCCATAAAAGCCAAGTCTCACTTTTGATTGCAGTGCTGAGGTGTGCAGCAGGGCAGAGCAGTCCCGGTGTGCATCGTGTCGCCTGTCTATTGTGCATTATGTGTTGTTTGCGTATGCCATATCTTTCACTTAGGGGGGCCTGTGAGAAACCCTGGCATCATTGTTAGCCTCTGTGATCTCTGCACTCCTTGGCCTGGCGCCCAGGCCACAGAACTTTTGACTAGGGAGCTCAGACAAGCATCAGACTCTCTTCTCTCTTTGGAAGCATCCAGTCAGACGTCTTTTCAGGTCTTGTTCTGAGCTGTATGGACAGCTGTGCCCCACCTGGATCCATTATGGTGGATTAGGACTTGTAATATTACGAGGTTAGGTAGAGGATTTTGACTGTAGGATTCCTAGGCATCAGTCTTTGCTGTTCTTGGAATAAATCATTCAGTAATCATCTTCTTCCTCCAGGGTTCTCTGAGCCTCATCAGCTCACCATCGGTCTCAGCTCACTCATCTCCTTTTGCATTCTCTCAGTCCTTGCAGCCGTTTTCCTTGCCAAGAGATTTCTGTTCCTGTTGTGTCCCCGTTGTCTGTCCTATCCTGTGTCATGGCTCTCAGCACACATTTGTGCCCGAGCTGCTCTGCCGTGCTGCACAGCCTGGTGCGATAGGAGAAGTCCCAGGGACTTGGAGTTTGTAATGTGGGGTGTAGTTGGACTCTAGATGGGATTTGTAGATGGGCACATCATATCTGGAGCTCATCAGTTATCCTGCCACAGTGTGACTCTTGTCCTAACTTTTTTTTCAGGTTCAGATGGATTAAATGTGTGCCAGAGGGCCCCATGCCAGGTGTGGGGATTCTCCTGAGTAGGTGAGGCCCCATTTGCCTCTGCAGCAGACTCTGTTACACCTCTCAACTGACTCTGTTACACTGCTGTTCTTTGTCTTTCTTTTAGGAAGTAAATCTGGATGCCAGCAGTCAACGTGAGCAGTGGAGAGAATTGGTTGTTATTGCTCAGCTCTCAAGCACAACAATTTCGCAGCAGATTCATCGTGTCACAAGAGGGATCTGCCCAGTGTCAAGGATGATGTTTGAGATTGAGGCTTCAGGTGAGTTGAGGATGGTTACTGGGAGAGGGAGGGTGAGCAGGCATCCAGTTAGGAGTTCTTGAGAGGGGGTTTGCAGGCAGCAGGGTGAGAAAGGGTCTTTATTTGTTTATTTGAGAGCCCCTCCCAAGGTGTCTCAGAAGCCTAGCAGAGGCATTCCCATGGCTTACAGCATACAAGGTGATCCACTGCACTCAGAGGAATGCCATTTAACTTTGTCTTTCTGTAACCCAGGTGCCACTCCTAATAAAGGCCACAGCCTTGGAATCAGGATGAAGCTGGAGCCTGAAGGAGCCAGGCACACTCAGGAGAGGGCAAGTAGCTGACTTGCAGGGATTTGGCCCACATAACTCTGGACTCACTCTTTGATTTTGGTTTTCTTGATTGCAGCTGACCGAGAGGCTCACAGGCCATCACAGAGCCCTCCAAGGCAGACTCATTTCAGGTGCAGCGTGGATTCCATTCACCAATCATCCAAAAGATAAGTCGGGGGCCACAGCCTGGAGATGGTGGAGTAGCAGGTTGGGAGTTTTTGGGACAGATTCAAAAATGAGCAGAGAGGAAAGCAATCTTCTCCAAAGGCCTTTTAGGACAGCTAAAGGGAGAGGCTCTACTTTTGATGGCAGCTTTCAGGCGGGCAGTGCAGAACAGCTCCGGTCTGTCGTGTTTTCCGGTGTGCTGTGTTCCCTAGTGTGTCTTTGGGGTCCCTTTTGCCTTTTCCCCTCGAGGCCCTCACCACAAGCATGATGTGTCGTGTTTCATGTCCCCCCTGTTTGTCACTTTCTGTGTCACGGGTGTGTGCACACATTTTTTGCCGGAGCTGTTCTGCCCTGCCGCATGGCCTCCTGCAGTAGGACGAACCATAGGGAGGGGGAATTTGTAATGTGGGCTGTACTTGGGCTCTAGATGTTGTTCCTAGATTGACATATGGTGTTTGCAGCTTGTGAGTTATCCTGGTGATGTTTGACATGTGTTCTAACTTTCTTTCAGGTGCAGACGCATTCCACGTGTGGCAGAGGGTCAGGGTCAGGAGGTGCCGGGCCTTCTTAGGAGCTCGGTGAGTAGCAGAGTGGTGGGGTTTTGGCCGATGCGGTGCCAAGATCAGGCACTGATGTTTGGTTCTCTTTAATCTAGCTGTCTGAGAGACACCAGCCCGGTGCCAGCAGGACCTTCCCATCTGATGAGGTGGCCTGTCTTTGCACCTGACAGGGACCAGCATCCCCAGATGTCTGAGAGATAAGTAGAGGGCCGTGACCCACAGAGGGGCTGAAAGCACGGTGCTGGTTTGGGGATTACAGGGAGGGGGTTTTGAGTCCAGTTTGGAGGTGGGGGGGTGTTAATGAAGTGGCCCCTTAGGCCCCATAGAAGCCAAGTCTCACTTTTGATCACAGTGCTGAGGTGTGCAGCAGGGCAGAGCAGTCCCGGTGTGTCTCGTGTCACTTGTCTGTTGTGAATTGTGTGTTGTTTGTGTATCCCATGTCTTTTACCTTAGGGGTGCCTGTCATTAATCTTGGCATCATTGTTAGCATCTGTGATCTCTGCATTCCCTGTCCTGGCACCCAGGCCACGGAACTTTTGACTGGGGAGCTCAGACAGGCGTCAGACTCTCTTCTGTCTTTGGAAGCATCGCATCTGATGTCTTGTCAGGTCTTGGTCTGGGCTGTATGGACAGCTATGCCCCCACCTGGATCCATTTTGGTGGATTAGGACTTGGCGTAATATGAGGTTAGGTAGAGGATTCTGACCGTAGGATTCCTAGGCATCCATCTTTGCAGTTCTTAGAAGAAATCATTCAGTTATCATCTTCTTCCTTCGGGGTTCTCTGAGCCTCATCAGCTCACCATCAGTTTGAACTCGGTCATCTCCTTTTGCATTCTCTCAGTCCTTGCAGCCATTTTCCTTGCCTAGAATTTTCTGTCTGTGTTGTGTCCCCGTTGTCTGTCCTGTCCTGTCCATCCTGTGTCACGGCTGTCAGCACACATTTGTGCCCGAGCTGCTCTGCCCTGCCGCATAGCCTGGTGCAATAGGAGAGGGCCCGGGGATTTGTAATGTGCAGTGTGGGGTGTAGTTGGACTCTAGATGGGATTTGTAGATGGACACAGGATATCTGGAGCTCTTCAGTTATCATTGAACCGTCTGACTGTTGTCCTAACTTTTTTTTCAGATGCACCTCCTCAGATGACTGCAGTAGTTGTGTAGGTTCCTTCTTCTGAAAGGGAATAGGGCGCAAGAATTCATCTTCCAGAGAATTTTTGCAAGTCCTGGCTTGTATTGTATCTGCCTATGGTGGCTTATGTTCTATGTACCTATACATCTGTCTTCTATTGGATTTTGGGTAGAAAATTTATCAGTCCAGAGAGGAGACAAGTCCTAGCTGTCAGATAAGCCACTCGTTGACCCTTCCTGTCGTCTCACAGGTCCCCGAGGCTGCTGATTTCCCCAGGATCTGCCATTTTACCTCAAGGAGCGGCAGCCAGAAGATGTGTCACAGCACGTTCTTCAGCATCTCGAGTAAGGGCCGCAGTGAGCATTTAAGTGGAAAGATTGTGTGAGCGTGTGTGAGAGCACGTGGCTGTGTCTGTCTGTGTCTGCTCGTCTCTGCGTGTGTGAGTGCATGCTGACTGGATTTAACCTTGTGTGTGTGACTTTTGCTTTCCAGGTTTTGCGACTCCTTGTTAAATTTAGAATAAAAAATCCCCAGCCGGGTTGTATTGCATGAACTGACATGATATGTACCGATTTTGGCTTAAAACCCAGAAAACCAGACGAAGATGAGCAGGAAAAAACCAGAAAAAAACCACATGATGGACAAGAAAAAAACCCAGAAAAAGCCCAGGATGGGCAAGAAAGCAACGAGAAAAAAACCCCAGAAAATAATCCCAGATGGGCAAGAAAAAAACGTAGAAAAACCCCAGAAAATCACCCAAGATGGGCAAGAAAAAAACCCAGAAAAAACCCCCAAAAAAAAACTCTGAGATGGGCAAGAAAAAACCCCCAAGATGGACAAGAAATAACCCAGAAAAAAATTCGAAGAAGGGCAAGAAAAGACCCAGAAAACACCCAGAAAAAAATCGCAACCCAAGTATAAATATAGAAATGTTTGTCAAGTATATGCAAATATATAAAGAAATGTTAAATTATTTGAAATATAAAATAACATAAATATAACATTTATACAGTATTACTTGTGTTATGGATCATATTGATTTTTATTTATTTCCTATAATACACTACAATATTTATATCAATTTTACATCTATCATATCTATCATTTGTTATATGTTATACCAGATTGATATACTCTAGGTTTTTTTAAGTAGTTTAAAATAAAGGGGATTTTTTTTTTTATTTGGCAAAAGCAGGTGTTTTAGTATAAACATTATAAATACAAATAATATAAAGGTAGAAATCTAAGAATAGAAATAGATCATAAATAGCTGAAGGTTAATATAAAAATTAAAAATGTAAGGAAAAATAAGTTGTAGCAGTAGATACGGTACATAATTAGGAAAATAATTTATCTCTTATTTGAATAGGATACATGTTATACATAATGATTAATATAATACTTAAGTATAAACTGCAAATATAAATGTGAGTGTGGTCATGAGCGCTATAAATATAAAAATATTTCAATGTAGGTTAAAAGAATAGAGCTTTTTTGTATTTATTTAGTTAGGATGGGATTTGTATTTTAAATAGTGAAAGCATGATAGAAATGTAACTTTAGACATAGAAATATGCAATCAATGTGGAAAGATATTTATAAAAGCACAAAATATAAGTAAATATAAATAATAGAAATAGAATAATGTTATATAAATTACATGCTACATCACTGTCCACTATAGCTATGCATGTGAATATAAATACGAAAAATGGAAATAAAAAATTTATTTAAACATGGCTTTAAAGCAAGGGGCCTTGTTTGATTCTGGTGGGGTAAGAGGCAGGTTTTTGGCATTTATTTCAGAGCAGTTTTTGGCGGGGGTCGCCCCTGTTCTTTTTTGCCACCTTGCCTGCCCGCAGCCCCGAGGCGCGCTGCGCCCCCGGCTGGGGCGGGCGGCAGTGCTGCCGCCTTGTGGGCAGAGCGCGGTACTGCAGCTCTGTCGCTACCGGCAGCCGCGAGGCCGCCATCTTGGGAGTGGCGAGTCGCGGATGTCACGGACTTTTCCTTGACCTTCTTAACATGGCAGCGAGAAGGGCGGGGAAGTCGAGGGCCAGCGTCGGTCGAATCGGCTGCCTGCATGAAACACCGACGCCACGGCGGCCCCGATGGATTTTTATGTGGCATTTTAAGTGTATAAGACACGGCCTATGTGGTCAGCGGCGCCGTGGGCGAACATATTTAGGCGGGTTGCTGAGAGGCATCTGGGTAAAACCCTATTTCTTCCGAGGGTCCTCCTCGGCCGCCATTTTGGGAGGGGCGCGTCGCAAATGTCGCGGGCGTTCTTTGACCTTCTCAAGATGGCGGCGAAATGGGCGGGGAAATCGCACGCCCCCATAAATCTCCTCCCCCTGTGGCCACAGAGCGGGGTCGCACCCCCCCGAGCCAGCGCCCTGCCCCTCGCCGCTGAGTGCCGGGGGCGGGGCAAGGACGCGGCTGCCGAGCGAGGGAAGGGCGCTGGAGCCAGCGGCGGTCGGGCCAGGGTCTGTAAATGGCGGGGGCGGGTGAAGGACATTCGGTCATGCAAAGGGATGCGATGGCCGAGGAGAACGGCCGCGGCGGGGGCGGCCGGGCGGGGCCGGTTTCGGCGGGCGGCGGAGGTGCGGTCGCAGCGCTCCGCGGGCCGGGGCAGCGGGCGGGGGCGGGCGAGCGGCGTCGGAACAGGGCGGCAGCTCCCGAGCCCGCGCCCGCCCCGCTCCAGGCGCTGGGAGCGACCGCGGGCCGGACAAGCCCGGCGGGGCGGCCCCGGGGCGGCGGGCAGGCGGCGGAGCGGGGCCGTGGCGCTCCCCGCCTTCGCTGCCGCCAGCTTTGGAAGGTCGGGCCGGGCGCCCGCCCCGTCCCGCTGCCTCCCGGTCTCTGTAAACTCCTCTCTGGCTTCATAGGTCCGTGCTGGAGAGAGGGACAAAGGGCCCCGCTGGTTGCCGTGTCCTCGGGGGGCAGAGAGTTCTGACCTTGGCCGCATGGGCTGCCGAGTGTTGGAACAATGGGGATGCGCTTTTATGTATTTAGTGACATTTATGTATTTTTGTGTACATTTTATGTATTTAGTGACATTTAGAGATTTATTCCCCTGCTTCAGGTGAGCGTGCATCATTGCCGGTTTGGGATTGAGTGAAATGGCTGAGGAAACCAGCTCTGGGGGGGAGGCAGGGAAATCCTCTCTTTACCCATTCTTCACGGCAGGACAGCCTGAAGACTGAAAGTGTAAGAAGATGTGGAGGGAAACAGAGAATCTGGCAGGAGCATCGAACGCACAAGTGCACGAATTTTGCTTTTGGCTTGGATTTAAACTCAGAAGTTGTGAGGAATTTGGGAGTGAGAAGGGATATTTCAGAAGGAGAAGAAGAAAAAGAAGTTGTTGTTACAGTCTTGGCAAAAGCTTCTGTTCTAGCTAATAAAATAAGTTAGTTTAAATAAAAAAAAAAAAAAAAAAAAAAAAAAAGTGGAGTATTTTTTTTCCTACACTATTATATTCATTGGTGGTATATGGTGTGTTGTTTTATTTCTTGGTATTATTAACTCTGTGTAAGTTGTTTTTTGGGTGAAGCTGACTTTCTGGATGGGTTGGTTTGTATTTGAGCTAGGATTAATTTCAAGAGGTTTCTTTCATAGACTTCTGATAGGTATTACTGGCATTTTGGTTTTGTTTAATTTATGTATAAACATACAGCTTTGGTAGGGCCAGCTGGGCTGCTGGAGTTTTGGGTGTGAATTTATTAGATGGCTTTTGTTAAAGGCAGTTTTTCATTTTTGAAATGTTTTTCAATGTAGTGGTTTTAAGGTGGTTTTTAAGAATTCACTGTATTGTTTTATGTTGTTTGTAGTTGGTGTATGATAAGGGATGTGGTGTGACTTCTTGAACGCTATGGTTTTAGTGTTCCTAAGTTCCGATTTCTTTCTGGTTCGTTAGGTGTTTTTAGTTTTATTGTTGGGGAGAGGGGCATTTATATGGTGGGTTTTTATAGGCAATATTTTTTAAATTTAGTTAGTGATATTTTGTAGTATTTTAATAGTTTAGATTTTTTTTTATTTTTATGCTTTTAGTTAATTTGTAAAATTTTTTCAAATAACTTTTCCAGATTATCGGTTATTATTTGTGCATAAACGTAGAGCTTTTTTTTCTTAGTACTGTTTTGGGTCAGTTGTACAGTTTTGAGTCTAGTGAGTTGGTTAGATTTAATTTTTAATGGGTGCTTGTTTTTATTAGTAGTTGTGTCATTTTCAAGGTGTATTTGAGTTTGTGGGTGTTTGAGATATTGGTTTAGGAGGAAGTTTATGATGAGAATGTGTGGAGGCTTTGGGCTGCTTATAGTGGGATTTAAAATTTATTTACAGTTAGGTTTATTTGAGTTTTTATTAGGGTTCAATGTTGTGGGATGTTTGTTCCTTTAGTAATAGAAATAGGTTTTGTTTTGATGTGCTGCAATGGGATGAGCGCGGGCTGCGTACAGGTGCTGACAAAGGTACGGTATTGTTGTGGTTCTGATGTCTCGGGTTAATGAACTTACACGGTCTAACATATACATGAAAATAGAAATAAATATAAATTTAAAAATAAATATGAAATTAGAGTGGTAGACATAGATAACAGATACATACATAAAAGTATAATATATGGTATATAATTGTAACATTATATATAGAGTGGAGTATAATTTATATATATTAAGAAAGATATATAAACATAGAATGTAAATATAAAAAGGTTAAAATAAATTGGAGATTTTTTTCAGTTTTTTTAGGTTGTAGGCTGTTTTTTTAAATAAATAATATAAATAGAAATAATATAAAAGTAGAAATCCAGATATACAAATATATAATTTATATACCAATATCTATAAATATCTAATATGAATAAATATAAGTAAAAGAAATACATAATATAAAAATAATACATCTATTATTATAATAAAAGGTATTCTCTCTAATATATATCTATAAATATAATAAATAAAAATTTTAAAGGTAGATGTGAATAGAATTTTAACTATTGTTTAAATCAAGGGATGTCCTCTGTTTTTATAGAGGCAGGAGTTTTATTTTAAATACTATAAGTCTTATAAAAATGTGAATCGTAAGTTAGAAATATATAATAATTATATAAAGAGAAATTGCTAAACTATGAATATAAATTTAAATATAAACATAAGTAAGTAAAATGCAGATTTGTAATATAGAATATAAATAACATTATAGGGCACTATAAATTATAAATAGGAATAAAAATATAAAGCTATGTAAATATATTCCAAAGGAAAGGAATTTTTTTGGCTTTTATTTAAGTAGAGGCAGATGTTATTTAAAATAAAACATAAGTGTTACAGAAGTAAAAATCTTGACAGGGGAATATATAATCAATATGTAAAAATAGGTATAAAATAGATAAATAAGTGCTTGGAGTAGATATAGAATAAAAATTTATTTATAAATTGACATTGATAAAGATAAATGTATAAGTAAGCAATATACATTTATATTTATAATGCATATTGTGAATGTAAATATGAAAACATAAGGATATATATATTTGAATATTTTTTAGAAGAAAGGGTTGGGGTTTTTTTTGGTTCTTACTGGGTTAGAGGATGCCTCCCAGACCCAAGCTGCCACCTCAGCCGACTCAAGCAATCTGCAACAAGGAATCTGGGGGGCTGAGTTTTGCTTACCTGGGGAAAGCGTCAGCACTAGTGTTCAGGAGCCTCTGGCCAAGAGGGGCCGGCCATCTGCCTGCTGAAATTCTGCATTGCGCAGGATGCCTCCCAGACCCAAGCTGCCAGCACCGCAGAGTCAGGCTGGTTTGAGGGTCCCCAAATGTGTCCAGCAATCTCCCATCAGGAACCTGGGGTGCTGAGTTTTCTTCTTCTGGGAAAGGGCTGGCATTGGTGTTCAGGAGGCCTCGCCTGGAGTGGCTGGCTGCCTGCTGATATTTCTGCATTGCCAAATGTGCCTCCCAGACCCAAGCTGGCACCAGTGAAAACTCCAGCTGCTTTTGCCTCGGCACGTGTCTCCTGCCATCTGCCATCAGGAACCTCAGCTGCTGAGTTACACTTCCCTGTGTAATGGGCAGCACTGGTGTCCAGGGCCCAGGGGCCCTTACTGGCCAGCCGCCTGCTCAAATTCTGCATTGCGCAGGATGCCTCCCCGACCCAAGCTGCCACCACCGCAGTGTCTGGCTGGGTCCCAAATGGCCCCAGCAATCTTCCATCACGAACCTGAGCTGGTGAGTTACACTTACCTGTGTCAAGGGCAGCATTTCTGTTCAGAGCCCAGGGGCCCTTCGTGGCCGGCCGCCTGCTGAAATTCTCCATTGCGCATGATGCCTCCCGAATCCAAGCTGGCACCTCAGCCGAGCTGAGCTCGTTTGAGAGTTCCACGCGACTCGAGCAATATGCCACCAGGAACTTGGGCAGCTGAGTTTTGCTTACCTGGGAAAAGGGACAGCACTAGTGTTTAGGAGCCTCTGGGAAAGAGGGGCTGGCTGTCTGCCATCTGAAATTCTGCACTGTGCAGGATGCCTCCCAGAACCAAGCTGCCACCTCAGCTGAGTTGAGCAATCTGCAGCAAGGAATCTGGGTGGCTGAGTTTTGCTTACCTGGTAAAAGGGTCAGCACTAGTGTTCAGGAGCTTGGGGCCAGCTGTCTGCTGAAATTTAACATTGCGCAGGATGCCTCCCAGACTCAAGCTGCCACCACCGTAAAGTCAGGCTGGTTTGAGAGTCTCAAGTCGCTGTAGCACTCTGCTCTCAGGAAACTGAGCTGGTGAGTTATACTTACCTGTGTAAAGGGCAGCATTGGTGTCCAGGGCCCTTAGTGGCCTGTAGTGGCCTGCTGTCTGCTGAAATTCTGCATTGCTCATGATCCCTCCCAGCCCCAAGCTGCGACCTGTGCCTAGTTGATCTTGTTTGAGACTGCCAAGCACCTCCAGCAATCTGAAACTAGGAACCTGGGCTGCTGAGTTTTGCTTACCTGGGAAAAGGGACGGCACCAGTGTTTAGGAGCCTCTGGTCCAGAGGGGCCGACTGTCTGCCACCTGAAATTCTGCATTGCACAGGATGCCTCCCGGACCCCAGCTGCCACCACCGCCAAGTCAGGCAGGTTTGAGGGTCTCAAATGGCTCCAGCAATCTCCCATCAGGAGCCTGGGGTGCTGAGTTTTCTTCTTCTGGGAAAGGGCTGGCATTGGTGTTCAGGAGGCCTCGCCTGGACTGGCTGGCTGCCTGGTGATATTTCTGCATTGCCAAATGTGCCTCCCAGACCCAAGCTGGCACCAGTGAAAACTCCAGCTGCTTTTGCCTCGCCACGTGTCTCCTGCTACCTGCCATCAGGAACCAGGGTGTCCGAGGTACGCTTTCTTGAGAAAAGGGCTGGCCTTCATGTTCAGGGGCAAGGGGCTCTTAGTGGACGGCTAGGTCCTGAAATTTCCCATTGCGCCGGATGCCTCCCACATCCAAGTTGCCACCTGTGCCGAGTTGAGCTGGTTTCAGACTCCCAAGCGCCTCCAGCAATTTGAAATCAGGAACCGGTGTTGCTGAGTTTTCTTTACCTGGGAAAAGGGTCAGCACTAGCGTTCAGGGGCCTGTGGCCCGGAGCGGCCAGTTGTTTGCCTTCTGAAATTCTGCATTTCCCAATCTGCCTCCCAGACCCAGTTGGCACCTATCCCAACTCCAGCTGCTTTGGCCTCGGCACGTGTCTCCTGCTATCTCCCATCAGGAACCTGGGCTGCTGAGTCAGGCTTACCTTAGAAAAGGGCTGGTGTTCACGTTCAGGGCCCCGGGGGCCCTTCGTGGCCATCAGCCTGCTAAAATTCTGCATTGCGCAGGATGCCTCGCTGACCCAAGCTGCCACCACCGTAAAGTCAGTCTGGTTTTAGGGTCCCAAATGGCTCCAGAAATCGCAGCAAGGAACATGGGGGGCTGAGTGTTGCTTACCTGGTCCGCCCCCTCCTATGGGAGCTTCTTTTAATGGAAATAGACCAATTCCTTTATCCCATTCTTTTTTGATTTTTATCCTCTATAGCTTTCTTCCCGTACTTTTAGGAAGAAGCAGGAGAGGGCTTTCTTTTAACTGAACTTGTAGTGTTTCGAGAAGGTGATTCCTTTAGAAAGTTCCCCTGAGCAGCCGGAGCTGTGGTTACCAAGGGAACGGAGCTCAGGGCGGGACGGGGGAACTGGGCACAGCTCAGGTTTCGGTCCTCCAGAGGCGGGATCTGCAGCCGGGATCGGCGGAGGGGCCGTTCCGGTGCAGACCGAGCTGGAGCGTGCATGGCTCCCGCGTGGCTCACGGCGGCTGATCCGGCAGAGACAAAGCCGGGACTGACGCCGGCTGCAGCGGAGGGAGCCGAGCAGAGTGAGAACAGACGGGACCCCGCTCCGTGCGGTGACCACGGTGCGCACGGCAGGACCCCCCCCCTCCCTCCCCCGGCACGGCCAGCGGAGCGGCCGCGGTCCAGGCGGTCAGACCGAGACAGCCCTAACCTCAGCCTAACCAGCCCCCCTAAAAACAGCCTTTTCCCCCAAGAGCAGCAGCACAACACGGCAACCCTAACAGCGAGATCAGACAGCAGCCTTCACACACCAGGTCAATGACAGAACCCTCAGAGACCAACAGACCCACTGCAAAAAGGTAGGGGTGACGTCTGTGGGCTAGACAGCAAGAGGTGGAATTCGGAGACGAGCACGTCTTTTTGAGTTTTTTTGTCTAGGACTTTTAAAGGTATTTAGAAGATTTTGGAAGGGACTTTTCAGGGTATTGTTGGGGCTTTTTCCAACCCATTCTATGATTCTTTAGCATATTTTCAAGATTATGGTCAGGGTCAGAGGAAACACCCTCTGAAAAGGCAGAGATTTAGGACTGCAGTGGAATGCTTTAGAAAGGGGCCAGCGGTGGCACAGTGGGTCGGGTCCCACCCTGCCAGTCCAAAGGTTGTAAGTTTTAGACCCAGTTAAGTTGTTGTGGTTAGGGTTAGATGCTCTCAGGTTTGGTCCGGGAGAATTTCTGCACAGAAAAACTCACCCCCTGAGTTTCCTGATGCCAGTTTGCACTAGGAGGTGCTTGCCACTGCCAGGGCAGCCCGAGTTCTCGGTGGGGGCATCTTTGCTCCTGGAGAAATCCTGTGCCGGCGTCTTCCCTGTAAAACCAAACTCACACCTGCTGCGTGTCCACGTCAGAGGCACGTGGCACTGCAAGGGCAGCGAGAATTCTTGGTGTTGGCAGCTGCGGGCTGTGAGAAATTGTTCTCTGCAGTTTTGGAGGCCGAATCGCAGTTTCAGCCATGGGCACACAGAGAGGAAAGGCTGTTAATTTCCTTCGAAAGGAAAGTCTGGCACCCCATGGTTTAAGGGGCAGAAGAAGGGCTGTGTAGGGGAAGGAGCTCCTCACAGGACCTTTCTTCACCTCCACCCCCAGTCCAAGGTCTAGCAGCGCCCCGTGTGACCAGCTGCTTTCAGAGGGTTACCCGGGCACAGGTGCACAGGGAGCTGCTCGGCCAGAGGGGCTAACAGGGGTATCCCAAGTGTCCCTCCATGAACTATGGTCAGAGCATCCAGCACGGACCAGGGAGCAGCCGGACCCACCCGGGCACAGAGCATCACTTTGGGAAAACGCCAAGGGAAGAGCCCTTTTGCCAAGGGGCAGCATCTGAGCAGACCAGGCAGCATGTGGGGTTCCACGAGAGGGCTTGCAACTGTCCCCTTTTACTGTGTCAGTCCCTCTCCAAAGCCCCAGACCCTCCAGAGCACTCCCAGAAAGGAGAAGGGTTATTAGGAGAAAAAGGGTTTAGGGAAAAGGGGAAAAGCTTCCTTTTCCATTACTTTTTGTGTTCAAACTGGTAGGGACTTGGATTCCCCTGCAATTGTAATGGTCTCAGTTGAAAGAATCCCTGCCTTTTCTATGCTGTTAGGGGCGTTAATTGACAGTGAGTCCCCATTCTCTATTATTTGGCAGTTTAAAAAAAAGGGGAAAATCTTGACAATGTTTCTTATGGGTTTGAAGTAAGGGTAGCCACCCCCTTTTTGTTGTCCTGAGGCCCAAATTGAGGGAGAAGCCCAGCTATCCCTCCATCCTAAGGGTTTGAACTGAGGGAAAAATCCTTCTCTTTTCATCACTGGAGAGATTTTAAAGTGTGGAAAGCCCCTCTTTTCCCAATACTTAAGGAGAGCAAATTACATAGCAGAAACTAGGCATTTGTTATTGCATTACCTTCAGTAGAGATAACTGCCCCATTTCCTCTTTTTAAGGAGGTCACTTGAAGGAAGCTCTGCCTTTTTCAGCATTTTAAGGGTTTAAAACTACATTTCAGGGCACTTCTTTCTGTGCTGTAGGACCAAGTATCTCAGAGAAGGATGAGCCTGGCATGCACTTAACCCTAACACTGCCTGGGAGGCTTTTATCTTTCTTATTTTTACTTATAAGGTAGATGGCCAAAATTGGAGGTCCCAAGGAGACTTAGACTATTCATATCATTGGTATTCTTCTCCACACAGTTTAATCACATGGGAAGTACTACTTAGTAGCCACTAGTTACGTAGTTACTAAGGAATAGTTACGTAAGCTAACAGCCAATTACCCAATTTATCTAGTTATGCTGCCTAAACAGAAAGTTTTATTTCTTACCAGTTTTCCTCACTTGTGCTCCAAGTAGTTGTTGTAAAAAAGAAAGCGCTGTTATTTTTCTGAAGAGTTTTTTTCTATAACAAGCCCTTCACGCCCCTTCAATTCAAGTCAGAGGGGCGAAACAGCGGCAGCTGCTCTGAGGGCTTTTATACCCGGTGGGAGTCGCCCCCTCCCTTTTCCCAGGTGCCATGGGAACGAGAGGCGGGCACAATCAGGGGTATATTAACCCCAGCCTTGGCTGAGGGGCTTCATTCCCTCTCTGGGATGTGCTGGGGTAAGAGCTCTCCTCTCATTTCAGTGAAGAGGCTCTTTCAGCTTATCTCAGCTTCTTTTCAGCAGGTGTTTCTGGGCATTTAAAGAACTGAAGCTTTGAAGATTCTGTGAAGTAAACAGCGTGGAATAGAAGGCGCATTTAGGTTCACGATTTTGGGGTGGTAAAGTGCATTTGTAATTTCTGGTTTAGGTATTGTTTTGTTTTGTATTTTTTTTTAGAAGGAGTGCAGCTCCCAGAGATTCCTGGTTGTGTCAAGTACCACGCTTTTTTCAGCAGATTCGTCATGTCACAAGAGGGATCTGCCCAGTGTCAAGGATGATGTTTGAGACAGAGGCTTCAGGTGAGTTGAGGATTGTGATTAGGAGAGGGAGGGTGAGCAGGTATACAGTTAGGAATTATTGTGGGTGGGGGGAGTTTGAAGGTAGCAGGGTGGAAAAGGATGTGTATTTGAGGACCCCCCCTAAGGCTTCTCAGAAGCCTAGCAGAGGTATTCCCATGTCCTACAGCACACAAGGTTATCTACTGCACTCACAGGAATGCTATTCAATTTTGCCTTTCTCTAACCCAGGTGCCACTCCTAATAAAGGCCACAGCCTTGTAATCAGGGTGAAGCCGGAGCCTGAAGGCGCCAGGCACACTCAGGAGAGGGCAAGTAGCTGCCTTGGTGGGATTTGGCCCACATAACTCTGGACTCATACTTTGGTTTTGGTTTTTTTCATTGTAGCTGACCCAGAAGCTAACAGGCCACCACGAGGCCCGTCCAAGGCAGACTCATTTCAGGTGCAATGTGGATCCACATCACCAATCAAACAAAAGATAAGTTGGGGGCTATAGCTTGGAGATGGGATGATGAGAGAGTAGCAGGTTGGGAGTTCTTAGGCCAGATTTAAAAATTACCAGATGGAAAAGCAATCTTCTGCAAGGGCCTCTTAGGATAGCTAAAGGGAGAGGCTTTACTTTTGATGGCAGCTTTTAGGCGGGCAGTGCAGAACAGCTCCGGTCTGTGTCACGTTGTCCGGTGTGCCGCGTTCCCTAGTGTGTCTTTGGGGTCCCTTTTCCCTTCCCCCCTCAATCCCCTCACCACAAGCATGATGTGTCGTGTTTCATGTCCCCCTGTTTGTCACGTTCTGTGTCACAGGTGTCTGCACATATTTGTGCCGGAGCTGTTCTGCCCTGCCGCGTGGCATGCTGCAGTAGGACAAGCCTGGGAAGTTGGAATTTGTAATGTGGGGTGTACTTGGGCTGTAGATGCTATTCCTAGGTTGGCATAAGGTGTTTGCAGCTTGCGAGTTGTCCTGGAGGTGTTTGACATATGTTCTAACTTTCTTTCAGGTGCAGATGCCTTGCATCCCTGGCCGAGGGTCAGGGTTAGGAGTAGGAGGTGCCGGGCCTTCTTAGGAGCACTGTGAGTAGCACACTGGTGGGGTTTTGGGTGATGTGGTGCCTAGATCAGGCACTGATGTTTAGTTTTGTCTATAATACAGCTGTCTGAGAGACACCAGTGCGGTCACAGCAGGACCTTCCCAGCTGACGAGGTGGCCTTTCTTTGCACCTGAGACCAGCATCCCCTGATGTCTGAGAGATAAGTAGAGGGCCATGACCCACAGGGGGGATGAAAGCAGAGTGCCGGTTTGGGAATTACCGGGAGGGGTTTTGGAGTCCCCTTGGAGCTGGGGGTGTCCATGAAGTGGCCCCTTAGGCCCCGTAAAAGCCAAGTCTCACTTTTGATCACAGTGCTGAGGTGTGCAGGAGGGCAGAGCAGTCCCGGTGTGTATCGTGTCACTTGTCTATTGTGCATTATGTGTTGCTTGTGTATCTCATGTCTTTTTCCTTAGCCCTTTGAGGGTCCTGTCAGAAACCCTGGCATCATTGGTAGCATCTGTCATCTGTGCATTCCTTGGCCTGGCACCCAGGCCATAGATGCAATTCTGATACCTGTCTGAGCTCCCCAGTCAAAAGTTCTCTGTTTGGAAGCATCCAGTCAGTTGTCTTTTCAGGTCTTGTTCTCAGCTGTATGGACAGCTATGCCCCACCAGGATCCATTATGGTGGATTAGGACTTTGTAATAATATGAAGTTAGGTAGAGGCTTCTGATTGTAGGATTCCTAGGCATCCATCTTTGCAGTTCTTGGAAGAAAGAATTCAGTTTAGCATCCTCTTCCTCCAGGGTTCTCTGAGCCTCATCAGCTCACCATCGGTTTCAGCTCCATAATCTTGTTTTGCATTCTCTCAGTCCTTGCAGCTGTTTTCCTTGCTAAGAGATTTCTGTCTGTGTCTTGTGTCCTTTGTTTGTCACGTCTGGTCTGTCCTGTGTCACGGGTGTCCGCACACTTTTGGGATGGGGCTGCTCTGCCCTGCTGCATAGCCTGGTATGATAGTAGAAGTCTTGGAGACTTGGTATGTGTAATGTGGGGTGTACCTGGACTCTAGATGGGATTTGTAGATGGACATAGGATTTGTGGAGCTCTTCAGTTATCATGCAACTTTTTGACTCTTGTCCTAATTTTTTTTTTTCAGGTTCAGATGGCTTAAATCTGTGCCAGAGGGCCCCATCCCAGGTGAGGGGATTCCCCCAAGGAGGTAAGGCCCCATTTGTCTCTGCAGCAGAAGTGTGTATGGTGACTCTGTTACAGCTCTGTGTTTTGTCTTTCTTTTTAGGAAGTCAATCTGGATACCAGCAGCCAAGGTGAGCAGCGGAGAGAAGTAGTTGGTAGTGCTCAGCTCTTAGGTATAATGATTTTTCAGGAGATTCATCGTGTCACAAGAGGGATCTGCCCAGTGTCAAGGATGATGTTTGAGATTGAGGCTTCAGGTGAGTTGAGGATTGTGACTGGGAGAGGGAGAGAGAGCAGGTATCCAATTTAGGAGTTCTTGGGAGGGGGTTTGCAGGCAGCAGGGTGAGAAAGGGTGTTTATTTGAGGGCCCCCCCCACACAAGGCTTCTCAGAAGCCTAACATAGGCGTTCCCATGTCTTACAGCATACAAGGTCCTCCACTGCACTCACAGGAATGCCGTTTAACTTTGCCTTTCTCTAAGCCAGGTGCCACCACTAATGAAGGCCACCGCCTGGGAATTGGGATGAAGCTGGAGCCTGAAGGAGCCAGGCACACTCAGGAGAGGGCAAGTAGCTGCCTGGCAGGTATCTGGCCCACATAATTCTTCGCCCATGCGGTGCTAAGATCAGGCACTGATGTTTGGTTCTCTTAATTATAGGTGTCTGAGAGACACCAGTGCGGTGCCAGCAGGACCTTCCCCGCTGACGAGGTGGCCTTTCTTTGCACCTGACAGGGACCAGCATCCCCTGATGTCTGAGAGATAAGTAGAGGGCTGCGACCTGGGGAGGGGATGACAGTGGGGTGCTGGTTTGGGAATTACCGGGAGGGGTTTTTGAGTCCAGTTTGGAGGTGTGGGGCGTTCATTAAACGGCTTCTTTGGCCCCATGAAAGCCAAGTCTCACATTTGGTCACAGTGCTGAAGTGCGCAGGGCAGAGCAGTCTCGGTGTGTCTCGGGTCACTTGTCTGTTGTGCATTATGTGTTGTTTTTGTATGCCATGTCTTTTACTTTAGGCAGGCCTGTCGGAAGCCTTGGCATCATTGGTAGCGTCTGTGATCTGTGCATTCCTTGGGCTGGCATGCAGGCCATAGAACTTCTGACTGGGGAGCTCAGACAGGCATCAGACTCTCTTCTCTCTTTGGAAGCATTCCATGTGGTCTCTTTTTAGGTCTTGTTCTGAGCTGTATGGACAGCTATGCCCCACCTGGATCCATTGTGGTGGATTAGGACTTGTAATAATATGAGGTTAGGTAGAGGATTCTGACCATAAGATTTCTAGGCATCCCTCTTTGCTGTTCTTGCAATAAATCATTGAGTTAGCTGCTTCTTCTTCCAGGGTTCTCTGAGTCTCAGCAGCTGACCTTCAGTTTCAAGTCAGTCATCTCCTTTTGCATTTTCTCAGTCCTTGCAGCCATTTTCCTTGCCAAGAGATTTTTGTCTGTGGGTTGTACCCTTTGTTTGTCACGTCCTGTCTGTGCCGTGTCACGGGTGTCAGCACACATTTGGGCCGGAGCTGCTCTGCCCTGTTGCATAGCCTGGTGCGATAGGACAAGTCCTGAGGGCTTGGGATGTGTAATGTGGGGTGTAGTTTGATCCTAGATGGGATTTGTAGATGGACACAGGATGTCTGGAGCTCATCAGTTATCCTGCAGCAGTTTGACTCTTGTCCTAACTTTTTTCAGATTCAGATGGATTAAATCAGTGCCTGAGGGCCCCATCCCGGGTGAGGGGATGCCCACAAGCAGGTGAGGCATCATTTGTCTCTGCAGCGGAAGTGTTCCGATGACTCTGTTACAGCTCTGTTCTTTGTTTTTCTTTTTAGGAAGTCAATCTGGATACCAGCAGTCAAGGTGAGCAGTAGAGAGAAGTAGTTGTTATTGTTCAGCTCTCAATTGTTGATGCAGTTCTAAGTTTCCATTCTCATTGGTGTGCTTTAGGCAATCTACTCGGAGCATGCCAAGCCCCTGTCGCCATCCGGCCGATGCACTGGGTTTCCTGCAGATGCGAGTCCTGCGCATGTGTTACAGGACCCGGCGATGAAGCCCCGAACTCCTCTATTTAATGGCGCTATCTGCGTGGCCTTCGGCAACTGCCGAGATGTTTTGGTGAGCGGTGGAAGTAGGGAGGAGGAGCGAGGGTTCGCTCAGGTTTCAGCTGTGCCAAATCACCTTATTCTCTCTTAATCCAGGTGTCCCCTGTGACTACGGCCTCGGTCTCTGAGCGTGCGCGAAGTGTGCAGCCTGAGCCGCCGGGCATTCCTAGGAGCACGGTGAGTAGCAGACTGGTGGGGTTTTGGGCAATGGGGTGCCACGGTCAGGCAGTGACGTTTTGTTTTCTTTAATACGTGTCTGAGAGACACCAGCCCGGTGCCAGCAGGACCTTCCCAGCCAACGAGGTGGCTTTTTATTGCACCTGACAGGGACCAGCATACCCCGATGTCTCAGATAAGTAGAGGGATGTGACCCGCAGAGGGGATGAAAGCAGGGTGCCGGTTTGGGAATTACCGGGAGGGATTTTTGAGTCCGCTTTGTAGGTGGGGGGTGTTCATGAAGTGGCCCCTTAGGCCCCATAAAAGCCAACTCACTTTTGATCACGGTGCTGAGGTGTGCACGGCAGAGCAGTCCCGGTGTGTCTCGGGTCACTTGTCTGTTGTGCCTCGTGTGTTGTTTGTGTATCTCATGTCTTGTACCTTAGCCCTTTGAGGGTCCTGTCAGAAACCCTGGCGTCATTCTTTGCATCTGTGATCTCTGCATTCCCCGGTCTGGCACGCAGGCCATAGAACTTCTGATCTGGGAGCTCAGACAGGCATCAGACTCTCTTCCCTCTTTGGAAGCATCCCATCTGATGTCTTTTTAGGTCTTGTTGTGAGCTGTGCGGACAGCTGTGCCCCACCTGGATCCATTGTGGTGGATTAGGACTTGTGATTATATGAGGTTAGGTAGAGGATTCTGACTGTAGGATTCTTAGGCATCCATCTGTGCTGTTCTTGGAATAAGTCATTCAGTTTGCATCTTCTTCTTCCAGGGCTCTCTGAGCCTCATCAGCTCACCATTGCTGTCAGCTCGGTCATCTCCTTTTGCATTCTCTCAGTCCTTGCAGCCATTTTCCTTGCCAAGAGATTTCTGTCTGTGTGTTGTGCCCATTGTTTGTCCTGTCCCGTCTGTCCTGTGTCACGGGTGTCCGCACACATTGGTAGCGGAGCTGCTCTGCCCTGTTGCCTAGCCTGGTGGAATAGGACCAATCCTGGGGACTTGGAATTTGTAATGTTGGGTGTAGTTGGACTCTAGATGCTATTCCTAGGTTGATAGAAGGTTTTTGCAGCTTTTGAGTTATACTGCTGGTGTTTGACCTATGTTCTTACTTTCTTTCAGGTGCAGGTGCATCGCATCCATGGCTGCGCACCCTATCGTGTGTGAGGGGGTTCCCGAAATCAGGTCAGTCACCATTTGTCTGTGCAGGGTGTGTGGCAAGTGTGACCCTGTTACAGGTCTGTTCTTTGTCTTTATTTTTAGGAAGCATAGCTGGATCGCAGCAGTCAAGTTCAAGAAGGCAAGGTGAGCAGTGGCCAGTAGCCTTCATTGTTGCTGAGGTCTCAGTTCCTGGGGCAAGTCTAAGTCTCCATTCTGGTTTTTGTGTCTTAGTCAAGCCACTCTGAGCACATCAAGCTGCCATCCCCCACCAGAAGACAGACCGGTTTTGCTGCCCTCGTCAGCCCTGTCTTCCGGGTAGCTGTCGGGAACCGCCGAGGAATTGCGGTGAGTCGGGCAAGTAGGGATGAGGAGCGAGGGTCCACTCAGTTTTCAGCAATCCCACATCATCTCCTGTCCTCTTCATGCAGGTGTACTCTGTGATGCTGGCATCGGTGTCTGAGCATGGCTGACGTGTGTGACTCCAGGAGATCGGCCATTGTTAGGAGAACGGTGAGTAGCAGGCTTGTGGGTTTTGGCCGATGCGGTGCCAAGATCAGGCACCGATGTTTGGTTTTCTTTAATCTAGCTGTCTGAGAGACAACAGCCCGGTGGCAGCAGGAACTCCCCAGCCGGTGAGGCGGCCTTCCTTCGCACCCGATACGGACCAGCATCACCAGATGTCTGAGAGATAAGTAGAGGGCTATGAACCACAGAGGGGATGAAAGTGGGGTGCTAGGTCAGACTCCCAGGGTGGGGGGTTTGAATTGGCTCTGGAGATGAGGGTAGGCAAGATGTGGCCCCTTAGGCTTCATAAAAGCAAAGTCTCAGTTTTGGTTACGGTGCTGAGCCGGGCAGCAGGGCAGAGCAGTCCCGGTGTGTCTCGTGTCACTTGTCTTTTGTGTGTTGTGTGTTATGTGGATATGTCATGTCTGTTATCTTAGCCCTCTGAGGGGCCTCTCAGAAACCTTTCCTAGCATCCGTGATCTGAGCGTTCTTTGCCCTGGCACCCGTGCCACGGAACTCTTGACCCGGGAGCCCAGACAGGCATCAGAATTGCATCTGTTTTTAGAAGCATCCCGTCAGATGTCTTTTCAGGTCTTGTTGTCAGCTGTCTGGACAACTGCACCCTGTAAGGTTCCATTATGGCTGATTAGGACTTGTGAGAATGTGAGCTCAGGTGGAGCATTGTGACTCTAGGGCTCCTGGGCATTCATCTTTGCAGTTCTTGGACTGAATCATTGAGTTTAGCATCTTCTTTTCAGTCTCACCTTGGTCATCTCATTTTGCATCCTCTCAGTCCTTGCAGCCATTTTCCTTGCCTAGAGGTTTCTGTGTGTGTTTTGTCCCCGTTGTTTGTCACGTCCTGTCCCGTGTCACGGGTGTCTGCACAGATTTGTGCCGGAGCTGCTCTGCCCTGCCCCATAGCCTGGTGCAATCGGAGGCATCTCGGGGGCTTGTAATTGGTAATGTGGGGTGTAGTTGGACCCTAGATGGGATGTGTAGATGGGCACGAGATGCCTGGAGCCCATAAGTTATCCTGCAGCCCTTTGACTTTTGTCCTAACTCTCTTTCAGATGCAGAAGGATAAAATCCAGGGCAGAGCCCCCCATCCCGGGTGAGGGGATTCCCCCAAGCACGTCAGTCACCGTTTTCCTCAGTAGAGAAAGCATAAATGATGTCTGTCACAGCTCTGTTGCCTTTCCTTTTAGGAAGTCAAGGCAGAGAGCTGCAGTCCCGGCCAGTGGGCAAGGTGAGCATTGCGTAGCGTGCACAAGCAGTTTTATTGCTGAAGTCTCAGTTTCTGGTGCAGCTCTAACTATCTCCTCTTTTTTTTTTTTTTTTTTTTTTTTGTTATTTTAGGTGGTCCACTTGTGATCTATCCTGGCCGAGCATGCTCATGCCAGGTGGGTGCAAGCTTAAGGTATCGGTGTGGCATACTTGTCACGGTAGGGAGGTTGTGTTTTCACAGTATCTCAGCATGCTTTTTTGCTTTGTTTCTTTGCAGGTGCTGTCGCTGCCCTAAGCATGACCAAGGAACAGAGGAGGGCAGGTGAGTCGGTGTTTAGGCAGGCTCACTCATAGGGGAGCATTATGCAGCAGCATGCTAAGCGGGTACATTTTCTTTTTGCAGGTGTCTTCTGGGCAGCCTCTGGAGTCAAATCAAGTTTTGAGGTGAGCTGGGGCAGCGGTGCGGAGGAGTCCCGGGGATTACCGTTTTTGAGGGCAATGGTCACGTTTTCTGTCGTGTCTTAGGTACCCTGAGGAGGCTCGTAGCCACAGCTTGGAAACGGCAGCACCGAAGCACACACATCGAGAACCTCTCCACACGCACCTCTGACCGAGGATGGATTTTGTCCACTCGTCTTCCAAAAGCTAAGTGTCGGGGCCAGGGGTTGGGAGAAGGGGAAAAGCCTTTACTGTCACAGGGGGCAGTTTCATGTCAGCTTAGCGGAGAGGTCTGTAGCGGGCCGGGCTCTTTGGAATTAAAGAGAGGGGGTTTGTCCTCAGCCTCACCAGAGCCTTTGCCGGGCAGGGCAGTTCCGACCCATCTCCACATTTTGGTGAACTTTGCGTCGTCAGCCTTCCTCGAGTCAGCATAGTCACGGCTCTTTCCCCCGAGGGGCTCGCCTTCGGGTCCGGAGCTGTCGCCACTGTCATCCAGCCATCTGCTTCCTTCTCTAGGCTTGCTGAGCATCTCGAGCGTCTTCCTAACTGCTTTGACACTAACTTCTTTTTGCGAGCTACATTTCATCATCACGTGCCATCATCATAGGGCTTCCTTTGCTCTGGCATCAGCAGCCTGTTGCTCACCTTGCGTTTGCAATCTCAGATCCCTAAGGGGAAAGTTCCCACTTGTCTTTGTGTTAGGTCATCTGCGTCCGTTAGGTTGTCCGTGTCTGTGTTACGTAGTGTGTGTCCATTGTCTTTCACGTCATAAGGCCTTTCTTACATCTCGACGCTTTGTCGGCACTGTTCTGTGCCATATTGCCTATATTCTACTCATGTTCCTTTCTGGATCTTCCTTATTCTGCCCTGTTTATATTTTTACTCTTTGAGCCAGGTAGGATTACAGAAGATGTTCTCATCAGTCTTCCTTGTCACTACCAGCTTTGGTAGCGCCTTTTTTCTCCATGACATTTTCTTGGACTTCTAGAGCGGTGTCTTATACCCTCCTCATGTGACTGCAGTAGTTCTATAGGTTCCATCTTCTGAAAGGGTATAGGTCTCAGGAATTCATCTTGCAGAGTTATCTTAAGTCCTGTTTTAGATTGTATCTATCTGCCTATATTGTGTGTACCTGTTTTGGCTTATATTGTATGTGCTTATACTGTATGTACTTGTGTTGGCTTATACTGTATGTACTTGTGTTGGCTTATACTGTATGTACTTATGTTGCATGTACCTGTGTTGGCTTATACTGTATGTACCTGTGTTGGCTTATACTGTATGTACTTATGTTGGCTTATACTGTATGTACTTATGTTGCATGTACCTGTGTTGGCTTATACTGTATGTACTTATGTTGGCTTATACTGTATGTAGTTATGTTGGCTTATACTGTATGTACTTACGTTGCATGTAGTTATGTTGGCTTATACTGTATGTACTTACGTTGCATGTACCTATGTTGGCTTATACTGTATGTACGTATACTATATGTACCTGTGTTGGCTTATACTGTATGTACTTACGTTGCATGTACCTGTGTTGGCTTATACTGTATGTACTTACGTTGCATGTACCTGTGTTGGCTTATACTGTATGTACTTGTGTTGGCTTATACTGTATGTACTTGTGTTGGCTTATACTGTATGTACTTAAAATGTATGTAAGTGCATTGCCTTATATTGTCTGTACTTGCACTGTATGCATTGGCTTATATGGTGTGTACCTATGTTGTAGCACTTATGGTCGGAGCTGCCCTGCCCTGGCAGCTAGTCACAGTTAGGTGGAACAGTTATAGAAATTTTCCTGTTGATCTGTGTTTTGTGGGATTTTGGGTAGAAAACATATCGGTTCAGAGCGGGAACAATTCCTGGCTGTCAGATTGGCACTTGTTGACCACTTTTTGTTGTCTCACAGGTCCCCGAGGCTACCGATTTCCCTAATCTACCATTTGATGTCAGGGAGGGGCAGCCAGAAGATGTGTCGAAGCATGTTCTTCAGCGTCGCAGGTAAGGGCTGCAGCGAGCGTGTAAGTGGGAAGGGTGTGTGAGCATCTGTGAGAGCACATGGCTGTGTTTGTCTGTGTCTGCTTGTCTCTCTGTGTGTGAGCACAGGGTGAGTGGATTTAACCTTGTGTGTGTGACTTTTGCTTTTCAGGTTTTCAACTCATTTTTAAATTTAGAATAAAAAATCCCCAGCCGGGGGGGTTTTTTTTTTTTTCCCCCCCGGCTGGGTTTTTTTTTCCTCGGTCCCGGTCGGTCCGCGAGGCGACGTTCATCGCCAAAGTTTGGGCAGGGAACGGCCAGGGACCGGGGTTTTGGTCAGGCAGGCGGATTTTTTTGGGGGCTCCCGGGAACCACGTTCCCGAGGAGCGGCGTGGATGTGTGGTGAGGGTTAGCAGAGCGGTTGAGGTGAGAGTCAATGTGGGTTTTGTGCGTGTGTCGAAGGGCTGTAGGGTTGTAACCTTGTATGCTGTTTGCTTTTCAGGTTTTTCAACTCATTTTTAAATTTAGAATAAAAAATCCCCAGCCGGGGGGGTTTTTTTTTTTTCCCCCCGGCTGGGTTTTTTTTTCCTCGGTCCCGGTCGGTCCGCGAGGCGACGTTCATCGCCAAAGTTTGGGCAGGGAACGGCCAGGGACCGGGGTTTTGGTCAGGCAGGCGGATTTTTTTGGGGGCTCCCGGGAACCACGTTCCCGAGGAGCGGCGTGGATGTGTGGTGAGGGTTAGCAGAGCGGTTGAGGTGAGAGTCAATGTGGGTTTTGTGCGTGTGTCGAAGGGCTGTAGGGTTGTAACCTTGTATGCTGTTTGTTTTTCAGGTTTTTCAACTCATTTTTAAATTTAGAATAAAAAATCCCCAGCCGGGGGGTTTTTTTTTTTTTCCCCCCGGCTGGGTTTTTTTTTCCTCGGTCCCGGTCGGTCCGCGAGGCGACGTTCATCGCCAAAGTTTGGGCAGGGAACGGCCAGGGACCGGGGTTTTGGTCAGGCAGGAGGATTTTTTTGGGGGCTCCCGGGAACCACGTTCCCGAGGAGCGGTGTGGATGTGTGGTGAGGGTTAGCAGAGCGGTTGAGGTGAGAGTCAGTGTGGGTTTGTGCGTGTGTTGAAGGGCTGTAGGGTTGTAACCTTGTATGCTGTTTGCTTTTCAGGTTTTTCACCTCATTTTTAAATTTAGAATAAACAATCCCCAGCCGGGGGTTTTTTTTTTTTCCCCCCGGCTGGGTTTTTTTTTCCTCGGTCCCGGTCGGTCCGTGAGGCGACGTTCATCGCCAAAGTTTGGGCACGGAACGGCCAGGGACCGGGGTTTTCGTCAGGCAGGAGGATTTTTTGGGGGCTCCCGGGAACCACGTTCCCGAGGACCTATGGTTTTTGGGGTTTAATTTAGTAGTTTTGGTGCAAGGGCTGGTGGGTTTGTGTGCTGTTTGAAGGGAGTGTCTGTGGTAGGTGAGTGTTTGTTTTGTTTTTTCTGTGGTTTTGTTGTTTTGGGTTTCATGTAACCATAAATTAACATGTAATGTAAATAGCAAAAGGTTATCAGTCTTTTTGTATTGCTTTGTATTGCTTTGTATTGCTTTGTATTGCTTTGTATTGCTTTGTATTGCTTTGTATTGCTTTGTATTGCTTTGTATTGCTTTGTATTGCTTTGTATTGCTTTGTATTGCTTTGTATTGCTTTGTATTGCTTTGTATTGCTTTGTATTGCTTTGTATTGCTTTGTATTGCTTTGTATTGCTTTGTATTGCTTTGTATTGCTTTGTATTGCTTTGTATTGCTTTGTATTGCTTTGTATTGCTTTGTATTGCTTTGTATTGCTTTGTATTGCTTTGTATTGCTTTGTATTGCTTTGTATTGCTTTGTATTGCTTTGTATTGCTTTGTATTGCTTTGTATTGCTTTGTATTGCTTTGTATTGCTTTGTATTGCTTTGTATTGCTTTGTATTGCTTTGTATTGCTTTGTATTGCTTTGTATTGCTTTGTATTGCTTTGTATTGCTTTGTATTGCTTTGTATTGCTTTGTATTGCTTTGTATTGCTTTGTATTGCTTTGTATTGCTTTGTATTGCTTTGTATTGCTTTGTATTGCTTTGTATTGCTTTGTATTGCTTTGTATTGCTTTGTATTGCTTTGTATTGCTTTGTATTGCTTTGTATTGCTTTGTATTGCTTTGTATTGCTTTGTATTGCTTTGTATTGCTTTGTATTGCTTTGTATTGCTTTGTATTGCTTTGTATTGCTTTGTATTGCTTTGTATTGCTTTGTATTGCTTTGTATTGCTTTGTATTGCTTTGTATTGCTTTGTATTGCTTTGTATTGCTTTGTATTGCTTTGTATTGCTTTGTATTGCTTTGTATTGCTTTGTATTGCTTTGTATTGCTTTGTATTGCTTTGTATTGCTTTGTATTGCTTTGTATTGCTTTGTATTGCTTTGTATTGCTTTGTATTGCTTTGTATTGCTTTGTATTGCTTTGTATTGCTTTGTATTGCTTTGTATTGCTTTGTATTGCTTTGTATTGCTTTGTATTGCTTTGTATTGCTTTGTATTGCTTTGTATTGCTTTGTATTGCTTTGTATTGCTTTGTATTGCTTTGTATTGCTTTGTATTGCTTTGTATTGCTTTGTATTGCTTTGTATTGCTTTGTATTGCTTTGTATTGCTTTGTATTGCTTTGTATTGCTTTGTATGTGAATTAGATTTTATCCTTGTGTCTATGGATTGTATCTGCGCTTGCATTTGTATACACTGTTTCTATGTCTGTTGCTGATTTCATGTAATAAAGGTGAATCACTCCTAATAAAGATACCCCCTGTCCTTCACTAAACCCCTCCCTCCCCCCATGGCTTCTGTCTTTTTTTTGGTGTGGTTTTGTAATTTCTTTCCTCTGTCTTTCTTCCTTTTGCTCCTTACTTTCCTTTTCTATTTTTAATTTTACTTCCATCTGTCTCCCACCCTTTGTTTCTGTTTCTCACTCTTTCTGATGCTGTCTTGCTTCTGTAACTCTGTTTTATTTCTCTCTCTGCTTTGCACCTTATTTCTTTTCCTTTATAATTTTCACCTGTGCTCTTCTTGCTTCTTTTTCTGTCTGCGTTCTCCTTTTCCTTGGTTTGTCTTTTTTTTGCTCTTAGTCTTTTCCTTTTTCACTCTACCCTGAGTTTTTGCTGTAACTCTAACCCTAACCACTTTTTTTCCTTTCTAACTCCTGGTCTTCAGTTTTTCCACCTTCCTTTTCTTTTCTGTTTGTCTTTGTTTCTCTCTCTGTGTTTTCTTCTCCTCTGTGTCTCTGTCTTCTTTTTTCTCTGTCTTTTCTTCTGTCTCTGTCTTTTTCTCTTTTTCTCTCTCTCTTCTCTATTTTCTCTCTCTTCTCTCCTTTCTTTTTCTCTATCTTCTTTCTTTTCTCTTTCTCTTTGCTCTCTCTTGTCTCCATTTTTCTTTTCTCTCTTTCTCTCTTTCTCTCTTTCTCTCTTTCTATTTTTCTCTCTCTCTTTCTTTTTTCTGTCTCTTCTCTTTCTTCTCTCCCTCTCTCTCTCTTTTTTCTCTCTCTGTTTCTAACTTTGTTTCTAACTTTGTTTCTAACTTTGTTTTCCTTTCTAGCTTTAGTTTAAAAAAAGCAGCAGTAGAAACTTTCAGGCTCCCTGGGAGTAAAGCAAAAAAAAAAAAAAAATAAAACAAAGCATTTACTCCCCGGGAGCCTGAAAGTTTCTACTGCTGCACCAGACATATAGTTTTTCTTCTTTTTATATATAGTATATAGGAAACCACACCCACTCCTAATTAATTAGTACCCCCAGCTGCTACCAATCAAGCCTGACACACCTATCCCCAGGCACCACCCCCGAGGCAGTCCCGCCCCCTACTTAGTCCCCCCCACCGAGCTGCCACCTCCCCCCGTCCGCAAGCACCCACCCAGTAATTAGCCCCCTACCCCTGCACACATCCCCATCGGCAAGCACCCACCCCTAGCTGCCATCCCCCGGTACCCAGGCACCCACCCCCTGTTGTCCACCGCATCGCTGAAGCAACAGCGCCCCCTGCTGTCCCACCAGGCGTAGTGCAATTACACCGCCCCGTTACAGCGCCCCCTGCCGTCCACACCGCCGCACTGCATACACAGCGCGCCGCGTGACGTCACGAGAGCGACACATCCCCGGAAGGACCCCCCCCCCGGGGCATAGCCGTCCCTCCCAGTGCCCGATCGAAATCCCAGCACCCACCCCGCGCCCCAGAAGCCGCCCCCCGCAACGCCACCGGCCGCACGCGAACCGGAATAGCACCCCGCAACGACCCGGACCCTCGACAACCCCCAGAAAACCCCCCAAACCCGGAAAAAAAAACCGGTCCCGGCCGGCCGCCATTTTGCCGGAAGTGACGTCATTCCCATGGGGGCCGCCATATTGTCCCAATACCACGTGCTCTCCTGGGCGCCGCCATCTTGTTGTTACCGGAAGCCATCCCCGGGCGCGGCCATGTTGTTACCGGAAGTTACCGCTGGAGGCCGCCATGTTGTTGCCGGAAGTACCCTCTGGAGGCCGCCATGTTGTTGCCGGAAGTTACCTCTGCGCGCGGCCATGTTGTTGCCGGAAACCACGTGACAGTATGGACGCCGCCATCTTAGAAAACCATCACGTGACCGCGTGGGGGCCGCCATCTTGGATCGGGGTTAGTTTTACCGATTAATTTTAACAAATAGGGTTGATTTAGCCAGGATTTAGACCCCACCCCCTAATAATTAGCGCCATCCCCATCCCCCATTCCCTGACCTAACCCTAAATAGCCCTGCCCCAGCTGTTTCCACCCCCGTCCCCCTTTCCCTGACCTAACCCTAATTAGCCTTCCCCCAGCTGTTGCCACCCCCATCCCCCTTTCCCTGACCTAACCCTAATTAGCCCTCCGCCAGCTTTGGCCATCCCCGTCCCCTTTTCCCTGCCCTAACCCTAACCCAGCACCTCATCCCCAATCCCCTACCCTAAACCTAACCCTAACCCCAATCCCTAACCCTAGGCCCTAACCCTAAGTACTAGGGTTTTCAGGAGTACCTTTTTCCCCAGAGTATCATTTTTTCAGGAGTATCTTTTCCCCAAGAGTACCATTATTTCAGGAGTACTATTTTTTCCAGAGTAACATTTTTCAGGAGTACTCATTCTTTCGGAAGTACTTGTTTTTCCAGAGTACTTGTTTTTTTGGAAGTACCTGTTTTTCAGGAGTATTCATTTTTCAAGAGTACTAGTTTTCTTCAGGAGTACTAGGGTTAGGGTTAGGGTTAGGGTTAGGGTTAGGGTTAGGGTTAGGGTTAGGGTTAGGGTTAGGGTTAGGGTTAGGGTTAGGGTTAGGGTTAGGGTTAGGGTTAGGGTTAGGGTTAGGGTTAGGGTTAGGGTTAGGGTTAGGGTTAGGGTTAGGGTTAGGGTTAGGGTTAGGGTTAGGGTTAGGGTTAGGGTTAGGGTTAGGGTTAGGGTTAGGGTTAGGGTTAGGGTTAGGGTTAGGGTTAGGGTTAGGGTTAGGGTTAGGGTTAGGGTTAGGGTTAGGGTTAGGGTTAGGGTTAGGGTTAGGGTTAGGGTTAGGGTTAGGGTTAGGGTTAGGGTTAGGGTTAGGGTTAGGGTTAGGGTTAGGGTTAGGGTTAGGGTTAGGGTTAGGGTTAGGGTTAGGGTTAGGGTTAGGGTTAGGGTTAGGGTTAGGGTTAGGGTTAGGGTTAGGGTTAGGGTTAGGGTTAGGGTTAGGGTTAGGGTTAGGGTTAGGGTTAGGGTTAGGGTTAGGGTTAGGGTTAGGGTTAGGGTTAGGGTTAGGGTTAGGGTTAGGGTTAGGGTTAGGGTTAGGGTTAGGGTTAGGGTTAGGGTTAGGGTTAGGGTTAGGGTTAGGGTTAGGGTTAGGGTTAGGGTTAGGGTTAGGGTTAGGGTTAGGGTTAGGGTTAGGGTTAGGGTTAGGGTTAGGGTTAGGGTTAGGGTTAGGGTTAGGGTTAGGGTTAGGGTTAGGGTTAGGGTTAGGGTTAGGGTTAGGGTTAGGGTTAGGGTTAGGGTTAGGGTTAGGGTTAGGGTTAGGGTTAGGGTTAGGGTTAGGGTTAGGGTTAGGGTTAGGGTTAGGGTTAGGGTTAGGGTTAGGGTTAGGGTTAGGGTTAGGGTTAGGGTTAGGGTTAGGGTTAGGGTTAGGGTTAGGGTTAGGGTTAGGGTTAGGGTTAGGGTTAGGGTTAGGGTTAGGGTTAGGGTTAGGGTTAGGGTTAGGGTTAGGGTTAGGGTTAGGGTTAGGGTTAGGGTTAGGGTTAGGGTTAGGGTTAGGGTTAGGGTTAGGGTTAGGGTTAGGGTTAGGGTTAGGGTTAGGGTTAGGGTTAGGGTTAGGGTTAGGGTTAGGGTTAGGGTTAGGGTTAGGGTTAGGGTTAGGGTTAGGGTTAGGGTTAGGGTTAGGGTTAGGGTTAGGGTTAGGGTTAGGGTTAGGGTTAGGGTTAGGGTTAGGGTTAGGGTTAGGGTTAGGGTTAGGGTTAGGGTTAGGGTTAGGGTTAGGGTTAGGGTTAGGGTTAGGGTTAGGGTTAGGGTTAGGGTTAGGGTTAGGGTTAGGGTTAGGGTTAGGGTTAGGGTTAGGGTTAGGGTTAGGGTTAGGGTTAGGGTTAGGGTTAGGGTTAGGGTTAGGGTTAGGGTTAGGGTTAGGGTTAGGGTTAGGGTTAGGGTTAGGGTTAGGGTTAGGGTTAGGGTTAGGGTTAGGGTTAGGGTTAGGGTTAGGGTTAGGGTTAGGGTTAGGGTTAGGGTTAGGGTTAGGGTTAGGGTTAGGGTTAGGGTTAGGGTTAGGGTTAGGGTTAGGGTTAGGGTTAGGGTTAGGGTTAGGGTTAGGGTTAGGGTTAGGGTTAGGGTTAGGGTTAGGGTTAGGGTTAGGGTTAGGGTTAGGGTTAGGGTTAGGGTTAGGGTTAGGGTTAGGGTTAGGGTTAGGGTTAGGGTTAGGGTTAGGGTTAGGGTTAGGGTTAGGGTTAGGGTTAGGGTTAGGGTTAGGGTTAGGGTTAGGGTTAGGGTTAGGGTTAGGGTTAGGGTTAGGGTTAGGGTTAGGGTTAGGGTTAGGGTTAGGGTTAGGGTTAGGGTTAGGGTTAGGGTTAGGGTTAGGGTTAGGGTTAGGGTTAGGGTTAGGGTTAGGGTTAGGGTTAGGGTTAGGGTTAGGGTTAGGGTTAGGGTTAGGGTTAGGGTTAGGGTTAGGGTTAGGGTTAGGGTTAGGGTTAGGGTTAGGGTTAGGGTTAGGGTTAGGGTTAGGGTTAGGGTTAGGGTTAGGGTTAGGGTTAGGGTTAGGGTTAGGGTTAGGGTTAGGGTTAGGGTTAGGGTTAGGGTTAGGGTTAGGGTTAGGGTTAGGGTTAGGGTTAGGGTTAGGGTTAGGGTTAGGGTTAGGGTTAGGGTTAGGGTTAGGGTTAGGGTTAGGGTTAGGGTTAGGGTTAGGGTTAGGGTTAGGGTTAGGGTTAGGGTTAGGGTTAGGGTTAGGGTTAGGGTTAGGGTTAGGGTTAGGGTTAGGGTTAGGGTTAGGGTTAGGGTTAGGGTTAGGGTTAGGGTTAGGGTTAGGGTTAGGGTTAGGGTTAGGGTTAGGGTTAGGGTTAGGGTTAGGGTTAGGGTTAGGGTTAGGGTTAGGGTTAGGGTTAGGGTTAGGGTTAGGGTTAGGGTTAGGGTTAGGGTTAGGGTTAGGGTTAGGGTTAGGGTTAGGGTTAGGGTTAGGGTTAGGGTTAGGGTTAGGGTTAGGGTTAGGGTTAGGGTTAGGGTTAGGGTTAGGGTTAGGGTTAGGGTTAGGGTTAGGGTTAGGGTTAGGGTTAGGGTTAGGGTTAGGGTTAGGGTTAGGGTTAGGGTTAGGGTTAGGGTTAGGGTTAGGGTTAGGGTTAGGGTTAGGGTTAGGGTTAGGGTTAGGGTTAGGGTTAGGGTTAGGGTTAGGGTTAGGGTTAGGGTTAGGGTTAGGGTTAGGGTTAGGGTTAGGGTTAGGGTTAGGGTTAGGGTTAGGGTTAGGGTTAGGGTTAGGGTTAGGGTTAGGGTTAGGGTTAGGGTTAGGGTTAGGGTTAGGGTTAGGGTTAGGGTTAGGGTTAGGGTTAGGGTTAGGGTTAGGGTTAGGGTTAGGGTTAGGGTTAGGGTTAGGGTTAGGGTTAGGGTTAGGGTTAGGGTTAGGGTTAGGGTTAGGGTTAGGGTTAGGGTTAGGGTTAGGGTTAGGGTTAGGGTTAGGGTTAGGGTTAGGGTTAGGGTTAGGGTTAGGGTTAGGGTTAGGGTTAGGGTTAGGGTTAGGGTTAGGGTTAGGGTTAGGGTTAGGGTTAGGGTTAGGGTTAGGGTTAGGGTTAGGGTTAGGGTTAGGGTTAGGGTTAGGGTTAGGGTTAGGGTTAGGGTTAGGGTTAGGGTTAGGGTTAGGGTTAGGGTTAGGGTTAGGGTTAGGGTTAGGGTTAGGGTTAGGGTTAGGGTTAGGGTTAGGGTTAGGGTTAGGGTTAGGGTTAGGGTTAGGGTTAGGGTTAGGGTTAGGGTTAGGGTTAGGGTTAGGGTTAGGGTTAGGGTTAGGGTTAGGGTTAGGGTTAGGGTTAGGGTTAGGGTTAGGGTTAGGGTTAGGGTTAGGGTTAGGGTTAGGGTTAGGGTTAGGGTTAGGGTTAGGGTTAGGGTTAGGGTTAGGGTTAGGGTTAGGGTTAGGGTTAGGGTTAGGGTTAGGGTTAGGGTTAGGGTTAGGGTTAGGGTTAGGGTTAGGGTTAGGGTTAGGGTTAGGGTTAGGGTTAGGGTTAGGGTTAGGGTTAGGGTTAGGGTTAGGGTTAGGGTTAGGGTTAGGGTTAGGGTTAGGGTTAGGGTTAGGGTTAGGGTTAGGGTTAGGGTTAGGGTTAGGGTTAGGGTTAGGGTTAGGGTTAGGGTTAGGGTTAGGGTTAGGGTTAGGGTTAGGGTTAGGGTTAGGGTTAGGGTTAGGGTTAGGGTTAGGGTTAGGGTTAGGGTTAGGGTTAGGGTTAGGGTTAGGGTTAGGGTTAGGGTTAGGGTTAGGGTTAGGGTTAGGGTTAGGGTTAGGGTTAGGGTTAGGGTTAGGGTTAGGGTTAGGGTTAGGGTTAGGGTTAGGGTTAGGGTTAGGGTTAGGGTTAGGGTTAGGGTTAGGGTTAGGGTTAGGGTTAGGGTTAGGGTTAGGGTTAGGGTTAGGGTTAGGGTTAGGGTTAGGGTTAGGGTTAGGGTTAGGGTTAGGGTTAGGGTTAGGGTTAGGGTTAGGGTTAGGGTTAGGGTTAGGGTTAGGGTTAGGGTTAGGGTTAGGGTTAGGGTTAGGGTTAGGGTTAGGGTTAGGGTTAGGGTTAGGGTTAGGGTTAGGGTTAGGGTTAGGGTTAGGGTTAGGGTTAGGGTTAGGGTTAGGGTTAGGGTTAGGGTTAGGGTTAGGGTTAGGGTTAGGGTTAGGGTTAGGGTTAGGGTTAGGGTTAGGGTTAGGGTTAGGGTTAGGGTTAGGGTTAGGGTTAGGGTTAGGGTTAGGGTTAGGGTTAGGGTTAGGGTTAGGGTTAGGGTTAGGGTTAGGGTTAGGGTTAGGGTTAGGGTTAGGGTTAGGGTTAGGGTTAGGGTTAGGGTTAGGGTTAG